>NW_008795686.1:1953067-1959593 GCF_000699145.1 Aptenodytes forsteri | reverse complement strand
AGTAATTGTACTGTGCATCACTTGCATTATTAATTATTATATTATTATTATTATCATTTTATTTCAATTATTTTTTATCTCAACCCACGAGTTTTTTCTCACTTGTGCTCTTCCAATTCTCTCCCCCATCCCACGGTGGGGGGGAGTGAGCGGCTCTGTGGTGCTTAGTTGCCGACATGAGATTAAACCATGACAATAGATTATCGGAACACGCCTATGAAAATATACAGAGAAAAATAGCTAATTCACGCAAAACACATGCACATTTTGTGAACTTCTACCTTGGTTTTGAATAGAGTGTAGAAAGAGATTTTTACCCTGGTATACAACAGCATCTTCTGCAAAATGTCAAATCCTATTTACAGAACTGATTTTGCCCTTTCTTTCTTCAGCTCTTTCCTTCTACTTCTACAGTTACCCGTGAATTCTTTCTGTAATTTCTCTTTTCTATCATCTCTTCTTGTTTGTTTGAAGCATGAATTTGAATCAAAAAAGGTGGCAAGGGCAAGTGGCTCTCTCTTTAGATAAAAAGGGATGAAGGTGAGGGGAGTATTTTCTGAACTCTATTGGCTACAGACTAATTCAGAGTCTACAAAATTTCAAAGGAAACCTCACTATTTTCTGCACTAAGCAGGGTCCCTTTGACATAAGCACCAAAATGACAAGAAAATATCCCATGAGTTAGGATATGCAGCCTGAACAGGGAGACTGGATTAGGACCCAACGCTTGCTTTTTTAGGCAAACTATTTCATATTTACATATTTGTGAAGTAAGGGCAAATATTAAAATAGAGTAAAATTAGAATAAAAGTTAAGTAGCACATGGAGAATATTTTCTGTATTTGCACAAGCCAGCCTTCATTTTCTTTGCACAAAAGGAAAAAAAAATTATGTATTTACTTCTTTTGAAAGCATTTTTGTTCTTTGTTGGCCTAAGAATATATCTGTCTTTTGAGAAAACCTTCTAAATGTAAGAATTCACCATACATTTACATTTCCAGCTTGGTTTTACCAATATTGCTCAGACTTGCCACCAGCATTCTTTGCTTTCTCCAAATTCTCAAGCAAGAGAACGCACTGGTGCCTTTTTAATTTCTAATTAAACGCCTTTAGAGTCAGTTAAAATTGTGGTCTTGGGGTTTGTTTTGCAGAGTTTTAAATAGCTAAGGATCTGCCTACTGGCAAAATGCAGTATAAGCATTCCTGCTATCAGTGAATGATCTTGTATAAAATACCCAGCAACTTCAGACGGATAGGCTTTGCTGCATGTCTTTACGTGAAGTGTCAGAACGTCCCCGTTCTTCCAGAAGGGTCTGACCTCATTAGCCTACACACTGTAGTTAAAGATATAGAAAAAAATAAAGTTCTCTGAAGAAATGTAATGTTAACAGTTGGCTGATTAAATGGACAAAATGTACTTTAAGAAAGTGCATTGGGGCTTAAGAAAAATAAGCCACCAATTACTTTTGTTCAGTCTTCATACTTAAAGCCATCTACTGCACATGCTTTAAAAATAGTCCAGTTAAACAGGATGCAGAGCTGTTTAAACAGAAATACTATTAGTACTGGGATCCAAGACAAGAAGATCAAGCTCAGAAACTTGTCTTGTTATGGCACATGCTATGACCAAAAAACTATTTCTATTTGCATGTCTCAATGCAAACCTCTGATACACAGAATGAAAGGATTCTCGGTGTTTACCCATCACGATCTCTGGATTTCAATTTCATAGAAATGCACAAAGGGTTTTTTTCTTTTTGATTGAGGGGGATTTTGTTGTTTTGTTTTTCAAACTGTTTCAGGACTTTATTTTTAATCAGTTTTATTTACTATGTCTTTATTAGCCTGGTATTCCTTATCGCTATTTCGACTGTTTCAGTACAGGAGTAGGAACGATTTTTTTCCAATTTTTTAACATGTTGTTTTCTGTCTTTGATCTATTCATAAATTTAAAACATTCCATAGAGAAAGTTTCTTAAAATCTTTCAAGAAGTTGTTCTTATAGAACAGTTTTCCACAATTAAAGAATTTTATCACAACATTAGCAAAAGCATACAAAGAATTTATCCATTATCCATCTGTGGGCAACTGGCCCACAGGAAAAGCGTTAGTACATATTGTGGCGTGATTCCCAAAAAGGAATCAAGATGCCTCATGCCTGTATCCAATTTGGACAACCACCACAGAGGCAGCAGTGTCAGCCAAAGATGAGAATACACAATCTGTACATGATAGATTGCATCATCACCTGAATTGGTGTCCAGGTACCACAATAGGACAGATTAAATTTCTCAAAGTTCCTTCTTATCTTACAGCTCACACACAAGAACATGATGTGCAGCTGAGGACTTGGCATTGACCAAAGAAGAAAAGAGGATTTCCAGCTGGATCCATGAAACGCTTCCTTTTATCAAGAAGCACAGTGTGGTTAATGTCAAAAGAAGTGTTCAGACGGATTACCAGAGATCTGACTTCCCCTTGTAACAAATACATGAAGAGCATCCAGTGTACAGCAATACCCAGCTACCCAGTAACATCTCTGGATAACAAATTTGTGGCATAAACGATGAAGGTAAGGGGAAAGGAAAAGTTTAAAAACAACCAATAGTATTGGGGGGGGAGGGGGGGAGAAGAGAAGAAATTACATTCCTAAGCCTCTACAGATGTTACCACTAAACCACCAGTTAAACCTTTTTTTTTTTTTCCTGAAAATGAAGTTTTATTATGGGATCAAACATATCCCAGCAAAATGCAGTGAAAATGGCTGATCTTCAGCTGCACAAAGGTAAAAAAGCTTTTTGAAGACTAACCGTAATCTACCTGGGAAGCTTTTGAAAAAGACAGACAGAGACTTTGTAAGTAAAAATAGCTGGTTAAGTGTCAAACCCCCGATCAAACCCAATCATTTTAATGGTAAAGCTTCAGAGGAGGGATAGCCAACCAAACTCTGCAAGTGGAGCGGGGATCAACGCCTGCGCCAATGTACGTGCTTCAGCTGAGTATCCATTGCAGTCTGAGGGCAGTACACACACAGAGAGGAAATGAAGGAGGTGGAGAGGAAACATATGCAAAACTGGTCACCCACCACGTATTTGAAAGCCCTCTTAGGACTGACTTATCACATTGTATTGAGAAGACTATGCTTGCTGGGGACATCAGTAGAGAGACTGTGCTGTAGAGACGGCTATAAAATCTTTTTTTCTCATAACAGTGGAAAAAGTTGAGATCGGGTGGGGGATGGGGAGATAAATGGTACAAATAGCTAAGAGAGTTGGCTCACATCCTCCTGAACTCTTGCCATAAACAATGTCTGGGAATGGCCAGAGGCTCCTCCAGGATAGGAGCTGTGCTTGTTCCAATGGCAGAAAACTGGAATTTCCAGCACGAGCTCTGTGTGAATTACAACAAGGTCAAGCCGTCCAAACCTGCACTTTTCTGAAGATCCAGAGAGAGCAGAACTGAAATGCCCACATCTAATTTCATTATCATTATTGTCCCAAATCTTCAGTGAACTTCAGAGAAAACTGACTCGGCAGATCTGACAGCTGCCCCAGAATCAGCCAGGAAAGGGCACTGGGTGACAGAGAGATAACATCGTTTTTAAGCTTTACCACACCAAGGCAACCCACTTTTTTCTCCATTGTTCAGTGTAGCTCACTGCGTGTCCTGTCACCTTGCAGAATCAGTGGTAACACCAAAGTGACACATGAATTTACTTTTAAATATAGGATTTGAAAATAGCAGGAATACAAGAACAGCTTAAAGACTGTGTTTTCAAAATCTTCAGTGAATGTCCCCAGTAATTACCATTCAGATGATGGGAGAATTGTTTTTATAAAAACATTCTGCATTCTCTTTGTTAAAATTACATCAAAGCAATATAAATAATGTCTTCTTCTCATTTTATGAAAATAAAGGATATGCTTAAAACTCCAGATACGCATCAGGGACACTGAGAACACTAATAGCATTTGGATTTTATAACGATGAATTAACAAGTAAACAGGAAACCATCATTTTGAAAGTCTCATGAGGCAGATAAGGAATGAGAAAGTTCTGGCCCAACACATATCTTTTCATGTATTTCTATGCATACCTAATAAATACGCTTCACATAAACACATATATGTTTGAGCACACACATATGTGAAAAGACTCAGAGAAACAATTTCCAGATTAGCTTAAATAACAAATACAAACAATTTTAATTGAATACAGTACTGGGGTAGCACAGTTAAGCTTTCAAAATTTAAAAAGTGTCCAAATAAGTTTGTACAGGAAACCTTACATTTTTCTTCTCTCTGCTACATGCCAAGACAATGTTTCATTCAAGTATCATATACTTATTTCCCCCCAGAGATTCTCTGTCTATTTAATGCACAGGATGGACTGTTCTCAATGAAAAAACACTTAATGAAAACAGATCAAAATACTTACATGTTTAAATATGTAGTCTCATGGCTTATTTACATGATATTATTGAAAATCTGTTCTGAAGACAGAATAAATTTCATAAAGGCTTATTTCCATGGAGTTCATCCATATAATATGTATTTTACAATAAGCAGTTACTAGTCAAACAACAACAACAAAAATATAACAAATGAATAATTAGCAAAAGAGAAGTGTGGATTACAACTCACAACCAAGTCACAAAAGCCATCTTCTCTCCTTCAGCAATCCCCTGTCCCTCAACTTTATCTGCCACAAAGGAGGAAGGGATTCTGCAGGGAGTAGCTGCCTTTATGACACAGCCCTGATTCACCCTCTGAGCACTGGATACCCTTAGAAAAAATGGAAAAAATTGTTAGTGCTCCTGCAGTTCAGAACTGCATAACTGTGTGTGCACATGCACACACATAACTCCTCCAGAAGTTGTATAACAGCAGCATTCAGCACTAGGCTTTCAGCTGTCTTGTTTCCAAGTTTCCTGGTCTCCTCCTGCCCCACTGTCTCCTTGGTCCCTTGCGACACCAACATGCACCTTGCCATTTGCACAAGGCTCCTTTCTCCCCAACAGCCTGGTCGTCTTCTCCTCTTTTCTATTCACATGTCCTTGAATCAAGAGTTTCAGGTCCCATGCCCAATGCCACAGCAGCTCCTGGCCATGGTGAGGACCGATGGGTCCCACGCCACCTCCAGAAGTGACATGTTCAGCCTGGCTCTGCTGATGAGACATGGGTGCTGGCAAGGGGTAGGAGCACACACAGTGCACACACCACCATCAGTGGAAAAACTAACTGCCAGCTGTCACAAGTCTGACCATCTGCAAACAGGTTTTCAAAGGCATAACCATGAGTATATTTATAAAGGAACAACCACAGCAACCACCTTCCATGCCACAGACACCCTCTACTATCCTTGCTCCCATATGGGGCAGGTAAAAAATACACATATTTTTTATAAGAGAAAAATGGATAAAATCTTACAGAAGTTTCAGCTTTTTTTTTTAGTCTAGCTATTTGTTTTTATTACCCCCTATCACTCCTTCCTCTCTTCTACCTTCCTGTCACCCCCCAAAAAAAGAAGTCAAACATTTAGTGTAGAAAACAACGAACAAATTACACTTTGGAGAAGTTATAAGTGATTGAAAACAGTGTTTTATAATGGAAATTGCCAGGCAGCCATAGCTATAGCCATTTCCACTTGAGCCGTCTGTAATAACTAACTGCGATGATTTAGAGTAACAAGGAGAAGGCATTCAGACCCTGCAGTGGCAGAAGCTGTTAGCGTTGTCTGTGCAGCATTTGGGAAATGCATTAGTCAAGAAGTTCCAGCCCTGTGGTCTGTGGAGCACTTGCCTGTGGTCCACGGAGAACTGCTTGGTTACGTGATGCTGGATCTTCCCATTTCCAGCTGCTAAATTGCATTAAAAGGCAGATCAGGTTTCCTAATATTTGTCTCAAATGTACACAGGCCACCGCAGAAAGACATATTAGTGTAACGGTTTGGAGGAAGGGAAAGTTGGTGTCCTCACAGATGAAAGCGAAGCATGTCTGCAAGATGAGTGCTCTCAGAGGATGCAGCCTGTGCTGTGAAATGGCGGGGAGCCTTGCATTAGACCATTAAATTCACTGGTATTTGATCATAGAATGAATGGTTTGGGTTGGAAGGGACCTTAAAGATCATCTAGTTCCAAACCCCCTGCCATGGGCAGGGACACCTTCCACTAGACCAGGTTGCTCAAAGCCCCATCTAACCTGGCCTTGAACACTTCCAGGGATGGGGCATCCACAACTTCTCTGGGCAACCTGTTCCGTGCCTCACCACCCTCATAGTGAAGAATTTCTTCCTTATATCTAATCTAAATCTACCCTCTTTCAGTTTAAAACTATTACCCTTTGTCCTGTCACTACAGGCCCTTGTAAAACGTCACTCTCCAGCTTTCTTATAGGCCCCTTTCAGGTGCTGGAAGGCTGCAACGAAGTCTCCCCAAAGCCTTCTCTTCTCCAGGCTGAACCACCCCAAGTCTCTCAGCCTTTCTTCACAGCAGAGGTGTTCCATCCCCCTGACCATTTTCGTGTCC
>NW_008795686.1:1952384-1952975 GCF_000699145.1 Aptenodytes forsteri | reverse complement strand
TGAATGCAGTACTCCAGGTGGGGTCTCATGAGAGTGGAGTAGAGGGGCAGAATCACCTCCCTCGACCTGCTGGTCATGCTTCTTTTGATGCAGCCCAGGATACGGTTGGCTTTCTGGGCTGCAAGCACACATTACCAGGTCATGTTGAGCTTCTCATCAACCAACACCCTCAAGTGCTTCTTTTCAGGGCTGCTCTCAATCCATTCTTCACCCAGCCTGTATTTGTGCTTGGGATTGCCCTGACCCATGTGCAGGACCTTGCACTTGGCCTTGTTGAACTTCATAAGGTTTTCACAGTCCCACCTCTCAAGCCTGTCAAGGTTCCTCTGGATGGCATCTCTTTCCTCCAGTGTGTCAACTGCACCACCCAGCTTGGTGTTGTCGGCAAACTTGCTGAGCGTGCACTCAATCCCACTGTCCATGTCACCGACAAAGATGTTAAACAGTGCCAGTCCCAATACCAAACTCCGAGGAATGCCACTCGTCACTGGTCTCCACCCGGACATCGAACCATTGACTGCAACTCTTGGAGTGTGACCATCCAACCAATTCCTTATCCACCGAGTGGTCCATCCGTCAAATCCATGTCTC
>NW_008795686.1:1906054-1951630 GCF_000699145.1 Aptenodytes forsteri | reverse complement strand
GCTTTTCTTGTTGCCCTTGACATCCCTGGCCAGATTTAATTCTATCAGGGCTTTAGCTTTCCTAACCTGATCCCTGGCTGCTCGGACAACTTCTCTGTATTCCTCCCAGGCTACCTGTCCTTGCTTCTGCCCTTTGTAGGCTTCCTTTTTGTGTTTGGGTTTGTCCAGGAGCTCCTTGTTCATCCATGCAGGCCTCCTGGCGTTTTTGCCTGACTTCTTTGTTGGTTGCATCGCTCCTGAGAATAGAATACTTGCAGATGAGGAATCCTTTCCCACACCCTCCTGCCTCCCCCAGCCTGCAACCAGTTTTTTACTGCATCAGTGAGGAAACAGCAGAGTCATCCCCTGTGAACCCAAGGCCTTACTGATTTCTGTGGGAATCCTCCACATGCATTGAGAAAGCTGCTTCTATCTTTCTTAGCTGCAATAGAAATAAAAGCTTCATTAGGGTCTTGCTCAACTTCATCTGAAAAACCTTTCCAAGAAAAAAACTGCACCAAAGGAAGTGAGTCCCTCCTTCACATCATTTAGACTATTCAGCATATTCATTGTAACTGTGATACAGGCGCTTTATTGTAAACATAAACCAGAGAGAAAGGGAAACAAAAAAGCAGAACTAGCTATTACCTCATCCACATCCATGCACAGAAGAGAACCATACAGGGTAGAGCTGAGGCAGGGAGGCAGACAAAGAAGCAATAACTCCTTGGGCTCTCTCATAAAAACAACTATGCACAAACATGCTACAAAGTTAGGACTTCTCAAACCAGGATGAAATAGGATGAAATGATTTACTGTCATTTACAACACTGGTACACCTTGCAATTTCTATACAAGTAATGCTTATCTACATCACTGTCGGTCCAAGATACAGTGGGCCTCTCTGTGTTCAGAGGACCATTTTTTTTGCAAACATGGAGAATGAGAAGAGGGATCTGTGATCTTCCTCTTTGAAACATATCTGCCAGGAACGGTCAGAAAAATAAAACAGGAAGAGAAAATAGCCATAAGTGCAATGTGGCTGAATGAGCCTGACTAAGGAAATTTTAAACACTTGACATTGTCCAAGCGGAATAAAATCCCCAAATATATATATACCCACACACATAGAAATTTAATATAAAATATCTATATTAACACTTTAATATTTTTCAAATGCATATACATGCACACATTCATGCATAAGCTTACATGTACATACATATGCAGTGAAAATTTCAGTGACTACTGTAATTTTGGATACATTGTTATTATCACACATTACATATGGTATCATAATTTACCTTAAAATTAAACTTAGAATCAAGTTTCTGTACCTGAATTCATTCCAACATCACAAAATTTATCAAATACTACTTTTAGAAATAATTATTGAAGAGATCATAGTGTGAGTATATATTTTTATCACTAAAGAAAAAAAGGGCTTCCTACTGAGAGGATTAAAACATTTTTATACCAGGAAGACTTCTGGTTAAAAATTTTGAGCAAGCAGTTGCTAATGTTCTATTCAATAATTCAAGAATAATGTTTTCAATAGCCTGACAGTGGGTAAGAAATTTATTAACACCTTCTGAATCCCAGAAAAAAAACATTAAGATGATCACACAGGAAGAGTCAAACATCCAAAATCTGTCAACCCAGAACAAAGTAGAGGATAGTCAGATGGCTAATCACAAATCAAATGCCCAGTATTGCTGTTTCAGACAGGGATGTGCTATCCATTGAATTCAGGCAGAGGGTTCCTCAGCGGTAAAATGTTTCTCATTTTCAGGTAAGAACCATCTTAAGTGGCATATGGGAATCAAAAACAAAGACAACATGCTATTTTGTTTCAAGAATATCATCATCTGCTTGCCAGCTACAAACCAGAAATCCTACAATGTTTACATGAGTTGCATAGGAGCAGGTTGTTTTTTCTCCTCTACTTGGCAGCGAGGAAGTACGATCTGGAAGCTAGAGGCATATGTCAGAGACTGTAGGTTTGGCTCTGTTTCCAAGTCCATCTTCAAATTGAAGATAACTAAAGGCCAAATTGCAGTCTTGATTGGATTGCCATAGGTTAAAAGCTTTATATATCACTTTTTTATTATCATGGTTATTATTTTTAACCAGTTCTTTTTTCTGGTAGAAAACAACAATTGAAAGATTTCCTCTGAAACATCTTTTGACGTCTCAAGGTCTGGATTCATCTTATCTAACTTCAGACACTTGCCTAAAGCACTAAGTACTCTACTTTTAGTCAGTGGAGACTATCTGCCTTTTTAGTCATTCTGAAAGATCTTCTGTCAACTGCAGAGAAAACCTTGTGTGACTAAATTTATAATTCAGTTGTCCCAGTTTGGGTGGGATGAAACCAAAGTCAAGATTGCATGGTAAGGTTTCCAGCTTTTTGTATTCCTAACAAACTTGAGTTCTAACTGAAGGATGAAGAGAACAATCCTAGCTGTTGGATTTTGGTGTTTGTTTGTTTGTTTGTTTGTTTAATTTGTCAACATAAAACAATGACAGACTCTTTAAGAAGAGTTTACCTCAGCCATGTATTTCCCTCAATGTCTCGAAAGGTTTAGGAATGGTCTCATGTCTTTTCCCCTCTAACCACATCCAGTGGTGGTTGCTCTACAATGTAGCCTGATGATATCTAACTAGATGTTATATTTCAACAAAACCATCTTCAATGCAAATAACTAATCCCAGCCTTTCAATAACCTGTCTTGGCCCAGCAGCTTAGAGCAGAATATGGTACCATTAGTCATATTTTATTTCAGGCCAGCTTGTGTGTCTTTTTGTGATGGATCCTCTAGAAATTACAGGGCAAAACTGAGAAATCATTTGATTAAATTGTAAGTCATAATACATGCCCGTCAGCGTAGGTAAGGCTGGTGGGACCCAGTTGGATTGACATCCAACCCAAAGACTTCACATCAGCTCCAATGGTGTGAATGACTGCTTCAGAGAAGGACAACAGACACAATGCTCATTTACTGGAGCTGAGTAAAAAAGGCTGAGTCTGTCAACAACAGCAGAATAACGAAAGAAACTGGAAGGAAATTAAGTAGTTTGCTGGATCTGGCAGAAACATTTCATAAAGAAATCGGGATTCATGTTAATGTTTGCTTAAAGATGTTTTGAGTTTGACAGCAGCCACTTTCTTATCACTGAATGAACAACTTGGCATTCACTCAACACATAAGATAACACTCCTAGTCTCAAAGACAAATCCAGAAGATGCACACTGTGTTTTCCTCTATATGCAGCCATTCCCTACGAGCTCAATCTGGCAGTCTCAGAGGCAGTAGCTCACCAGTGGTCCCTTTGTCCCCTCCCCAGGCCTGAACCGGATGGTGATGGGGACACATGGCACTGTGCTGGCCATCTCACAGGCCCACCACTCTCAGGTATAAATACAATCACAAGGGGCAACTCTGTGGGAAGAGGTGGGGAAGGGCTGCCACAAAGAGATGCGGATGCAGAAGCAGGATGAGGTGTGCAGCCCAGCCAGGGCTCCCTGATGCACCAGCACACTCGAGGGAGAGGGGAAGCACTGAGATGGCCTCTCACAGCACAGACTGAGCACTTTGGGCTGCTCACTGATGCCTCACTGTCATGACCTCGCACACATTTCCCTTCAGAGTGCTTTTGCAGTCATTCATTTTTTTTCTGTCTCCTTGCAGTACCTTTTCCTACCCCCCCACCTCACCTCCCCCATTAGGTCTACCACGCTAGTTACATTCTCAGTGTTTGTTTTTCCTCTTCTTTTGAGCCTATTAATGCATCCTTTTTGGATTTCCATTTTCCCCTAAACTAGACAAGACTATATGTAAAACAAACCAAGAAAAGAATAAGTTTCAGTGCTGTCACCAGACTGGCTGTTTCCATGTTCCCTTCCTATGCTATAAACTTGTGGCAAAGAGAGTGTCCCGTATGGGATACATATATGCCCTATGTATCTCTATTGTAAAAGGAGACCATTCTCAGATAAGCATTCCTTTAGACGATCCCATAAGTTAACAGTAACAATTAAAGAGCCAACAAACTTGAAAATACATCCACTCAGAAATTTCTCTTCATAAGCCAGTTAAAAGAAATGCTGTGTATTTGCTGTGTGCATATATATCCTCACAGCATCTTTCCTGTCATTGCAGTAGACATTTGGTACGTAGCCTTAGCTCCTTGCTTTGGATTTGCAACAGCATGTACTGGGGGATGACTTACCCAATGGCATCCTTTAAAGCCCATTAGAGCAATGAGCTCTAGCCATGAGTTATACGTCTCCCCAGTTACTGGGAATAGGATTGCCTAGGGACATTGCAGAGTCTACATCACAGGTTGGACACATGTCTGTCTACCAAGACTTAGGCATAACAAGGTACTGGCCTTGGTATGGGAAAGTGGCCTGGATCAAACCTTCTCAACAATTTTTGCTTATTCCTTCAACTAACAGAATTCTTCATGCTTCTCTGTACAGGGATATTCAAGTCGCATACAAAGTCGTTCCCTGCCTACTTGAGCTTTCAAAAGACTCCATCAATAGGTGTACCAAGCAAATGCAAGGCAGGATGGACGCTTGACATTCTTAGATTTATAGCTATAATACTTTTTCATAGAAGTAATGGCTAAAGTGGAAGGAGAAATTATTCCAGCCTCGGTTCCGGTACAGATCTCCTGTAGCAAGCCTACTCAGTTTAAGCTAATTGAAAACTTTAATCTATCCTCATGTCCTACTTCACTTCAACTAACCAAACTTAGGCTAAAATAAGAAGTGGTGTGTGGTGGGAGGGGACAAATTCCATTAAAATGAAATCTTTTAAATTTAAATTTAAAAAAATATTAAAAGAAACTACTGATACAAACAACGATGTTTTAAACTATCCATTGCCAAGTCTCTTTCAGTGGTTCTGTGGAAAAAAGTTGAAACCACGGAACTGATTAGTCATCATGATCGTAAAGCTTCTTTAAAGCAGTTCCAGTTGTTTATTATCACTGATTTCATGAAAAGAAGCTCAGAAAGTTTCACTGATGCCTAAGATTGGAGTGAAACTTTAAAATGCATGCTAACTTTTTAAGGACTGGGTTTGCCATTCCCTGAGAGAGACAGACAGACGGAGTCTCTGAGAAGTGGCAACTGGAGAAAGAAATCAAAACACAAAAACATACCACTTTCTATGTGAGAAGACGTAGGGACCTTCCTTATTTTGGTCACTTCCTCTTCCCTCTTTCTCACCAACACACACATATGCACAGTATACACACCCCCACAGACGGCTCCTGAGCCTGTAATCCTCTGCTGAAAATCTTTCTCGCTGCTTTAATGAGCTGAATTCTCTTTGGAATGAAAGAGATTAAATAAAAATTCCAGCACAACAGAGCAGGCAAGCCTAAGGCAGGAACGAATGGCCAGGGTGGGATCATGACAAATAAATAAATAAATAGAAATGCAGAAGCAGTGTCAGATCAAAACTTTCATCAAAATATAGTCCTTGCATGTCCCTGTTTCCAGTTGCCCATTAAATCAATTGAGTTCTGCTTGGGCTCAGATATCTCTTAGAGACTGACCTGTGAGGTCAGGGTTTAAAGGTTGGCAAAAGAGGAAATCTCATGAGTAAAAGCCCTATCACAGAAGTCTTCACTTTATTCGCTCACAAAAGAGGAAGACAGAAAAGAAACAAACACCAAAGTATTTCAGGAACAGATTCAAAAAGAAGAGAGTACTAAAATTAGATTAACGCTACAGCTTATTTAGATTTTGAGTGTTTGGAAAACACTCTATTGCCTAGCACCATACAACACAGAGGAATTTAGGAACAGTTGATTCTGCTTAATCAGGATTACATGACCTTTTCAGTCCTATGCTTTATAATTCTTTAGTTCGTGACTTGGACCATTTGCTGCTTTTGCAGTGCCAGTAGGGAAGGTGCTGCAGCACTACAAATAACAATAATGAGATCATGACTCCTACTAATCTGATCTGGGCTATCAAATCTAGTCCTCCACACTATGTAACCATACAGCAGAATTTTAGACCATCCCATAGCTTCACTTCACCAAAAACACTCACCATCCACCTTAAAATAAGTTTAAAGCCTTTCACATACAAAATAAGAAATCTCAGGAAAAGCAATTATGTCACCAGAAAGGGGAAAGATTCCTGCAATAGCAGGCAATTACTCTGATGAAAATGCCTAGAGATCAAGAGAATCCATCCATTGCAGCTGCAGCACTCAGACTGAAGTTTTGAGACTCTGCCTCTACACGAAAAAGACAATGGACTGGCTGGAAGCTTCCCACCAGGCCCAAGTAACTCCAAGCACTGGAAAGTGCTCAAAACACAAAAAACCCCAAGCAACAATTCCTGTCAATTTGAGAGAAAATCTTTTCTAGCCTTTAGTTTAATACCGGGTACATGAGAAAGACATATCAGTGAAGCAAACAAAGAAAAGATCTAGAAGACAACATAAGCAATTAGCAAAACAGGGCAGGAAGGATGGCCCCTGTAGATGGCTACCGGAAACTATAACAAGTGTCAGCGTTTGCATGCAAATACAGTCAGCTAACACTAAGTCTGCTTCCACACCTCCATTGAGAACATGAATAAATCCAAACACCCAAAGTCTTAAACAGGTTATAGGGTTGACTATCAAAAATTGCGTTATCTGTTCATACAGTTCCCTCCATGTGATGAGCAATCACCTAGGGTTACTTGTGCTATATGATTATTATTCATATTTTAAAGGCCATATAAATGGACATATGGCTGGTGGGGGAGAAATTCAAATGACCTTTCCCCTTTCTAGATTCAGTGATCCCGCCTGAATCCAAATAATTCTTGAGTGGTGAAAAACACTGCTTTAATCTGTAATTTAGGCCACAACAGAAAACATTAAAAAATTCCCCTTACAATTTGCAGAAGCTTCCTTTTAATTAAAAAAATAAAAACTTGAGGAGCATATCAACATATTCAAGAGTCAAGTCCTCACAAAGTCCTTGGTGTCACCTAAAAATAAAAAGTAGGACACAAAACCATTTTAACTGTGACAAACTTGCAGGAGATGAATTGAAGAATGTGGTTTCAAACTTTTAGTTATCCGCATGCAATATCCATCCAGATCCTTCAGATGCATCTGAAACAAATGTTAAAATTACTGGTATGTATAACCAAGAGTGCTGCCCATGGAATTATCGTTCTGCTTTATCAATACTGATAAAGACTCAGCCTAACAAAATGATGTAGTTTGGGAAGCCATAGTTCAAAAAAAGACATAATTTAACTGGAAAGTTTTTGGAGGGAAAAAAGAGAAAAATATTCAGAGGGGTAAAAACCCTCCAACTCCAAAATGCAGGCTGCTAAACCTATAGAGAAAAGACCAAAGAGCGTAAACAAAGGGGGAAAGACAGCACATGGCTCTAAGTAAGTAAAAAAACCCCTACAATAAAGGTGCTTGTGGTGGACAGGATAAAAGTAGCATAAATGATACATAAAAGTAGCATGGATTTATCCATGTTGCAGCTAGATTTAGGGAAAAGTTTTCTAATTAAAAGGGCAGAGAAGTGCTGGAATAGATTGCACGATCTAGGCTTTAAATGGTTGCATCTATAAGTGTAAACATCTGTTAACTTGTTTAAAAGCCAACTTAATTAAATTAGCACATATCCCTGAGCAGCATTTCATCGAGTTAGTTAAACTAAAATCATAGACTCCTTGGACTGGAAGAGCTCTCAAGAGGTTATCTAGTCCATTCCCTGTCCACAGGCAGGATCAGCTTGTCTCACGTCATCCCTGACAGATGTTTATCTATCCCGTTTTAAAAGACCACCAAGAATGGAGAGTTTATAACCTCTTTAGACAATCACTTTACTGTGAGAGTTTTGCTAATCTACACAGCACAATATTACACAGCCATAGCAAACTAGGAGCATTCACAGTCAGATATGAAAGTGATAAAAAGCAATCTATTAAGCAATGGTGATCACTTTTAATCATGTGAACCTATTTATTACCATCTCTTAACAAATTACCACGCATCAGTTGACAGATGGTAATGAACGAAGTACACACACAACCTATCACAAACGTGAAATAAAATAAATTTGCTTAAACTGAAGTTAAGCTTTTTACCTCCATTTGCCAGGAGCTAAAACCATGCACGTGATTAATTACTTTTCCTCAATTAGCAGTTGGGTACGTCAAAATAACTCTATTTTTCCTCTAAGCTCATAAGTTATTTACGTGATAGGTTGATTTACATATTGTTGTTTGAGAACAACAACATTATTCTGCTTAGAGTGCTAGTATGCTTTCCTTTTTCTGCATCCTCATATGACTAAGTCTGTAGGCCTGATTAGACAGGCTTTGATAAAGACACAGAAGAAATACATCCTACCAACTATAGCAAATAACACTCCTAGCCACTTTTTCTTCCAAAAATACTTCCCACACTTTTGACACAAAAGGAGAGTGCAGTCACCAGTACCACCAAATAACACCTGTTCTTACCTCTGCATTTAGCAGAGAAAAAACGTGCTGGAGAATCATAGAACAGTAGAACAGCCCAGGCTGGAAGAGACCTCAGAAGATCACCTGGTCCAACCTTTTGCGGGAAAGAGAGCCTAAATGAAATTATCTAGCACCCTGCCCAATCACATCTTGAAAACCTCCAGTGATGAGGACTCTAGCACATCCCTGGGGAGGTTGTTCCAGTGATTGATTATTCTCACTGTAAAAAATTCCTTTCTTATATCAAGATGAAAACACTCTTCTCAAGCATTCTTTCGAGTTCAAATCTAGCTCACTTTGCAGCTGCATCAGTGCAGCATAACACATATGCTGTTATAATGCATTGTCTTGACTATAGAATAATGTAAAAAGCACTTTTAATGTTGAGCAGAGACTCTTGCCTCCCTACTCAACTGACAGCTGTGCACACTCCTAATGTCTACATTTCCCTCTGTCATCGTGGTACTTTCTTTTCAGATGAGAAGACAAGCATAAAAGACATTTTTCATCACGTTCAACTGTACTGACAAAGACAACTTCAGAGACAACCCTGGAAACTTGCATTGTCCTAGAAAGTCAGTATCCCTTTGAATGATGTTAAGGTATCTCACAAAGTCTTTCTTTTGCCTCCCTTAAAATTGGGCTTGTGATGTTTTTTGCTTCTTTACACTATACAAAAAAAATATGAAAGGTTTTTTACTTCTTAGAAAATAATGATCAGTAATGGCAAGTCCCTTTATCCTTTGTTTGACAGAAAGATACCTGGCACATATAACATTTGTTCACAGTGAACTTTTACAGCTCCAAGGAATGAGTAAAGAACTAGGCTTACTTTCCTCCAAAAGACTGAGAGTCATAAAACTGACTTTTTACAAATCCTTTCATTCTTTCAGGTCTTTTAACATTCCACTTTCACCAGTATATCAATTCTAAGAATTAAGTAAGATGGTAAATCTATCATGCAAAAGAGCAGGGTGAAAAAGTTATTAGAATATTTCACACTTTTTGAAATACCTAATAAACAATGTTAAAGAGGTTACCTGACTATTAAAATGCAGTTCTCAAAATACAAAATATCATCTTCTAATTTTAAAATTTACAAAGCTACATTAAAACAGAGAAACATTGGTCTATGTTGTAGATGTCTTAGCATTTCATTTAGATCACACATTTTGGAGGGTGGGATGGGGAGGGTTTGGTGTCTTACAGAAACACCTTAGGCGATTGCACTGCGTGTTCATCAGTGCTAATAACAACTTCCAAATCCATCAAATTAAAAAAAAAAAAAAGGTTCAGCCTGGATAGAGGAAAGACATCCAAATTACTGCCTGGACTAAGGATAAGGCAATAAGTGTTCAGTGAAATAAGAAAGACGTTACTGTGGGCCTATGGGTTGTCACCAACAGGCACTTAACTCCATGGGAGCAACAAGATGCACTGCCCTTTGCAAACCAAACAGAAGTCTATGTAAACTTGGCAGTCTGGAAAGCAGGACACAAACCCATAGGAAACCAGGCTTTGGTACTTCCACTGCTCTTTGACTGGTTAGGGGTTGCAGTTTTGTCTCATTTTAAATGAGTGAGAACTTTCCTTACTATGATTTCTGACACAGCATTTCTTTTGTGAATTTTACTTACTTTTTAGTATGTTGGTACTGCATCACCACTTAAGTGCATTCAAATTTTCCAAAAAACTGGACAGACTTGTCCTGACTTTCATAAAGATATCGCATATAATACAAAAACCAGTTCTCAAATGCAATCATATCCCATGTCGACTGGAGTTCCTTTCACTTTCAAAGGGCACCAATGTGTTAGAAGTTTACGAATAATACTAACAAAGATAATTGATCGCATAAGGATAATACGAAAATTTCTGCTTTGTTGTTCTGTTTATAAGGTTTTGGGGAAAATAAGGTTTTTGGGAAAAAAAATGTTTTAAATGAATAGCCTGTATCTAGAAGATCTTCCCCCCAAAAAATCCCAATGTTTTTCTAATAAATCTATAATCTGGGAGGGGTGGGGAAGGATAAAATCAATTATATCATTACATCCTACAATGACAAGTTCTCCAGAGCAAACTAAGCACTGGCTATTTAAAATTGTGCTCGTACTTTAAGGCAGTTTGTTCTCAGTTGTTCTTCTGGGAGAAAGGAAAACTTACTAAGTCATGCCATTTTTTTTTAGTTCTTTAACTTTGATGTTATGACACTGGATAATTCCCCAAACTCAGCTGAAAATTTCTTTCTTAAATTACTTTTTTAATATTCATCAGACTGATTAAATATGCAATCCTTATAAAGTTGATTCAGAAAAAGTTAATTAGATCAGTCTAAAATGCAATTGGCAGAAGGCAAACAACCTCATAGCTTATTTGTTCTCTTATTGTAGATATATGTCCAAAGAGTAAGTGAGGTTAGCAATGGTGTACATTAACCACAAGAAAGGTTATTTTGACAACTAAGAGTCACTGGGATGTTTCTCTGCACACTGAAGTTGAAGCTGCCAGTCCTGATGAGGATAAGCCTTAGAAGTGCTGGATAACCATCATTGTAGATTACCTGACACTGGCTAAATGCCCAAGGACAATGTTTTTCCTTGCTTTAAAAAAAGAACACACACACACACACAAAAAAAAAAATCCTTTTTGTAGCTGGTTTTCATTCAGGTTGTTTCCTTGATTCCAGTCTTTAGCTGACAATAGCCCCACAACACTTTTCAAGGATGTCATCTCCATAACACTCTTTAAGGAAAGCAGTATAAAAGAAAGTGCTTTCTTGCAGAAGAGGGACACTTTAAAAGCATATTGATTTAAAAAAAAAAAAAAAAGAAAAAAAAAAAAGAGTGATTTAAATGATTGGTGGTAACAAAGATGTTCCTTACCCAGAATCAGAAGTCTTTGGAAAAGATTTTGCCATTTTTACCATCCTTTGGATTACAATAGGGGCTTTGCCAGAGTTTGGGGGGCTATTTTCTTCACCTGTTAAATAACTTGAATCTGACAGCAAGCAGCTAATGAACACTTGACAGAAAAAAACCCCAAACTTCTACCAGATTCATTAATTGAATGCAAAATACAGAGTTTGGCTTGGTTGTTCAGAACTGAAGTGGATTTTAAATTATTGAGCTCTAGAGCAAAACACATCAGCGTTAATGAGCTGTGCATTTGTAGCGTGCATGAGGTAACACATGGGTAAGACTAATGTGGTGAAATTTTAAGCTGTAGATAAGTGCTCCCAAGACACTCATCATCTGAGCATCTGGATACACATACTCAACTGAAAATCTGTTTTAACAAATCTCTGTCACTGAGGTGCACGTTCATGATTTGCTGTGATGACTGGAAATTATGAGAATGTATCTAATCAATAAGCCCTGGAAATCCAGAAGCCAGATGTTTCAGCAGGCCATCAGCAGGGGGAACTACCAGATAGAAGAGCAAGGGAATGCGCAAAGCAAAGGAGACTAATAAATGGGATCAACTTAGACTCACGTAGATGGGAGACATGCTTTTGGAATTGTGACCTGACGAGCAAGCAACATACACCTTTTAATTATCACCATCTAATTTTAACATGGAAACACATTTCTGGATTCTTATTCCAGACAAACTCTAAGCCATATATCCCTTGTATTCATATAGGGTATCTTATGAATATATCCCATGCATGTTAGCTTAGTGCGTTTTATGTTAAAGAAGATGTTTTCTGAAGATTACGTTTTTCCCTTTGTGTTGCATGGAAATGTGATAGCTTATTAGTAATTCCTTTGAACAGACTTAAGCAATTTAAACATCCTGTTTTATGGTTGTACAAGATCAGCAAAAGAACCACAATACTTTACAATAGGAGGTATACATTAAATTGAGATGTTTTTGCAAGTCAATGTTCACCACAGGCCTGGTCATTTTTTTGTAAGCACCTGGAGGACACAATCGCTGCTCCCCAGCCCAAAGAAGATGAAGCAAGCAGAGAGCCCTTGCCCAACATTGCACATGTCACTTAATAAGAGTCATCTCTGAGACTCTCACAGTCTTGTTTCCCCATTGCGTGCTAAAATCGTTTGTAAGACACTTCTAACAGGAAAGATCACTTTTAACCTCCTCTGCTGGCCATGTGGAAAGGAACAAAATATAGGACATTAATTTGATGACTGCAAACTTGCTACCAAAAAACTACACTGAGATTGTACAGGCCCCGGAGAAGGACCTTAATGATTTATTGGTTGGGCTACACTTTGGTGGGAGTTAACATCAACTCACTCCAAGTCTGAACTTGATTCTTTATGTATTTACTGTGGGATCATACAGAGTAGTTATTACACTGGCCTCACTGCTTGCTGATGTTGACCAGGGATGCTGGCCCTCGGCCTTTTATCTTCTCTCTCATAGTAAGGACATTCCAGAAAATTAAATCAGGCTGTGGATCTTGAAGAGCCACTAATTTGACAGATCATGATTTGAATGTAAGCTGTTGCCATCTTTTTAGTAGCTTTCATTTTTATGCAATCTGCATCAAGAAGAAGCTATAAAAATAATTTCCTACAGAACTACTAATTTTGCACTCATTAAAACACTAAGGATTTCACTTTTAGACATATCTGACTGCAAAAAAAGTGCCCAAAAATTCTAGAAAAAAATAGAACATTTTTCCCCTTGTTTTATTTAAATATTTGTAACGGACATAAAGGATTCCTGGTTTTCCTCAGTGGAATAAAAAGAAAAATGCATGCCATCTGAAGAGCTATTCATTCCTCTGAGTTATTACTAGGGTAGTCTATTCATTTACTGCTCATTTGTGTGTGGATAATCAGTGTTATATACCCAAATTACATGTATTCCCAGTTTTTCCAGTTCACACAGAGTAACAAGCCATCACTTCATTCACAGTCATCTGTTATTCCCCTTCCATATGACAGTGCACATAGGGGGGAGGGGGGGAGGTAAAATTAGCCTAAAACCAACTGCTTTGATGAGCATTACGTGGGATGTTTGCATTTTCAAACAAGCTAGCTATTGGTTCAGTCAATAGGTCATAGTTCTAATGCAGATTATTCATGTGAGCTATCTCCAGAAGAACAAAGAGTTCTTCTTTATAAAGAAGTTTTATGTTGCTTCACAAAGCATTTCCTTCTGTTCCATGATCTCCTTGAGTTCCCTTTGCTATCAACAGCATTTCAAACTAGTGAAACAGAAAAGAAATTTGGGAGCCAGGACATCAGGTTCATAATATTAACTTATCACTCTTCTCTCCCCATTTTCCCAAATCCTTAAAAACAAAACAAAATTAAATTTCTTGGACCTGAAAGGCATGAATGGTCATCAGAGCATTTAAAAAGAGTATTCTGGGAAACATCTGTAAAATACATGGGAAAACAATTGCTTTACTCCATTTTTTTTTATTTTTTTTAAAAGAAAAACAGTATTTTATTAAGATAAAAAGACCATTTTTAAAAAAAAAAAAGCTTCTCTTCCCCCCCTCAGCTGCTTCACTTTTCCTCTCTGAGACATCTGGATGTGGTGAAATGGATTCTGGTTGACAGACAAGAAAGAAATACATATGCTTTTGGTTGTAAGAGTAAGGCATATTGACAAAGATTTTGTTGTCCTGCTGTATCACAAAATACAATGAAAGCTACAAAAAAGCAAATTTTTAAGCAAAGAAATAACTGTTGTTCTTCATCTTTACTTACACATATACCAGGTCAGGCCCAAGGGCCCTATAATTAACAAGGATAAACTGCAGATGTCCGAGAAAGACACTGAGGGGGCAGAAAGCACATCATACTCCACCAGAACTGTCTTCCAGCCTCAAGTGTTTTCTGGCACAAAAGCTTCCTGAGACAGTAGTGGTGCCCTTGAATTTAACTGCCAAGATGGATTTTCTTCCCTGAATTTCCTTGATCAAATTTGTGACATAAAATGATACCTACAATGTCCCATGGTAAGGAGTTCTGCAGAGTTATTGCACACTCAGTGAAGTATTACCTCACCTGTCGTGTTCACTCAATGCTTCCTAGCTCCTTTAGTGAGTAAGACCCTGAACAGTTGTTCCCGGTTCATCTTCCACATAGTGCTTACACCTGTATGGCCTTCTGTCATCTCTCTGCAGGCTGAAGACTTCTAGTCTTGGGCCAACCTTGTTGCCCTCTTTCTTTTCCAGCCATAACAGATCTTTTTGAACTAGACAACCCAAAATGCAAAACAAGTATTTCATAAGTAGAAGAAACACTGTTTTATATAACACTTTGTACTCTGGTTCCTAATTCTTCTAGCATTGTTTGTTTTTCCCCCGACCTCCCTGAGAAGCAATGAAGTAATGCTTTTGTAGACTATTTCTGGCCCAAGATCCTATTCCCAAAGACCAATACAGAATGGGCCAGAGGCCAGCACAGAGCACTCAGGATTCAGATTGTTTCTCCCTCCACCTTGTTTTAAATTTAACTGGATCAAACTTCAGCTGTTATTTTATTCTTTGGTATCAGCAGGTGCTTCTGTGACTCTCTTCACTCAGCTTTTACTATTCTAAATCATTTGGTGCCATCAGCAAATTTTGACACTTCACTACTATTCAAATCAGTTACTAAGATGTTGAGCACTGCAGATCCCAGCACACATTCTTGTAAGGTCCTACTAATGCTCTGACTTTTCATAGTTTCCTAGCTTTTAACAAATTTTTATCCTTGTAAGGGCATTATCTCTCATATTGCAGAAACTTAGATTCTTGGATTTTCAGGCACGTAGCTTGTCAACTGCATTAGGAAAACCAGCTATAATGTATTAGCCAAGTCTCCTTTGTCCATAACTTCTGCCATAAATTCTTTAAAGGAGTCCAAGCATTTGAATGTTCTGTTTACAAATACCACATCTGCCTTTTACTAGTAGCCTGCTTGCAGAAAGACAAGACTTCCAGCTGCATAAATCAGATTCAGACCTTTATTTGCCCAAAATTCAATGGTCTTTGAATTCAGCATTTTGCTTGGAGTTGTAAGAAAACAGCAGTTTCATTGGCGTGAATTTAGTCAAAGTGACAGGATGTTGGCAGCTGGTCCATATAGGCTATTTTGACTGAATGAGCAGCTCTCATGCTGCAGTCTTCTTCATTTTGTCTTTCCAGTCGCATATCAATACGAAGATACAAAAATTCATTCACAGCCTTGATTGCTGCTGATGGGTTATTGTAAACAAATAGGCTCAATACAACATAAAATGAGGGTGATTGATGCAGTGACAAACAAAAGACAAGGCACCACTGACAGAATTTTTCAAGAAAGAAGAATAAATGGAAACCAGTATTACTTGGATTCCTTGATGACAAAGACATTTAAATACAGTCATCGGGATGCTAATGAAATTATAGTTTGGAAGCAAAAACCTCAACCAGAATAAAAGCTGAATACAAGCAAAGTGGGAATCAAAGACTGAAAATCATTATGCAAGATGTAGGAATCTCCCTCATTGTGTGACTGAAAACCTGAATAGTCCTGAATAAGTTATTCATCCCATATGCAATACATATTATTTTGTTGCTCTGATTTATTTAAAAGGTCTGAACTGGAATTTCTTCTGTAAAAAGTATCAGGAAAAGATTATTTACATATAAATGAAAAGAATGCACTTCCAAAAAAGTAGTCACAGTTCTAGGTAAGTCCCCAAGAAGAATCCTGAAGTGCCTTTAGGTCCCAGAATGATGTATTTGCATCTCTACTAAGAAAGCGTTGCACTTGTTTTATGCACTGGTCAAAGCATGAAATGTAAACTTGGCTGACCTACTTTTCAGAAGTTACTCATACTGGGGTGTGTTCCTTAGTAGCCTTCTTTTTTTCCTAGTAAAACCCAGTTAAACATATTAAATAGAAATCACTGGCATGATAATTAGACGCTGTTCCCTCAGCAGACTTCTGCTCGCTGCATGCTGCAGCGGAGAGATGGGGCACTAAAATGTGCCATCTTGGTCTGTGCAGAAGCCCTCAAATTAATAATCTATTGCATTAACCTCCCCAGTTACACAAAAAAAAAAAAAAAAAGAAGCCATTTTAATAACATAACTGCCATGATATGTTGTTCTTCCCAGAAAAATGCACACACTGTTTTTCATTTATTTTGTTATCGACTGCTACTTGTTCTGGTCTTTATGTCATTTCCCACTTTATTCTAGCATTGCAAGGACCAGGTTGGACCTTCTTATGACTTTTCAGAGGTGGCACTGAAAAGGAGGAGTTAATTCAGCTCCAACAGAGAAATTTCTGAGTAGGTTTGCAAATGAGCCATTTTCTGTCCTGCCTCTGAAAGCTCAATGAATCCCAGAAGAAGATGGAGAGACATCACCAAGAACTGGAGGTAGGTGCAGAGAAGTGACACTGCTTTCTCTCAAAGGTGCCAGTTCAGAATAACAGTATTTGAGAGACCAAGGCTGTTTCATTTCCCCATAGATACCGGAACCCTTTCCCTGTATGCAATATTATGCTATGAACAAGATACAGCCTATTATAATTAGCATCTACCTTATAAAGTTGATTACATTGTTTCCTAGGTTTCCTATATTTTATGCAAGTGCTCTAAAATATTACAAACTGTGACCCCCTCTGAGTTCAGTAATGTAAAGTCTAACTCTTCAGGTACCCTTAAAATACAACACAGAGCCCCAGGTGAGGTATCAGAGGACCTCAGACATCACCTGCTGTGGTCTGCCACACTAATGTGTCCATGAGTAAACAGTCTGTGACTTTCAGTTTACACTAGTTATCACCTCTTCTTCACTCTTGCCAAGTTTGTTTTCCACCAACCCAATGTAGCGATTGTACCTCTGCTGTCTGGACCCTTTCTGCTTTGACACATCACTCATTATCACACAATTCCTCTCTGTGGCGCTGATCTTCCTCACCCCAAATCACTAGTTGCTGCTATTTCCTTCAGGTCTGCAAGCACTGCAACCTACTTCTTTGGTTGTATCTCACAGGGAGAAGAAATCCTAAAAGGATTCCTGGAACAGCTCCTTCAATTCCCCTCAGCATTTTTTTTAACAGAAGGAAAATCCAAAGATTCAAATTTGAAAATTCAAATAACTTTATGATTCCCAACGGTTGACTTCTACCCAAAATGTTGAGCTAGACTGTGGACATTCTCAGCTCTCCAAGATGACAGCACCAAGGGAAGGGATGTTATTCAGGTCTCTCAGCCATACTAAATCCCGAAGTCATTTATTCTAACTGCAACACCTTTGCTGTTAATGGATAGCAAGGGGCACTGTTGTCAGCTAAAGGGAAGGGTGGCTATCAGAGACCAGATTAGGTCTGACTGCCATACTCTGCTGTTAGATCTGGTGAAGGTGTGATGTTAATAAGGTGACTCTCTTCTGTCCCACCACAGTTCCACCTTCCTGAAGTTTCTTCCTTCCTCCAGCTGCTGTACACCCTAGCCCCTATTCATCACCCCCTCATGGCTTCCCAGATCCCCTTTTCCACACTGCCACCTTTGACTTTTCCTTGCCCTGCCAAGGAGTTTTGAGCTGGCTTTACTCTCCTTGATTACAGAGTTTGGATGTTGGTAGTTCAAGCTTCCACAGGTTCCCCCCACCCCCATCCCCATCCTGTTTATTTCTGCTTCCCTGCACGTATGGGCCCTGTATAGGTTATGAGAGCTCTAACAAGGTCAAAACTCAATATAATATCATCGAAAGGAGTGATAATAGGTTTTCTGTTCTGTCTACTGTCTTCCTTTATTTTCAGTCCACCTTAGGTATCATTAGTTATACATGAACTGCTTGCTATACGAAGCAGAAATGAAACATCTGGCAGCAGATTTACTGCAGTATTTTTAAACCCTATCTTAAACTGATAAATGCTACATAATCAGTCTGCCCACTGAATTCAAAGGACAGAAGAGTGTATATTTGTCAAGAAGTGTGCATATTTATCAGATGTTTATATAGATTTCTGAAAAGATATGTTCTAGTTCAAACTACATGTTATTGTTACAGGGGGAATGCCAGCCTCTGTAGTGTGTGTTCAGAGACTGAACACAACCATGAATGGTGGTCTTCTATGGATATGAATGAAACAAAGAAACATGCCTGCAACAGTCAGTGTAGAATACGGTTTTAGCAGTGTTAAGTTTTAGTAAAATTGGATAATGTAGAAATTATAAACTGTCCCCTGAAGTCAGAAGATGTCGTATATCTATCAATAGCCCTATTCATGACATTGTTATATTGGAAATCAGCTCAAGTGAAAAGCAACTATAGATAGGAAATTGCTTTGAAATGAAAGGAAGAAAAACAAAACCAAACAAATTATTCAAATCGACATTCTCTTTGCATTTTTCTTGCATCTGTCGGATTCCAGTAAACACCTTTCTAACAACTTTAACTCATCAAGTGTTGAATATATCAAGAGTTTTAATATGTATTATTAGCAAAAGCAACATCAAAACAATTACTCTAGCAGGTACCAACACTTTTAACTCATGTATGAGTTTAATCTGCAGTGGGTAAGCATGCATATTTTCCATCTCTAGATTCACCAATGAAAAACTAGCCAGAACCAAAATTAAATACTTCAGATTGCATCAAAGTAACAGGATAGGAAGAATATAGCATCCTAGTCATGTGGAACTGAATTTACAGAATGGCAGTATGGACAAATTATATCATCATTGCATTATCTGTAGTGCACATGACTACAAAAACATGCATTTGACAAATAATATCTAGTGGCAAACGGCAGCTTTTGAAGCAACCACTATAAATGCCTGGCTATATTTCATATTAATTCCTTCTTCCACTAGAGTCAGCATATCACACACAGTTCATATTGCAATACTTGCATACGTTGATTGCTTTCTAAGGCAGTTTAAACTATCTGATTAAGAATAGATAACCATGTAGTCTGAGATTCTTCAAAATAAAGCTTCAGAGGGATTACATGCTCTTTGAATTTTGAATTAGTTACATGGAAAAAGAACAGAGATGTTATAGGGAAGAGGTGGCTGAGGAGAAGAGCAGTTTTATTTTCCACATAACAGATGCATCATATTTTGAGAGCAAAATCAGAAGAGATCTGGTAGAACAGCAGCATATAATACTCTAGATATTGTTTTCATGTCCATTGGAATATAGTATTTTATTACCATGCCTTGGAAGTTAACGTCCAGTGGAAAGCTAGAGCTAGGTAGGGAAAGAGAAACTGGGAGAAGAAAGATCTCCAAGGAAAGGTAGAGCAAAGTTGTTGCATTGACTGATACCAACATTGCTTAACCAAGAATACCATCATAAGTACCACATGTCGAAATGCAAAAAGCTCCACATAGATACTATCTGTGTTTTTGAACAGTTACCATATCTATGTCATAAATCTTTCGGCTGTTAGCTTTTACATGAACTCTAAAATTATTCAATCTCAGGGCAAGGAATTAGCTGTCCAACTGAAAGAGCGCACAAGTGACAAGGTTATCTATCTAGCACTGCTGTGCAGTGTTCCGTGTATGTTTTTAAAATCTCATATTAATTCAATCACTTCTTTTTGCACAGCATATCCCAAGCTGCTGGATGAACATGTCATAGTTTTGTCAAATATTGCAAAAATTGCAATTTTGTCACAGCACACAACTAGATCAAAAAGTACATGGCCTTTATAAAATGACGTTAGAAAAGATTTAAAGCCTGTTGCATGAACACTTCTTTGGCTGCTACATCATCAGCAAGGAAATGAAGAAACATCATACTAATGCCAGCACATTCAGTACTATCCCTACACTCCATATCACCCTGTAGTCAAAGGAGGGGGATAAGCTAGTCAAAATTGGTATATTTATCACATGCTGCCATTTCTCCACTTCCCAGCAAAGAACTAGCCAGCAAAAATCTTTCCTTGCAATCAGAAGTCTATAACACTTCTCTGCCTACATAAGGAGCCCAGTTTTAAATACTGATGCTAAAAGTTTTGACTGGCAATACTGGCTTGTGCAGTGTATAATTTCAGTGGAAGCTTTACATTATTATTCCAGGGCCCTATCAAAAAAGGTTCCAAAACAGAATAGACCAGACTTGGGGCTGTGACCTGCAAGCAGGAGGTGACACATAACATGGCAGCAAACTGCTTTAACAACAGGCTTTGAATACATGATCACTTGATCTGGTACCCGGATTCAATGTAGCAGAAGCTAACCGAGGTCAAATGAGCAGTTTCTGCTCAGTGTGGTAATTCTATAATGCATACAAGACAAATTCTACAATAATTCTGGGAAATGGTAATTTATACTTTTCTAGAAATTGCTTATAGATTATATGTCTTGCGTACATTTTAAAGTTCCCATAATGGGTAGCAATGTTTAATTTCCAATTGATGCTGCTGGGACATGAAAGTTAAATTGGGTGTGCTAGCAATGGCTGCATTATTATTTTCAAAAGTGATGATGTCCTAGATTTTTTTGGTTTTGTATAATTGACACCCTACACACCTCAGAGAAAGAACTTTCTCATTAGAATTTCATAAAAGCACAATATAGTTCATCCTCTAAATATGCTAGGAAACATTGTCTATTTCAATTTAACTGTTCATTGAGTTTCTGGAGATTTACATTCCCAAACCATTAAACTTTTTTATACATAGACAAACACATAAAACAGCCCTACATACACAGTAAGATTTTCAATACTAATAAAACCAGAACTTGAATATTTGAAATCATGACCAAAACCCATTCAACCAGTTAGGCTTCCTAACTTACAGCAAAGGAGTGTCTCGGCAACAAAAGCTATTTAAGGCAGGAAACCAAATTTTATCCAGTACTAAACACTTAAATAAAACAAAATAGGAAATCTCATTCGTGGAAAGATGTGACTATGGGTGGCAAACTCTGACAAGCCTCAGACATTACAGAAGTTTGCACAGAAGATGTATTTGGCATCAGGCAATGCAGAATACAAGATTCCTTGCTATTGCTGCTGTTGCATTGCTGGCTGCCTTGCCTTCATTTCCATTCAGTCTCCTCTGCACTTCATTCCTTCATGCTGACTGTCAGACTATTTAACAGTCCTGATTTCTGTAGCTTCTAATTGTTAGATGTGAAACAGAAGGCACTATTCAAAGAGAAAGGACAATTTTTCCCCTCAGCTTTTCATCAGGAGCTCATAGCGTGAAACAATATTGCTGTTATTAAGCAAAGGAAAATAAACAGTGGGAGAGTAGCAAAAGAGCCTGTTGCTATTACTATGGATTCCATGTGAATGGAAAATATACAGTGTAAGAGACAAATACTTTCTCTTGATGGTTCAGATAAGCTTGTATCATATTTCATGATCTGTTAGTGGCAGCCAAAAGTTAGATCGCTCTTTGTATACCCCCTAAGCCTGTGTCAGTTAACTAAACTGTTAACAGGGGACTATGCAGAAAAAAAAATGAGAAAAAGAAAACCTCTTATTCGTTTAAATTCATTAATTGGACTAAACTCATTCCTTGTTACACTAGATTTTGCCAATATGATCTATCTTCAGGGCCTCTGCTAGAGAACAGTTGCAGACAGACAATAGCTTGCCCTGCAGACTTAGCACAACATGAAAAAAAAAAGGGGTTAAACAGCCTGAGAGGTAAAAGAGCTAGGGGCTGCAGGGTGCACAAATTCAGCACATCTCTGCAAGAGCATCTGCCAGCAAGAATCCTTCCTCGAGCACACCTGGCAAGAAGCAAACTCCTTCAGATACACTGGCAGCACTCCCTCGCAACTGAACCCACGTTGGCACAGCTCACTGCAGAGCAATTTCACCGTCTTGTGACAGAGTATGTCAAGGCCTTTTATTTTGCTAATGAGCTCTGTATGTCTGCTTTAGTAACTCTATCTGCCGTGCTGAAATGGAAACTGTTGGTCAATTACTGTTAATTTTTACTTGGAACATCTCTCCAAGCACTTTCAATCCAGGTGGAAAGAGGCAATCACTCTAAAGGGTGACCTCAATCTATCAGGAAACCAGTTTATTTTTAGGCTGTGATTGTTGGTTGTGTAAATGATATGGCAAGTTGAGCTTGCAGTTTCCCAATGAGTCAATCAGGGAATCATGCACTAGCAAAGCAGCATAAAGTTAAGACATCCCCTTGGCAACAAGATGACTACCAAACTAAAAGGCAAAGAACCACATATACAGAAAGAAATCTTGCACATGCTGTCATCCAGCTTTAAAATACAGTAATAATTCAAAAGCCCAGACATTAAGGAGAATAGTCACCTGTAGCAAGCAACAGTCCTGTGAGGTAAAATGCTTAGGTAATAATATCGCAGCAGTGCATCATCAGGCAGCAAGAAGTCACACTAATGAAGTCACTATGTCAGATGTTCAGGGGCAAAATGCCATCTCCAGTACATCTTTAAACTCTACTAAACAGCATGACTACTATATTCGGGACATGAGCCCTATGGCTATAAAACTATAAACTATATATAAACTATACCTAGTTTACTCAGGTCACACATGACCACAGTCCCTACTTCCTCCTGCTGCTGCCGTCAGCTCTCAGTTCCTTGATCATCTCTGCAAGGCAAACCACAATAAAAAGGTGTCGCTTGTCATGTCCCAAGAGGAGAAAGCCTGGCACATAAGGTTCAACTCCATTAACTCTTCAAGAGTAACATGATTCCTTTCTTCACACCCTAATCTCGCCTGAGAAAACCCATTAGTGTCTTGTATGATGGTAGCACTTGAGGGAACTCTTGGTGACAGCACCCAAGGCTCTGGGTGGTGGATGACCTCTGATGGCTTCTCCTTCATGAGCATGAGACCTAAGCTAGCAAAGCATCACCCCTTCTCTCATCAGCCAGCTGAAGCTTATCCTTTAGGTTGCTCTCTCAGAAAGTGCCAGAGGAGAGAGAGCAGCAGTGCACTATAAAATGCACTATAAAGGCCCAATTCTATCAGTCTATCAGTCTGTGAGAAAGCTATATTGTCACTACAACACATTTGAGACAACACCTCTTCCTGTGGCTCTGAGATTTTTGTTCTGTAGAGGGCAGAAATCCCCTACAGAGGAGGAATAAATGGAAAGAAATGCATACCACCAAGTCTCCTAGATCTTTGTATTTGCACATATTTCCTTACCCGCTGATGGGCAAGAATCCCCTCAGGAGACCTGTTTCTTACCATAGGGGTGGAGCACAGCATCTCCCAGGCTGACCAAGCACTGTTCTTCTTTCAAGGGAAGTAGCTGCAGCATCATTCCCAAATCACAGTCTACTGCCAGAGGAGCATAGCAAAAGTTTGCATCATTGTTGCTTGTTTTCCCTACTTTCTGCACTGTGAACTGGATGGGACCATCAGCTTCCCATGACAGCAGCAAACTATTCATTAAGACAATTTAAATACAGATTGGTGCAGCAGACAGACTATGCAGGAGCTCTACAACAAGTACCAGTGTTTATAGCGCCTGAGTCATGGGCTAAAATAAGCTTCAAGGAAGGAAGCTACAAATGCTTTATGATAAATACCCTACACACGCACTTTTTAAAAAAAAAGGAAAATAAAAAAAATCCTGTTCAGCTAAGCTGAACAGCAACTTGGCACCAACATGATCCTGAAGTAGCAACATTCGTTCCACAACAGGATAACATCTCCAGAGCAAACCTTTCCCGATGTCAGTGGAAAGGGGAAAAGCTGCAGAGAAGTTCTCCACCTCTGCTTTCTCTTGCTCATTCTTAAGCATTCAAGAGCTGCTGGGAAACAACCCCCTGATTTTCATATCTGTACTACCTGAATTTAATTTTTTTTTTCCCCACATCTGCTTTATGACATCACCTCAGAAACATATGGGGCCACGGAACAGCCTAGGCTCACCCAGCTGCATAAACTCTGTTGCTAAGGAAAGTGGATACTAAATTCTCAAAGGGCAAAAAGAAATCACATCAGTAAGCTACAACACCCCCCAAAGTCTGTGGAAGGTGTCCCTACTGACAGGATGAGTTCAGCTGCATAGGTCCTTAGCCCACAGTTGCTACAACACCCCCCAAAGTCTGTGGAAGGTGTCCCTACTGACAGGATGAGTTCAGCTGCATAGGTCCTTACAGCCCACAGTTTTGTGGTCCATAGCTCACAATTTTCCCTTCTGAGTTCTCCCTGCTGCTCTGAGCTCCACATTACCTGTGCTGAAGTCTACCACAAAAAAAAAAGGATATGTCTCACAATTGTTGCTATCACCATTGCCCTCATAAATCACTGCATGGAACTACACGTACTCCTAAAGCCTATAACACCATTTGCAGAGTGCAAAAGGATCTGTATCATCTAACACTAAGAAAATAAACAAAACAGAAAAAGATGCAAAGGGACAGTCAAACTAATGGTGAATGACAGAGCCCTCTTCTGCCATACTTGACTCCTAGACTCAGTTAAGGCAGAGGAACACCTTCTGCTTATGACTGTGCTGTCTTAGGGCTAGTAATCCTATATGGAGGTTCTGGCTCTGTTACAGTCTATCTGCTGACTGAGGCCATCTTCCCACCAGTGAAGTCACTTTGTTCACGCCCCAGCAGAGCCTGAGTGCAAACTAATGCTTCTGTAGCACAGACTACCAGGAAAGCATGCCCTCAATGCAAAGCAGACAGGCTAATCTGACAGTCCATATGCATGAGAATTCTTCTCTTGAAAGGAGGATGCCCCATTATTTTATTATCTTGGTAGATGAGCCCACTGTTCCCATCCTCCAATTTCATGCTGTGAAGCAAGACCACTGCATTTATTGTCAGAGACGGAGAAGAGGAAGGAAAATAATATCAAATTAAAAAGTTGGGATTCAAATACATATTAAAAAAAATAAAAAAACAACAATAAAACTAGACCATAAAGAGTTCTGTGCTTCATCACTCTGCTTCTCTGTGCAAGCTAATCCTTGGCTAACACAACAGGCACTTGTAGGCAATTTTTAAGTTTCCTAAACTGGCATATCATTCTGTCATTGACAGATGTCAGGTCACATTGTTAGGCTCTCACAGAAATGGCTAAAATCTGTTCATATTGTCAAGCTGCGTACAAAACAATTCCATTGCATGAAGTAATTCAGGCATGAATTGGAAAAGGCACAGAATCAATGTGTGCTTGAAAGCTTTTCTCAAGGAAGTTCACAAATACGTCACAGCTTTGCTGTATTTCCAGTAGGTTACAGAGCTATGTTCCTGCCACAACAGTTATTTCTGTTTGTCAAGTGGTTTATTGGTGGTAAAGGAGTATTATTCAGTTACACCTTTTTATTCCAATCACTGCTTCTAAAAAGCTATTCCTTTTCTTCAATAAAACGTGCATAGGCATGACAATGTTGCATTTCATTTTTAGAATTGAAACATACATTGGCTGAAGCTCCTGGAAACATTGAAAGGAGAAAGCAGCAAGTCAGAGCAACTGAAGCAACATAAGAGGATTTAAGAATGTGTATTTTTCTAATCACAACAACAAGACCCTCTTAAATAACAAAAAAAGCTCTCACTGTAAATTCCCAGATGCTATTTTTAACCTGTCTGTATGTTTTCCCTGACTGTGCTAACATTTATGTAGATAGCACAAATATCATAAAAGCACGTTTTATCCTGGACTGCAGAATCATGCATGCAGTACACTCAGCAATTAATTTAATTTTTCTTACCCGTAGATTCACTGCTTGAATCACATCCCTGGGCTTCTGCTTTCATACTCCATGTCTAAATGCTGCTACAGCTTAGTCAGAAACCAAGTGACCCATGCACGTTGCTGACAAGCCAGTGCAGATTCTAGGGAATACGCAAGTCAGCTTGTATGTCCTGGCTCATGGATTTTGTCTGCACAGATTTGCTGGCCTAGGGCTCTTACACAGACTTTTTATTGTCTCAGCAAATAAAAATAAACAAAGAGAAAACTGCAGACTTCCTATGGAATAAACAACAGTTTCACTACCAGCACCTTCCAGCTCAGAGAGAGCCAGAAGAGCCTGTAAATTCTTTGAACAAAACAATTGCCTCAGAGAACATGGAAGCTTACCCCACTTTCCAGTGGAAAAAAAACTTTTTCTTGAAACAAAACAAAACACAACCCCCCCACCAAACACCAAAGCTCCTGGTGTGTAAAAAAAAAAAATTTTTTTTTACATATATATAGTTTTCAAACCTTAACAAGGCAAACTTTCACCACTAACAAATACAGACAGAATTAGATGTGCCTTAGACTGCATTTTACTGGGAGCAGTGGCTACCAGGAGGATCACACCAAAGTTGTCATCTTATACAGAAGGGGTCTTCTCTGGTCACTTTTATGAAAGTTAAACATTTCCCAAGGGACAGGATTCAGACCCACTAAAACAAGTGCTTATTGCAGCACTTAAAACATGGGCCCCAGTCTGTACAAAAGCATACAGGATCCCTGTGCTGTCTGAAGGATATTCCCAAATGCCTTGACATGGAGCGCGCTACCTAGGGACATCCAGGAGGAAAATGGCAGACATTCTGACAGCATCTGAACTCCCTGGAGCCCAAATCAGGTCCATATGAATTTTCACCCACCTGGGACTTGGGTCATCCCGTGCATCACAGCTGATACAGAACCATGACCAGGGGAGGTAGAGATGGCAACCGCTGCCTTTTTTGCATCATGGTGGTTAGAGCATTCATCCAGGTATGAAGTGGAAACACTAGCTTCAAATTCTGCTAGCCTGAGGAGATTCAAACCTGTATCACATATCTCCCAACAGACCTTCCTAGTGATTATCTTATTCTTGGTTGATGCATTTTCTGTTCCTTTTTTTAAATGATCAGCCAGAGCTCAGCCATGAAGCTGAGGTTCACTCCACCAGAAGGCTAAAATGCAATACAAACCATAGCCTCTGCTGCATAGAGGCTACGATGCCCACTGGAAAAGGACAAACCTGAATTCTGCTTCCTTAAATTTTGAAGGGTTTTGGTTTCATTTTTGTTTTTTTTTTTTAACCTAGCAACTTGTCTTATGGAAAATGCATGCATAATTCTGGAAATTGAACCTTTCAAACACTGTCCCTTCTGGTTGAGCTGCCTAACCTAGAGATTTCTAGGGACTTCTAGACAAGCAAAATGCTGGAGACACCTGTGTGAATGCAGGGCTGTGAAGTACAGTCACCAGAGCTAGTGAGGATCAAGCAGCATTGCAGCAGTCCTGAGCGGTCCTCCAGACCCAAGTGCTACATTTCCCATCCATCTGCCTCCAGCACCTCAAGCTGGTGGCCTGAACCTTCTCCAAATACCTCTGCTGAGCACAGCCACTGTGGCTTTTACTCTGAGGATTTTTTGTTTAGCCTATACTGTTAAGGTTACAGATGTTGCAACCGCTGAAAAGAAATGTTTTTTCTCCGCTGCTAGATCAAACTAGGTATGAGGAGGAAAGTTTTACAGTTTGAAAAAGAACACGTCACCCTCGATGCAAGCTTTGAGTAGTGAAAATGCACTCAACTCCAGCCCCTGCTAGCATCTACCAAAATGAGGTTATAAATGTGCAGCCAGCGTGAATGACAGTTCAGGAGAATATAATCAAATGGTAGCATTTACTATTACATCCCATCCTTAACAGGGCAATACATAACCCTATGGAGACATATAAATACTTTTGTTTACAGTTTAAAGCCACTAGAAGCCACAGGAGACAACCTCTGAAAAATCAAGCACAATGCTAGGTATCAAAATCTGAAAATATTGGTTTCACCTGATCAGATATTTGGCATCACTGGAATCTGGCAGAGAGCAAGTATATATTTTTCTCATCATTTCAAGAGTAATTCTCTAGGACTGATATGTTCTTAATTTCCTCACTCCTGACAGCACAGATAATAGCTGCTAGTACTGGCAGAATTCATAAGTTTGCTCCAGTGCCTGTTTCACTCTTTATTAATATTGACATTTTCTGGCAAATCTCCTTTCCAAGAATTTAAGACTTCAAATTTGGTGAGTTTATAACTGGAGAGATCAAGAAATCCATGGATAAAAACAAATCCCCTAAAATCTTGCCAAATATACTATGGGATTCCCTAAAGGCTTACTTGAGAAAAAGGGATCAATTTATTTTTCCTCACCAAGAGCCAAAACAACAGAAAGAATAACACTGGAAACTCTAAAAAACAGATGAAAAAGAAGTAAAAAATATCTGTTTGGGGTTAGCATTACCAATGACAATTCTAGCATATTAATCAAATTGATATTTAAATTGCATAATGTAGGTCATCTCAGAACAGTTTTCTTGACAGAAAAATCACCCTGTAGAATGATGGGGTAAGTCAAGGAAATAACAAGTAACTGCATGTCCAGATTCTACGAAAAAGTTAGCATTAGTAATAAAAATGAAATAATAGATGAGTCCAAGTCATGAAAAAAGTAGTCTTCAGATGCAGTATCAGAATCCATTTTTGGCACGTGTTCATTATGGTCAGGAATATTTTTTTTTAAGAATTCAAAAAAGTTGCCTCTAATTTTTTGTGTCTGTAATTTATGATTAAGGCATGCATTCAGATATCTCTATTGGAAGAGTAACTCAAATCTATTGTCTTTGTACAAATTTCTGTTGGTTATTATCACCTTTTTATATATAATGTTTAAAATTTTAAATATACTTCAGTAATAAGTAAACTGATAATAGAGATCCCCATCTATCAGACCCTATAGGACTTCAAACTAACTTCAGTAGAATTTGCCTGAGGTTTTAATAAGGATTGAGGTCCTGTAATGGGAGAGGTTGACTGTCCCATTCTTGCTTCAAAGTAAAAACAGTTTTACTGACTTACTATTAGTAGGCTCTTAATTACATTTTGATGAAAAGCCAGTCACAAGAGCATAAGAAATGGCATGTATTACCTGTCTGCCCCAACTCAAAGACCCTCTTTATACCAAGAACTGCAAGCAGAACTCAGATTGACAGTGCATTTCAAGATACTAGCCTAAACATTTGATAAGAAAACACTCTCTAAATGTTATTGAGATTCATGTGTGCAAAAATGCAAAGAGACTAAAATAAACTCTAGGCAGGAATATTAAAAAAAAAGAAAAAGAGGACTGAGTTCAGAGTACTTTCACAGATTTCTAAATTTAATTCCTTCTTAAGCAGCAGTCCCAGCACAGTCTAAATTAAACAAACATTGTCCGTTCACCATGATAAGCTTCAGAGTGAACATTTCTACGAGAAGCTGTAGCCTCAGATCAAACAAGCAGCAGACACTGACACCTGCTCACACCTGACACTGTCAGAGCTAGATTTCTTAACTCTGGTACTAAAGTTCGGCTCTTGCATAACACTTCAGGGGAGGTTGGGAAGGACGGCACTTGGAAGAGGAGAATTCCTGGCCTCAGCCTACAGCAAGTCAAATTGGGTAGGGTCCCAGTTTCTCTCCAAATCATAATTAATTTTTCACTCTCCCTCTCTGCCTGTCTCTGACCCGGCATTAATACCAGACTTTTCACAGCTTAATAGCACATGTTTTACATCTGCTGATCTGAAAGAAACACACATGAGGCTCATCAACCCTCTTATTCTTCTACCTCCTCCTCCCACCACCCCCGCTGCAATCAATCCTGTAATTGATCCTGAAAATAATTGATCCTGAAAGATTTTTTGGAGCTTTCTACCCTTTACTAAAACCTGTCCTAGATCACATTAAAGGGGTATGACTGCAACCATCACTGTCTCCCCTGTCATTGTATGTAAACATTAGCACCACAGTCACACTGACAATGCTTGAACATGCCACAGCGTCACAGCACTAGGAGCCATACAGATGTATAGCCTTATCCCACTCCCAAATCGGTCTGACCCCAAAGCTTGTCCACCTTTCACTTGCTATATTGCTTCCAGGAATAAGCATGAAATTAACTTTACAATTTTAGTTGGCCAAAACCCAGAAGGTGTCAGGAAAAAAAAAAAAAAATCACTGACAATGCTTGAACATGCCACAGCGTCACAGCACTAGGAGCCATACAGATGTATAGCCTTATCCCACTCCCAAATCGGTCTGACCCCAAAGCTTGTCCACCTTTCACTTGCTATATTGCTTCCAGGAATAAGCATGAAATTAACTTTACAATTTTAGTTGGCCAAAACTCAGAAAGGTGTCAGGAAAAAAAAAAAAAAAAATCAGCTTTCCTTTAGGCAGTCAATGCATGAGAGCCTAGCATGACAACCAGCAATCCCTCTAGGAATGCAAGTGTGGGTTCATAAGGCACATTCAGCTTGCCTGCCATAGCATCAAAGTTCAAGACAGCAGTGAGCAGCTCAGATCTCCTGTTGAGCGCATGCCAATACTTGACTTTGTTGACAGTCGTAAAGATGTTGGGGTCTCACTTAAGTATCAGAAGGTCTAATTACATGTCATCTGAATATGGTCCCAGTCATCAAAACAAAAAAGCATTACAAAACACACTGAGGTATTCTTTCAAGTTTTCCCTGCAGCTTCCCTGGAAAAAAAGATGCTAAGTAAATGAACAAAAGCAATGTGAAGCAATCTGGCCCTGAAGGAAAGCACTCTATTCCAGCAAGCAGCAGACACAGCCCATGGCAAGAGGTGCTGCTACAGTACGACCCAGTGACCCACAATGAACGCCATGAACAGCAAGAGCTTGGCAGGGCCAGCCCGCTTCTTGAAAATGCTTTCTTCCAAAACAGAGTCGCTTGTCTTTTTATAAGGGATAAAAATAGGAAAGTCATAACACTTATTTAAAAAGAAAGAAAAGGCTGATTTATATATTTGCAGAAACAGATGTAATGCTTAATGCTATTCAACACATGTATGAAACTTACACAAGTCCAAATTCTCCTCCTATCTTTCTTCTGTGGTGAGCCTTTGATTTCTCTTATGTTTAACAGACAGTTTAGGTTACTTTTGTAAAGGCACTTAGTCTATCCATGGAGGATAGAGGAAGGCAGCAGATGGTAAATGCAGGAACCCTATGTGAACCTTGCCTTTCATGAAAGATGTGGACAGACAATGAACTGGCCTCTGCGATGGCTAGATGTTGGACAGGGGAATGGTGCAGGTAATACTCAAGGGAGATAAACAATGTATTTTGTTCTCTATTCCAGCATCTACTGCAGGATCCTCTTTCTGTGGCTTGAACATAGCCTTTCCTCTCATTTTTCACCAAACTCGCTCCAAGATGCTATTCAGCTGAAACTTCTCGTATGCTTTACATATCAGATTTTAAGACACCAAAGCTCCTATCAAGACAGGGAATAAAAAGTCTGCCTGGGAATCAATGGATTATTACTCACAGTGATTCATTTAAGACAACACGGTAATGTTAAATAACTATTTTAAGATGCTATGATTCAATTTGATTTGAATTGCTTCTTGTTGAACTTGTAACCTTTCACTCCACCCTCTCCCTCTTGGGCCTGCTCTTACTGAAGTCATTTGGATCCCTACCATAACATATACAGGCTGCAAGCAATGGTGTAGAAAAAGTGGTACAGAAAGGTTGTGTGACGGAAGAATTTGGCATCCTTTTCAAGGAGAAATAAAATAATCACCAACTTGGCATTTGAGTTTCTAGAAGCTTTTTCCCCCCCCTTCTTCTCAGATCTTGGATCAAATACAAAAAAGCAAAAATAATCTTGATTTAAATAGTACTGCTTATACAATCACAGCTTTTGCTGTAAGGAGTGTCTCAGGTCTGGAATAATAGACATGTCAAACTCAGGAATGAAGTTCACTGGCATATGTGAAAACTAATATAGCCTCTATCCACACTTAGTTTGCTGCCTCTTAGCCAGTGCCATGTTAGTAATCACTCATTTTCAAATACTGTCATAATTTTTACTTAAACATTATAGAAACCAAGGGCAGGAGCACCAGAGGATCTCAGAATTGCATTATGTGGGTCCAACTTCTACATAATAATAATTCGTTTTAAGGCAGACCTTCCTTCCCTTAGCTTCCTAGTAATAGCTTCCATTAAGATTCAGTAAGGAAGCCAGGGAAAGGAAAGTCAATTGCATCGAGCTAAATCCTTACTCACATCTCTAGATGTTTGTTCTTTTTTCCCCGCCTTTGATTTCCAATAGCATCAGCTTAAGAAATATCAAGGAACTAAAATGCACAGAGATACGAGGAAGGCTCTTCCCAGAGGTGTAAGTATCCAGAGGAGGAAAAATATTATATGTAAAACAGTATCTCCATGCACAAAGCAAATGAGAATTTCCCAACCTTCTCACCAGTTCACACATACCAATCTGGTGAGAGATGGGAACATACTCCATGCGCAGAACTATTTAACCGTTATGGATTTAACATGGGGTAGAAAAGGAATGAAAGGAAAAGTAGTACTCTGTAGTTGCTTTAGTGAGATTATTTTAATGTAAAATGGAAATGAAATTTTCTTTCAGCACCTACTGTCTCTGAGCACAGAGACAGAGGTCTGGCTTGAAAGAACCCACTTTACATAACAATTTTTTGTGTTGCTTTTAAGTGGGTAAGACTGACTCAGCCTTCCCTGTCTCACTAAGTCCTCACCACACCTCACTTGCTTGACAAATATAAATAAATAATGTTATTTTTGAAAGACTGAAGGAAGCTAGAGAAAGTAATTATGCAGCTTGATAACTTTAAACCACAGCACAAAATTTAAACAGCTAAACAGCATTAGATTATCCACAGAGTGCAGAGTAGTAAAGATCTTTGACTTTTGTGCAACCAGCAACATGACTAATTTAGAGAAACCCAGTGAGCTGGAAGACACCCACATGAGTGAAAATTACAGATTGAGAACATACACGAGGGAGAAGGGGTGTCAAAGAAGAAAATATTATGGAACAGTGTTCACTATTGAGTATTTATAATCTCACTTTACCTTGAATAATCCCAGCTCCACATGATGCCAGCTACATAAAAGGCTTGAAGTGACAGCCAGTTGGATCACTGCACAGCTTCCAGGTATCTGAAATTTATCCCTGCCTCAAAATATGCATGAAGCAGCAATCTAATAGCTGATCGTTATTTTAGACTCAGAGGTCCCAGCAGGCTCATTTCCTTTCAGCTCTTCAGCCACCCTATTTAGCTACATCTTGACGTATCCCTCAGCCAAGAGGGACAATTCTGATCATCTGTTCTGATCTCCTGGTTAAGAGAAGCCCATCATACCAGCTCACCTATGAGCTGAACTGCATGCTCGGAATTCTTCACTGGGACAAATCTTCCAAAAGCCTAACATTAACTAAAGCATCGCTGGACTATGCGGTTTTATTCTGCAACCTGCACTCCACAGAATTCATCTAATACTGTTATTAAACTCTCTTAAGAAACTACACAGGAAGTTTACAAACATGCTGATCTTTATTCCTCCAGCACCCCTGAATTATCAAAACCGCTCGAAGCAGCACTATCTGTCATACAAGAGATGGAAACCCTGTGTCCCAAAGCAGCAGTCTGGTTCAACAGAAGAAAAACTACTTTACAAACATGCTGATCTTTATTCCTCCAGCACCCCTGAATTATCAAAACCGCTCGAAGCAGTGTCATATGTCATACAAGAGATGGAAACCCTGTGTCCCAAAGCAGCAGTCTGGTTCAAAAAACTACAGAAAAGGAAAAAAAAAAAAAAACACAAAACAAAAAAAAAACCCAACAACCCCCAATTGGGCAAACCCTGTGTCCCAAAGCAGCAGTCTGGTTCAACAGAAGAAAAACTACAGAAAAGGAAAAAAAAAAAAAAACACAAAACAAAAAAAAACCCAACAACCAAAGCCATTGGTCTGATATACTGGAGACTCTAACTGGACTCAGTGAGTGCTCTTCACCCCAGTAGACTGTGAAGATAAGAGGACAAAGCTTTCATTTAGACATTTTTCATCTTCCTGTTAGCACATACGATAAAGCCACTCTTGACTGCAATAGTCATATTAGGAAATGTAGATCCATAAGACCCGAGAATTCATTTTTCAGTGCCGTATCTACAAATCTGAATTGCAGAAGTTAGCACTGAGAATTAGGAAAAAATCTGAGCTCTGCCACTAGAAACTGGGAAAAATAATACATTCTTACCACAGATGTTATCATTACTTAGTAATTAATGGATAGAACACAAAAATTTTGGGCACAGTTTATTTAATGCAATCCATTTTTTCTTCTGAATACTTCAGTCCAGCTCCTTCATCTACTTAGGCACAAAACAACCTTGCAGACACAGGAACAGCCAGAATAATATTTTCCAGACATAAAATTAATGGCACTGGTTGGGTTTTGGTGTAACAGGTAGGGCTGAGACACAAAAGACGCCAGTACCTCTTAGAGCAGCTTCTGTTCTAAATTAATCCCCCGGACTTCCTAGGATGCTCGATACACCGAGAGGGCTAAAAAAGTAATTCATCCTTTCCGACTGCTGCTGACTCCAAGGCTGTAGCTGCTCTCAACAGGATGGCATTTATTTTTCATCAAACAGGAGCAATGTTTTCAGTTATAGTTTTGCCTCACAGGACCACTTAGGGCCTGATCCTGTGAAGCGGTGATTAGTCCCTGCAAGGTGAGAGACTAATCCCAAAGGAACCAAGAAGTAGCTCCACTTGGTATATTAGAACTTGAAGTTTCAGTTACGATCTTGCAGGTCTTTTACCAGGCAGATAATCCATTTTGATGACCAAACTGCATAAACCTTCCTCGCATCACTGAGCAGGGATACTCATTCGGCCCCAGATCCTGCTGCCAAAGTCTCATCGGGCATTTATTCTAGCAACCAAAAGCCATCCGTATTACTTCATAGACAATCTGGATCAGCAAATATATACTGCTTATTAGAGAAATTTAAGAACGCTGACTGGAAAATAAGACAGATCTTTCTCTCATTCCTTAGCTTCTTGCCCATCAGAGGTGTTCTTTTCACCATATTGGTAGTTTTCCAATCACTGATCTGTTCAATATATTTGGAAAAGGTTTTTTGTTGTTTTCTTTTTTCTTCTTGAAACGGTCACTTCGGCTGAATTTCACTGTAAGAATTTTGATTGCTTACAAAACTATTTTTGTCATGCAATTGTTTCTTACCTTTCACTGCCCTCCTCAAATGGTTCAACTGCAATAACAGGTTATATTTTCCCATAGCCTGGAAGAACATACACCACAAAACCTTACAAACTCTGTTTCCCTTCTACATTCACCTTGAACCGCTGTCCCCCACCAACCTGAAGGAAAACTGGACCTTCCCTCTATGCCTACACAAACCTTTACTAACAACTCTACTTCAACTAACTCACATCTTCATGTTTCATAGACTATTTATACTTTTTTGCCTATAGGTGAATGACATGGTCAATTTATAGACCTCAGTAGTTAATGCGCCTTGCAGCACCACAGGCTGAAGAAAGGCTAGTAATACCCATGCTTTTGCATGCATAGTTATATAGATATTAAGCTCCCTAAATGGACACAGCATTACGAACAAAAGCACGCATTATAGGATGCTATTGCAGAAAGACTTACAAGAACAAGCTTCCTCCCCAGAGACCCAGGAAGCAGATGGAGAGGACAGTAAGAGCAAGGAGGGCAGCCAGCTGTAAGAGGTGAAGGGAGAAAACTATCATTAGCTGTTTTGAGGGTGCCTCCAGGTGTTAACACCAAATGTAAAGGGCTAGCACTAGAAATACCATGCTTCTGTAAGAGAGTAATTTTATATTAATAAGTTAGTATGAACAAAAAATAAGGAAGAAATGGTTGCCAGAGGAGAGGAGACTGCAGAACTATGGCTGAATGCCATTACACATCCTAAAAAGGTGGTAGTACTGATTCTCAGGATTTACAAAGGTGAACAGGAAACACAGCAGTAAATTCTGTAGGTTGCTTTGGTTATCATTACCTCCACTATGATCTTATTTTTTTCTATTATTTTTATTATGGTTATGTTCAGACACTTGAATATGACTTCAATTCTGGGAAGGGCCTGTGGCAAAATCAGTGGCACTACTTCTGCCTCCTGCTTTTTAGGGGAAGCCTTTTTCTGTAGGCATGTTCTGAGAGTATCTATCAGGAGGGGGAACTGATCATCTGTAGTTGGGCAGGGATTGTCATTTCTATTAGTATAGCTCCTTAGACTTCATATCCCCAACAAATTCCAACATGTAGAGAACATGGTGGAACCACAGACCTTTGAAATGTCTGTGTCCCTACAGCGAGGTCATAACCGAGTGCTAGTTTTGAATACCTACAATTTGGACTTGTGGTGGCATTCCTGTTGGGGATCTGGCTCAAAAACTATTCTGGGTCCTGAGAAACTCAAAGACCAAGGCAGAGGGGTGGCTGGTATACAGGGAGTTTGCAGTTAAAACCTGCTTAATCAAATCTACCTCTGTGAACCATGTGGTTTATCAAGTGGCAGTCTCCTCCAGGTCATTCATAAAGGTATTAAATAGGACAGCACCCAGATGCAGGAAAAGCACCTGATATTCCCTCCCATTTTTGCCATTAATGAGAAAGGGGAAGGAAGCCATGGTTTGGCACACCTGACACAATTACTGGCCATCAGAAAAGACTGGAGATATCACAGGTGGGCATTTACAAAGAGCTTTAGAGCCCCCAGGAGTGCCTTTGACCCCCAGCAGTGTCCTTAGAATGACGTCTCGCACTCCTTGGTGCTCACTGATCTCTGTTCTGCTCCCAGCTGCATGCCACAGACGAACTCTCCCTAGCAGACAGCTTTACTGGCAGAGCTAGCACAGCAGTCCAAGAGCGAGTGGAGATGAAGCCTGCAGAGGTGGTACAGTCAGGATATATTTCATACTGCCTCCTGTTCCTACTGCAATAATTTCCCAGACTATCCATGCTGATCTGCTCTATCATGAGGGCTTTTCTGGAAGACAGAGGGTTTTTTAAAGCAGTCATAGGCCTCTCATTCTCACCATCCCCTTGCTTTTGCTTATGAATGCAAGGACAGTGATGTGCGATCACAAGAGCATAGAAAAAAAGCCACTTCTGGCCCAGACCCATTCCCACTCAAGCTCTGTCACTGAACATACTCTGGGTATCTGGCTGAAGCAGTCTAATGCAATGAAAAAGGTTATTGGCTTTATGTTTTAATTTAGCCTTCTCACATATCTTCTATGCAGCCACAAAAGTGCCTTTTTAATTTTTAAATCAGGTAGAAAATCACCATCTTGACTCCAGTGTAAAGGATGAAATATCAAAAATATCAGTATCCGCCTAAGTAATTTTTAATGAATTGAGTCCTTTGTCCAACAACAAGTGAACTTGTCCCTTTGGCGGAGTAATACAATCTAATCTGTTCTTATTTTTGGATTAATTTCAAAAACTGTCTCTCTGCATTTGAGAGCTTTCTCTTATCCATCTATGTGCAATTTTTCTTTCTTAAAATAAACTTTAAACCCTATTTTTACCTTCCTTTCTAATTTCCACTTGGGGGAAGATTTTTTACTCTAAAAGGCCTAGAGCTAAACTGAGAAATCCTTGCCAACATGTAGTTTCATTTGCATTTACCTTGCAGAAATATAAATGGTATATTTCTTGTCCTGGCTTGAAATACACAGGCTCTGAGGTCTCAGTCCATGGGTTCTACTCTGATACATATATTTTTTATCAGCTGGACCATGCCATCCTTTCACCCTGTAGACCTTCAGGAAAGTAGAAGAAAGACATTGGTGTTGCAACATTCTTCCCAAAAAAATCTAGTGCGTACCCTTGGTTTATACAGGTTTTTAATCTGGAAAGCTTGGGCTCCCTTTTTTCATTGTATATAACAGCTCAAATAATAAACATAAATAAATACATATTTTATGAGTTAAATTATGTGAGTCATAAAAGTCTTTTAAAAAAAGACCAAATATATCTTAAGTCCATCTACTCTCATGAACATTCTTATTTTTTCTGTCACCTCACAGTTCATGACAAATTCCTTTGTCTCCTTTTCATGATATGCAGCTATTTCTGTTTCTGTTCACCCACTGCCAGACTCTGACCTCAGTAACATTGGTGTAATTCCAGTGTAACTCCAGAGTGGCCCCCAGTGTCTGGATGAAAGTCTGATACTCTTGGTTCAATCCAGATAAAACAGTAGTAATGCTTGTTGGCAGAAGGCAGCATTTTTTGGGATTTGACAAGGACTGTGACCAGACTTCAGACCAAGGGCAAACATGTATATCCATCTGTTGTCAAGACAATCTGCAGTCCCAGGGTCTGTTGGGTTTGGCTGCGGAGGGTCTGCTGTCGGTCCCCTGGGCGGGATTCACGGGGTACATTCTCAGGATCCTGTGCCCCGGCTTTCATTCCCACTGCTGTCTACTGCCATGGGACCGGCCCCAGCCCCAGTGCACCATGCGAGAGCTCTCTGGGCCAGCTTCTTCCTCTTTGACACAGGTCCTGTCCTACCCTTAGGCAATCATCTCTTCTAGACAGTGCTCTGCTGTGGGTTAAAGAGATGGGCTGTGCCCTGCAGAAGATGAGGACTTTTTCAGGATGTTGCAAGACATCGTAGCATAGACGTACAAACTCCCATTCAAGCTATTTAATTATCTTAGTCACACCCATGAAGACTACAGAAAGTGTGAGAACCTTTTTTAAAGAAGTGTAACAAATTATAGTACTACATACATTAAACAACATGCACATTAACTCCAAACTATATCTTTGTGAGCTTTCTGACTCACTGATGGCACCATCCCATCAGTGTCTATGGAGGCCAAGAGAAACAAAACCAGTTGTGCTCTGATTAAGCACCTCATTCTTCAAGGAAGGAGCTACTGCTGGGGAAGACCGTCTCATATTTTTTTCTGTGAAAAACTAGAACCTTTAACAAAAGCTAGTGGACCATGCCTGAATCTGAGTCGATGTCGACAGACTGGGACAAATAATGAAAATCCATTCTGTTCTGTCCTGTCTTTTGAAATCTCATACAACCCTCCTACTGTAGCAAAACACTATTTACTATACCTAAAAGACCAATTATATTTTTCCTAGTTGACACATCCACAGACATACAGATTTGTCTCATTTATTGTGGCCTTTCCTCTTCTGGTATTTCCCCTACTATACTGTTTGTGCTTGACGAAAGTCTTTTAAAACATCTCCCTTTACTGACTTATCTGCTGAGACTCGCTTCTACTCAAGCTCTGGATCAGAGTCTATCAAACTAAGAATTATGTTATCTTGACTCTTAAACTGTAGTACTTGCTTGTCACTGTAATGTTACTGCTCTTCAAATGGTTTTCATAATGAATATACAAAAGAATTATTTCCATACTATTCTGTTTTCTTTCTTTAGTTAGTGTATTAAGCAGTACTCAGGTAAACACAATATGGTGCTCTAGTTTCCAATCTGGACAAAACTCATTCCATTTGAGTTTGGCTGTATACACCAGTCCTGCCTCCAGGGTCCTCGCATTGACCTCACGGGGAGGTGTCATGATGATACACAAGAGGTGGGTACTTAAATTCAATATGAAGTGGGGGGCCAAAGTATCCTAAGAATTGAAAACGGAAATTTACATTTCCACCTAGATCGTTATTCACCCTGAGTTTTAACTGAAGTCTGTATCAAACTGTAATTTTTCCATTATGTTTGTTGACCAGATGCTGAATGGACTCCTAACTAGTGAAGAAATTTGAGCTACTTATGTTACTAGTAAGTCTATGCCAATTAATCAATATTAGAATAATTATATTACCATAACCCAAGAAATTCCTGAATCTGTGGGCTGGTGGAGGAAATCCCAGGCCACTCCACACAAGTTATCCACATGACTGTCATTTCTATTTTTGTGCATGCCACCATAGTGAACAGCCATAACTGACAAGCACTGGCTGCTCTGGCAAACCTCAGAGGGTGGTATTTCTTACCGTGCTCAGTGGCCCCGTTACTCACCTGGGAATTGCACCCCTTGCATGTTTCAGCTTTGCTCCACAACACCGTTTCGTGAATCAAAGGCCTGACACAAACCTATTCCGACAAGTCTGAAAGGGAATGGCAAACTTCACAGGAATGCCGCAAACTCCTGGCCAGGATCTGAATTCAATGTATCAGCCAGGGATTGGCCTGTAACCCTCACACTAGGAACCATCTGCTCATGTGCTAAACAAGAGATGCAGGACTATGACAGCAGCAAATTCAAAACATTATCAAGTTTGAGGACAGTCAAACTATATGTGTCCTCCTGCTTGCACTGATTATTGCTTGAATATCTATCAAGTTACAGCAAGTGATCAAAAGATATCCAATGCAACAGTTGTTATACCCACCGCCATTCAAAAAGTGTGATGGACTCATAAAACCAGAGTTACACACATGGCTTGTTACTGGATCCCTTGCTGTTCCTCTGCAAACAGACATCAGTCTGGGAAAATGTCTCTCATTTCTGTTGGCTTTGGAGCTCTTAAACTCTTTGTATGGATACAGGTCTGGCTGCTGCAGCTGTCTGGATTAGGCTCTTGCAGTGTGCTCCACATCTTAAATCACTCCACAAGCCTGACTGTGGTCAGTAGATGACAGCTCAGTTCAGCTTGCAGTGGAAGTCACTGGTGACACTAGTGTTTAGCATCGGCTTTGATTGTCCAGAGACAACACAAACTGCAGTTTTTTCTCTAAATGCTGGACGGCTTGGACTCTGGTTACATCTTCCACTGAGGTGCAACCACTGCACTGGTTAATGGGGCCACAGGAGCTGAAGCCCCCACAGTTTAAAATAAAGTGACTTGCCATCATGATGTTGTGATGGCCCCTTGGCTTTGCAATTTATTCCACTTCTCTGAACTGCAATATCTTGTATCTGTTCACTTTCAAGACAAATTTCCTTTACAGGAATAGCAAATTCAAGACACAGGCTGCTATTTATTCCTCACAAATGAGGTACTGTTTAGCTGATTTTATTTCTATAGGAGGCGTATGTGAAGACTTCTGGTTTACTTGTCCTGTACTGTGTTTTCACAGTGAAGCACTTGGAAAAAAAAGATAGGCACTTTTAAAATGCTTGTAGTAGTTACAAATCAACATAATAAATCGCAGAGTGGTGTCTGCACACACGCGCTGCAGATGGGAGCGCAGAGCACAGGTCCTGGTCCTGTTCAGATGCACCCCACAGCATGACTGCATGGCCACCCTCTCCCTGCCCATCTCCCCTGCGCCTCTTCTCCCAGAGCCCGGGCAGGCAGAGCCAGCTTCTCTCCTCCGGCATAAATACACCTTCAGACTCCCAGAGGAGTCTGACAAGGGCTGAATCAAGCAGTGTAGAGGGAAGAAGGATAACATACTCACACAGTTGCTGCAATCTGGTAGCCCGATCCTGATCTCTTCCAATTATTACCTGAGAGGATCAAATGCTCAGTGCATCCATTACACCCTCCTCTTTTTCTCTGTCCCAGTTCAGGAAATCATCTCTATTTAGCACAACATTAGTATCCTAACTCAAGTGTCACTACAGCTGTGTAAGTAAGGCTGGAGGTGGTTATGTAGTAACCATGTAAGTAGCTGCGGGGAGGTGTCATGATGATACACAAGAGGTGGGTACTTAAATTCAGTATGAAGTGGGGGGCCAAAGTATCCTAAGAATTGAAAATAGTCTTTGGAGACAGCGAGTAAAAGAGTCCAACTTTACTCTAAAAAAACCAAGATGCTTTATGGCAGGTTAGCAAAAGAGGAACCAGCTGTGAAGCAGAAATTAAGATACCGATTAGCACAAATCGTTGCTCCTGTAATTAAGTACAACTTATTTAGGGTCCATGCAGTCCCGAGATAAACCTATGAAAAAGTCAGAGGACTAAATTCATCTCACTTCATTTTAGCTACCTAAAAGTTAAATTTCTAGTCTCAGCTGCGCAACGAGGATCTCTGTAGCCAAAGGGCAGACACACAGAAACCTCCAGCTCTGTGTCCTCCCCCTGCTCTCACCTGCCCACCTGGAAAGGACTGGGTTGCCTCTGTAGACACCTATTTCCCTTCATCAGTTAGAGAAGGCACAGGGGTGCCTGGATGCCAAACTTTCAGGTCGATCCGGTTCAGCCAGGTGAACCACGGGGTAAGGGGTAAATTAGGTAAGGGTGCAAAGCGCTGTGCTGCCGGGCGCGGGCAGCCCCGGCTGTGCCTGCAGCCCACGAGCGCTGGCCTGCGGGGATCAGCCCAGCTCCTCCTCCCAGCCAGCCCAGCCAGCCGAAAGCAAGGGGACACCCCCCGAACTGCTGGGCTAGCAGATTTTGAGGAAACAGGGAATGACTTCAAGCACCACCGAGCAGCCGAGCCACAGCGACTCCAAAAGTACAACTGAATGGGAATGAGGATTTTTCAGCTGCGGCCACCAGCGTTATAGCAGGAGCACATTTCCAGTTATAACACACTCGGTGCCTGCACGCATTCGGAATATTTTTCCCCACAGTGCAGTTTGATCATCACCTATCCCATAAAATTTAAGCAGCCACAATCCCTTCCTCGTGTAACACCCAAGCTAACTTCAGCCTACCTTTGCATTCACAGGCAATCAGACACAAATTCTCCTCCGCTTTGCTTTCTGCCCTAAACCAGATGAACATTACTATGAGAGATGGCAGATTATCGTTAAATAGTCCACTGTTTTGCCACTGAACTGAGTAATGAGGGTAGCCTTGCCTGAAGGATCTCTGACTTTGCACATTTTAATCAAGAATAGAGGTCGACGATGAAAAATTAAAGTTTTCATTTTTCCAGAACATGTAATTTATCTTATAATTTAATCAAAACTAACACGTTGCTTTTTATTACATAGCATATAATTTGTCATAGAAGGGCCAAATTTCCATTAGGATTTGAGTGAAGACTGTCAGGCCCTCAGTAGATTTTGAAAACCATTTAATGCTTTTGAAAACATCATCAAATATGTTCAAGCCTGTAGACATCCTTTCAAAATCAGGCCCAAACCTCCTAAAAAAAAAATCAGAGGTAAAGTTAGTTCCCCAATATCAAATCAGCAAAGAAGCAAATGTGAAATGCATGAATTAAAGGAAGGAACAGAAAGCCAGGGCTGCAGCCAAAACAGAAACCAGCAAGTCTGTATAAAGAAAGGAAATCAAATGCATCCCTTTGTCAGACAAAATCACACAGTTGTTTTCATTCCCTGTAATTACCTCTGTCGATCCAGCCCTTCCTGGCTGTTCCCACACAGACAACCAGAGGTCCTGCGCTCTCTTCTTACACTGCTTTCAGGGGGAAAAGGGACTGGAAAACTGCTGTGTCTGGATTTCCAAGGCTCTTAGGTAGCTGTCTGCAAAGAAGTTGTGCCACTGGCACATCACATCCTACACATCATTACTCGGTGGCTCTACTCAGTGTACATTTTTGGAGTCACACCAGTCAGGAAGCCCAGGGTCAGAATTACACCTTAATTCTCATAGTAGTTATGTTGCAGCTAATTGGAAGATACTTCGCAGACTTCAAGGAGGTAACTGAAAATGCCAGGAGGTAGCACACTGCAGTGCCTGCTAATGTTTGAGGGGCTTGGGTTTTTTCCTCCAAGACCCATTTCACTGCAGTAGCAATGAGTAGTACCATGATGTACTGCGGGTAATGGCAAGGCTTTGGCAGCGTGTCGTTCAGCGTTCCCATCACGGCTCTTGCTCTCAAATACATGCTGCGGTCATGGCCTCACTGGTCCATGTGCTTCCCACAGAAGTTGGCCAGGGAACCCCCATTGCAGGCTCACAGCTGGCAGGAAGAGTCCTTCAGCAAAACAAGTAACATGTCATCTGCATCCCTGCTCATACTCCTGTTCCCTGTGGACATACAGGACTACAAATGAAGCATGAAGGTATACAGGCACCCAGTGGGAAGGCAGCATAATTGAAAGGGAGATTGCATTTCTACATTTTTGTTCTTGCTTCCAAACGAACAGTAAACTGACTCTGGGATCTCTTGCAAAGACTGCATGAAGCAGAAGGAATCAGGAAAGTCTACAAAAGCAGCTAGCTCTACTAACATCCATGAGCTAAGAAGCAACACTTGGAAAGAGGTACCAGAAAGTTGTTTACGCATCAACGAGGCTTTTGTCGAAGAGATTTGTCCAGTAGTAGACTCACATCTCCCAAGATAGGTGGTGACAAGTGTTCAACTCCAGAGCCTGTCTGTGCAAAAATTAAAATCAAAAGGTTTATGCTTTGCCTGCTGTGCTGGAAGTTTACATAAACAACTGTCTCCATCAGGCAACTGCTTATTTGGATTCTCTGACCCCTGTCTTTTGTGTCACCTAGAAATCTCTTCCATATTGAAGGAGAGGACTGTGGACTTTAGTCCCAGGTGTCCTAGACATACCCTTCAGTCTGCACAGATCACTGCAGTTTAACACAAGGTCCTGCATGTCCAGGGCATCTCAAACCTGCAGCACATGCACTGATGGTGCGCAAAGGAGCAAGTAAGTCAACCCAGTCTCATTGCAGTCCTCTGTACTTCTCCCACAGACCATTGGGGTATGTCAGGTTCGCATCACCTGCACACATAAGACCTGCCTAGGAAACCCCACTTCTCCCCACAAATCATTACACCTGAGTCCCAATCCACCTTGTGTGAAGTTGCTGTTTCTAGCTATTTCTAATACTCTATTTATCAAGGACAAGGAAAGTGCACTGAATTGCACAGGGAAAACAGGATATAGAATCATCATAGAATAGAGTCATAGAATAGTTTGGGTTGAAAGGGACCTTTAAAGGTCATATAGTTCCAACCCCTCTGCAATGAGCAGGGACATCTTCAACTAGATCAGGTTGCTCAGAGCCCAGTCCGACCTTGAAGGTTTCCAGGGATGGGGCATCCACCACCTCTCTGGGCAACCTCTTCCAGTGCCTCACCACCCTCATTGTAAAAAATTTCTTCCTTATATCTAGTCTGAATCTACTCTCTTTTAGTTTAAAACCATTACCCCTTGTCCTATAGCAACAGGCCCTACTAAATGTTTGTTCCCATCTTTCTTGTAAGCCCCATTTAGAATCATAGAATCATAGAATCATTAAGGTTGGAAAAGACCTTTAAGATCATCAAGTCCAACTGCCGACCCAACACCACCATCCCCATTAAACCGCGCCTCATCTACACGTCTTTTAAATACTTCCAGGGATGGGGACTCCACCACTTCCCGGGGCAGCCTCTTCCAATGTTTCACCACTCTTTCAGTAAAGACATTTTTCCTCACATCCAAT
>NW_008795686.1:1876406-1905488 GCF_000699145.1 Aptenodytes forsteri | reverse complement strand
AGCAGCGGCGTGACTTCATTCGGGCCTCAATAGTCCACTGTTAGCCTCCACTCTCCATTAGATTTTTTCACTGGCCATATGGGACTATTAAAGGGTGAATGAGTATTACTAATCACTCCTTGACTCTCCAGTGGTTGGATCAGCTTATGGGTGGGAACCAGGGAGTCTCGATTGGTGCAATATTGTTGCCAGTGCACTGTCATGGTAGCAATTGGCACCTGCTGTTCCTTAACCCGCTGCAACCCCACCACAGATGGATCCTCGGAGAGACCAGGGAAGCTAGACAGCTGTTTAATCTTCTTCGTACTCAAGGCAGCTATACTAAAAGCCCACTGGTACCCTTTTGGGTCTTTGAAGTACCCTCTCCTGAGGTAGTCTATGGTAAGGATACATGGACCCTGTGGACCAGTCACAATGGGGTGCTTTTGCCACTCATTCCCAGTTAGGCTTACCTCAGCCTCCAACACAGACAGTTCTTGGGATCATCCTATCACTCCAGAAATACAGATGCATTCTGCCTCTTTGTAATCAGATGATATTAGAGTACACTGTGCGCCGGTGTCCACTAGAGCTTTATACTCCCGTGGGGCTGGTGTGCCAGGCCATCGAATCCACACAGTTCAGTAAACCCAGTTGTCCCTTTCCTCCACCTGGCCGAAGTCAGGGCCCCTCTAGTCCTGGTCGGAGTCTTCATTACTCTACTGTACTGCAAAACTGAAGTCCCTTCATCAGGGTTAAAAGTACTATCGGCCCTTCTACTCTGCCCAACAGAGACTGGAGCAATAATTTTCCTGGATGGATGCTTTTTGGCTGTTGTTTTCCTTGCAGTTCCTGTGCCCGAGCTTCTAGTCTCCAGGTTGGTTCACCATCCCACTTCCTCATGTCCTCCTGGTCATGCAGGAAGAACCACAGGGTTGCACATGGTATGCGCCATCGGTACCCTTTCCCTTGAACAGCAAAAGGCTGACTCTTAATAGCTGAGACCTTGGTTGGAGTGCATGAGGAAGACTGTCCTGGTTTCGGCTGGGATAGGGTTAATTTTCTTCCTAGTTGCTGGTACAGTGCTGTGTTTTGGATTTAGGATGAGAACAATGTTGATAACACACCGATGGTTTAGTTGTTGCTAAGCAGTGCTTACACTAGTCAAGGACTTTTCAGCTTCCCATGCTCTACTGACTGAGAAGGCTGGAGGTGCACAAGAAGCTGGGAGGGGGCACAGCCAGGACAGCTGACCCAAACTGGCCAAAGGGACATTCCATACCATGTGACGTCATGCTCAGTATATAAACTGGGGGAATTATTATTATTATTATTATTATTATTATTTTATTTTATTTCAATTATTAAACTGTTCTTATCTCAACCCATGAGGTTTCTCACTTTTACTCTTCTGATTTTCTCCCCCATCCCTCAAGGTTGGGGGGGAGATTGAGCGAGCAGCTGTGTGGTGCTCAGTTGCTGGCTGAGGTTAAACCACGACAAAGACCTATCCTTCTCAGCTTGCTTGGACATTTTGGGGTCAGTTCCTTCACAGCCAAGATGCAGGCCTACATGGAGGAAGTGAGATTATCTTCGTATTCTCAGAGTTGTCTGGCCAGTCCATCTATAGTTTGTACCTCCATGTCTGTCCAGCTCATTATCGCCAAGGTATGGGTGTATGATGTTGGTGCATTTTGTACAAACTTTTGTCACATGGACCACATGCACTGGATTTCATCCAGGTTTTTGGATACCTGGTCATCATCCAGGTTGTTATAGATCACTTCCACCATGGCTAATTCCCTCAGATACTGGGTACCTCCCTCAATGGTGGTTTATTTGGGAATTTGCAAGTTCTTCCTTGAAGGGATACCAGTCCTTCATACTTGACAGGAGTCACCGCCAAAGACTGAGGACTCCTGCCTTTTTTCCAATCCCTTTGTCAATGGCCTTATCTTTAGCGTGGGATCCCAGCTGCCAGGCTTCCTTACGCTCTAATTCCTGACTACTGACCCCAATATCCCAGCATCAGACTAACCAGCTGAGAATTAGCTCACCTGGTTGACAGCTAAAATCTTTTTGTATATCTCACAGCTCACTTAGGGATAGGGATCGGGTGGTTTCTTTCTCATTTATGATTTCAGTCTCTTCCTCCTCATGTTCTTGTGACTGCTCTGCTGCAGAACAGGCTGCCTCTTCTGATTCTTTCTCCTGCTCCCTCTTAGGAGACGCTTTTTCATCCCTTACTAAACGAGTTGACTTCTGCTTCCATTGTTTCTTTGTAGTTATAAGGGTGACTGACATAGTGTCTGGTTTAGCCATAGTATCTGTTGGTATGTTTCCCGCTCTTCTCCCTGAGGGTACTGCATAATATTGAGCAGTGTTTGGTAGATGCTGGCCAGGGCACAGCACAGTGCAGTAAGCTGTGTCTCTTTGGAATAGCCATAGCATTTTTTTTCAAACATTCTATCACTTCATCAGGATCCTGCAGTTGTTCGGGAGTGAAGTTCCAGACTGTTGGTGCAGGACTCTTAGCTGTTACTATAATGCAAATGCTGATGCTTTTTGATAGCGCCAGAGTATCAGAACTACCTTTCTCCTGCCTGAAAAATGCCAGGTCAGTCCCAATCTGCAGACACAGCAGAGTTCAGCTAATGTAAGGCAGGAACCTTGAACTCACAGCGTCCTGATGCTGACACACATGCAACCAAAGCCCCCTGCAATAAGTAGTAAATGAGAGAAGGGGGTGGCACAGATTTAATTTAATAATATCCAGTGTAGCTTATAAGGCAGTTCTGGGGCTTGGGAAGCCAACTGTGAAGGGCTCTGGCCCAAAGTCGGGAATGTAGGGCTGGAAAGCACCATTTGGACAAGAGGCAGCAATCCACTGGCAGTTCTGAGTAGCCAAAAAAAAGATACTTTGGACTATCTGTCCAGTTCAGAGGCCACCTAGTCTGCAAACACATCCCAACCCTCTCTACAAGATCAAAGTGGATGAAAAGCTGGACATGAGCCAACAGTGTGCGCTCGCAGCCCAGAAGGCCAATGGTATCCTGGGCTGCATCAAAAGAAGCGTGGCCAGCAGGTCGAGGGAGGTGATTCTGCCCCTCGACTCTGCTCTGGTGAGACCCCACCGGGAGTACTGCCTCCAGCTCTGGAGCCCTCAGCATAAGGAAGACACGGACCTGTTGGAGCAAGTCCAGAAGAGGGCCACGAAATTTTAGCAGGGCCTGTTGCGACAGGACAAGGGGGAATGGCTTTAAACTAAAGGGGGGTAGATTGAGACGAGATATAAGGAAGAAATTTTTTATGCTGAGGGTGGTGAAACACTGGCACAGGTTGCCCAGAGAGGTGGTGGATGCCCCATCCCTAGAAACCTTCAAGGTCAGGTTGGAGGGGGCTCTGAGCAACCTGATCTAGTGGAAGATTTCCCTGCTCATTGCAAGGGAGTTGGAACTATATTACCTTTAAAGGTCCCTTCCAACCCAAACTATTCTATGATTCTATAATTCTAAGTCACAAAACACATTTAAATCTCACTTTAAAGCCACAGTGGCCCTGCCTTGTGACATGCTGTGTTTGTCCTACGTAACACCCAGAAACCAAGGTGTAATCTCATCTTTTCAGATACAAAGGTTAGAAAGACCATCTTCTCCAGCTGAAGTTTCCTCTAGTGGAAAGATGCATCCAGGAACAGCGCTGGGATGGGCAGTTGTAGCTCTTGGATGGAGATGATGCATTGTAGGGCTGGAGCAGCATGGATCTGATCCATTCCTAGGACTGCCAAAATTGCAATAGGTTCTTGCTGTTCCCTGTCTGGCCAGGACTGGGAGAGGCTGAGAACCGAGTCTGTAAGCAGTGCTCTGCACAAAGCAGTTGGGTTTTGGGGTGGATTGATAACTACTGTGATTTAAGATGTTTTGTGGCTTCACACATACAGTTGGTAAAGCTCCTCTTCATTTTCCCAATAGTGAAATGTGAGTCACATCTAGGGCTCTATTGCCATCCACCTTGAGAAATCAGAAATGTATCCTTCTACTAATGAAGTGCAATGGTAACAACATCTTCATAGCGCTCATCCTCTTTGCCCTCCGCCTTACTTGATCCATCACAGGTCAAACTCAGCACTGCCTGGATGAAATACATGGCCTTGCTCCTGTTGGAGATAAGGGTCCAAGGATGATGCTGTGAACAACTCGTATCCTTGGTAGATGAGGCCAGCACCCTACCGTCGGCCCAGCCTCCTAGCACTAGCTGGGAGGCCTACCCTCTGCACCTAGCCAGCCTGCAGGCTCACATATTCCATCTCCCCGGCATTGACAATTATTTTGTTGATGGCCGCAGGTCTTGTGAGCCCTTTCTTCCCGTCCCCCACCCTCTCCCCTACTTCCACCCCTTCTGAAGGGGTGCCATCTCCTCTGCTCTAAGCCCCAAGAAAAGGGGATGAGACAACATGGCTTCCACCAGGAGAAGTCCCTCAGAGGGCCACCGAGGTCCCTGGGGCCTGGAGGTGGGGTTTCTTCAGCCTGAGGACAAGAAGGCTGCCCGACGGGTGGAGATGAAGCCAGACTCTCCATGGTGGCACATGAAGAACAGCAACAGATCAAGAAAAGACATCAGAGAGACAGCTGTTCCTCTGGAGAAGTAGAAGACCACAAATCTGCCAGGAAGAAGTGCTGACCTTCAGTGTTAAGGCCCCTTCTATCTGCTTCATTAGTTCTTTTCAAGATTGGGCAATAAAAAATTTAAAAAAAAAATAAATACTGAATGTTAATGAAGACAGGCTTTATTTTTTTTTCTCTATTATCCTTTTTCGTCTCTTAAGTCAAAAGATTGGGCAATAAAAAATTTAAAAAAAAAATAAATACTGAATGTTAATGAAGACAGGCTTTATTTTTTTTTCTCTATTACCCTTTTTCGTCTACTTAAGTCAACCTTAGACATTCTTTTCAAGTAACCAACCTTAAAAAAACAATGAGCCTATATTAATTTGATATTTGCTTTATAATTAATCAGAATCGTATCTGCAAAAATCTGATATTTCTATAAAAGGTCATGTTACCATCTCAGTTGAATTGCATGTTTGGATGTAATGTATGGTTACCTTAACCAAAGCCTATCTAAACTACCTCAGTTATCTAAATTGGCATATATTCCTTTCATTAACAGATGGAAAAACCTCTGTAAGCGAACACAAGTTATCAAAGACATCCAACTGCCTTTCTGCTTCTGTCACTCTAAGAAGTTTAGACTCAGCCAGGGGCCTTGTAAACCATGGGAATAACCAAATTCATGTTTTAAAAAATTGGTATTCAGGTTTTAGTAAGGCTACTTTTAAGTTATTTGTGAAAAGCCTTGCTGAGTTGGTCTTTAAAACTTTTCACCCAAGAAACACTAATACACATGAAAGCAATTTTTCTGTTAACTAGCAATCTCTCTCCTTTAGTGTGAGGACGTGGCTGAAGGCTAGGTGTCTACTGGTGTGGTTACACTGTGATGGATAGTATAACCACATATACCAGGGTGCATAGCTGAGAGGTACTCTCAGCTCTGCAGGGAGAAAGGCAGGACCCATGTGGGGTTTTTTTGAGATTTGGGACTGGACATCACCCTGTTGTTATTTTTTCCTAAAATATAATCCAACCTGCATGACCTGGGAGGAAAGATCTTTAACTACTGTTTTTAAGAGGCCAAGTGGAAAAAGAAGTCAGAAGTGGAAAGTCAGCAGCATTTTAATCTTGAGGAGGAGACAGCTGCGGGCACAGAGCAGGAAGACCACACAAGGCAGTGGAAAATGAATGTACAAATGTTTGCATCCATCCACTGCCTTCATCAGGCAGTGCCGATGTGGCTGAGGTGTGATACACCCAAGGTATCCAACTTGCCAACAGTCTCAGCATCACGGATTTTCCCTCATCTGCGAGAAGGAGCCAGGGCTGTTCGGCACCGAGGAACATCTGCTGCTTCCCAGTCTGTTTCTCCACATCCCCTTTGTCTGCTGAAGGGACCAAGATGTTCTTTGTGGGCTGGGTGTGACACTCACGTTGTGACTGAGTCTTGATCTTGAGTTTGACAGGATCAGCTGCCTCCAACTCATACAATTTCACCTCAAAAGATTGGACGAGAAAACAAATTGAGAAAGGTGGGGGGGGGGGGTTCCCCCAAGACACTGTGCAGTTTATTAAGTGCATGATGGGGTTTTTTCACATCTCACTGCAGCTAGTTTACAGGTCTTACAGCAAGGTAAGTCAGAAGCTAGCAGAGAAGGCATCAGAAGGAGAGTCACTAACCATGATGGTGCCAGAAATTTCAGGTTCATGTTTTGAATCATGGGTCTTGCTGGTACAAAGCTTTCTGGGGAAAAAAAAAAAACAAAAAACAAACCCAAAACGTGTATATTTCCAGAGATGAGAACGCACCGAAACACTGCTTAAACAAAACACTCTTCCCACCCCAAGTCTCGCACCCAAAAGACTTCCTAAGAGCTCACCTAAAGAAGCAGTTTCTGAAATGTCTCTAGAAGGGCATGTGCCATCTTTCTACTTCTTTTTTAGTTAGACTGTTCAACACGTCCACCGTTCCCTGAGCTGGCTAGTGTGGGGATGTACTTCCCTGATCTTCTAGGGACAAGTTAGATAGGAATGGCGTTATTTGGACTTCCAGGCTAATAGCCACAGCCGTTAATGAGGGCTTTGCTGGACAGAGCTGGACTGCTGACTTGGATCCATGGCAAGCTGCATAATGAAACAGCAAATCACCTGCACTGCATCTCCAGAACTTTCGCATAAACAGAAACAGTTTTCTCTCTTCGCCTTCTTCCAATACATTGATGACTTTTCTGTGAGCGTGTAACCAGATCTGCGTGAAATGATTGGTAATAGCAGCCTGAAGTAATGGGGGGAAAAATAGCTTTTATTCTCTTGCATAAAATGTCAAAACATGGATCAGACTGGCTGAACATCCAGAAATTCTTTCCATCCAATCACCGGATTTGCCAGCCATTCTAGGATGTCTTTTTCAAAAAATGAAGACGACTTACGAAATTGTCTAGCTTGAGTAAAGACAGATACTGTTTCCAATAGGAGGGGTGAGTTTATTTTGGAGTTTTAGATTATCTGGTTTTAAAGTCTTGTATTTAGGGATTGCTTTTCATTCCAAAATAGCCAAAGATGCTTTATATGACAGCAAAAGGTCCCTAAAAAGTGTCTTCTTTGTTTGTTTAAATGAGACATTATCTTATTCTTAGCATTTAGTATAATCCTTTTGGAGTCCATTAGATCTTGTCCAAGTTGCTGATCATGTAAAATTCCAAAATATTTAAAAAGAGGCCAGCAACAGCACAAGGATTAATAAACAAAATATGACTGGCCAGCTTTATGGGCAAAGCAAAGTGCCCATTTGGGTATTTCTTTTTCTTTTGTAGGTAAAAGGACGGGAAAAAAAGGTTGATTATCCTTGCAGAGGGCAACTGGTGAAATTGTAACTAAATTTCATGGTAAATGGCTCTTTAGCAATGAAACTGAGGGAGAAAAATAAGTGATGTAAAATCTTCAAAGATTTACCAAAACATCTCTGTTCAGGATTTTTTGTGTGTGTGTGTATGTGTGGCAATCGGAATAAAAACTGATAGGTATGATTACTTACTAAATTTGATGTTGTGTATAGCAGCTACAGATGGTGGTGACAAAATTTTGTCAGGAGCTTTCTCTGCTCTGTATCCACACTCAGCAAAACCTCAGGAAAAAACAAAAGAGCATTTGGAGAGTCTGTGCTGTGCATGCTTAGCAAATTTGAAGCTTGAACAATTAGAGATGTGGCCAATGAAAATAAAAACTGCTGTATATATATATACATGCTGCACATACATGCTGCACTGAATGAGCAAAAAATATTTGCCATCTGGAGAAGTCATAGATGGAAAGCGTTTGTGTGCTGAAACAGCCATAAAATAGGAAATCTGACATTATTTTTCCTACCTTTGGCAGTGGAGTTTGTCAATGTGTCCTTTGTTGGGAATGCATTTTAGCGTCAAGAAGACACCCAGCCTTTGAAGCCCTCAAGTTCTTAAAGTTATTGCCTCTCAGATGAAGGCAGAGCACATCTGAGAGCATCTGCTCTGCTGAATGCACATAGCCCAGCTTGAACCCAGAGGAAAACCGCACTCCTCCTAAGCAGTCGCCAAACCCTCAGACTAGTTCCTCCATTTAAACCAAGCCTGTCCTTCCACTTCACTGTGCCCATCACCTTTTAATGCTTACCAGAATCACATCGATGCTTAAAACCATCAGTCATCACCATGCAGTATGTCTTAGTCAGCAGCACCTCTGGACTGGGTCCTTTGCTGCTTAGCTTAGGAGGTGACTCAGCCTGGGCTGCCACTGGTTTGGCGGAGGTGCAGTTCCCTCGGTGGCAGTGCACACATTCCTGTTTTACCCTCGTGAGAGACTGGATCTCTGCATCAAGCAGCTTAAGAACTGAACTGCTTTTGGCCTGAGACTTCTGCTTCTGGGGGCAATACCGCACTTCATTGTGGGCTGCACCAACCAACCTCTGAAACCTGCCAGACTTCAAAGCCATGGGGAGCCAAGGCTGGACCAGCTGAGCAGCCTGGCAAGTGGGAGGAAACATCGCTTGTCAGCCTAGCCAGAGGCTTCAGGCAAGGACAGAAGGCAAGGCTGAGTTACTGCTGTGGGACAAGAGGAGCTGGAGAAGGAGAAAACCCCATGAGGGGAGCACAGGAGAGGCCAAATGTCAAGAATCTCATGCTTTTAGATTCACTGGAGAAGAAAGATGCCTAATACAAAATAAGGGTATTTATTTTTGCTAGGTTACTCTTTGTGGGTTTGTAACAACCTTTTTCTATAACAGGAACGTCAGTGCATATAGTGTATATAATATATCATAGAGGCCATGATTTTGCCTTGTCCCCTGCTTCCCCAGATGCAGGTTTGGGCCTGAGGATAAAAAATAAACCCCGCGAATGTAGCAGTAGCTGCTTTTATTCCATCCTTCCCAAGGAAACCAGGTGGCCACTTCAACCAGACTATTTTTTGTCAGAAGGCAGATTTACAAAGGAAAGGTTTACCTCAAATGACCTTAGACTAAAGATGTAACCCACTCCCCTCTGTCCTTAGCTTTGTAGAAGCAGATTTCTGTATGAGTAAACAAGCCAAGGTCTAGATGTTGACACCTATAGAGAATGATTTCAGAGCATTACAGGACACTGCTTTATGCGTAGAGACTATCTAACCTGAGTACTTGAAATAAACTTATGTTTCTAAGATTTAGTATTAGCAACTTTTCCATAGGAAAGGTGATATTTCAATTGGCAATTTCCAATTGCACATAAAATGCTCCAGCTGGAAAAATATACATACTGGAATTCACAAAATTCCCATGAAAACAAGAGAGGAAGTCTTCTCCTAGTTTGAAGCTGTATGTGGAAAAGACATTAGATACTGTCATAATCTGAATTGAAGCCCGATATCTTTACCCTGTGATTAATGTGGAAAAACAGTGACTTAACGGGTAAAAATAATGTCTATACGAGCAGTTTTCAGCTTTTTATTTCAGCCTCTCAGAATGTGGAACTTGAGGTACTGTAGTGGAGCACATCACTGGAAAATTCAGCCTAGAAATGCTACTGTTTAAAGAGACTATCCTAGGGAAACATAAAATCTGCTTGCTTTTTTTTTTTCTTCATTTCTTCATAGCAGGATTTTAAGGTCATTGAGATCACACGGAAGGAGAGATAACACAGAATCTTTTGGGCATGGTTAAGATTCAGCTATTTAGATAAACCCTAGATAAAGATCCAGATTTTGAGATGGCAAGCCAAATCCAAACCTTCTCACATCCATCCATGAGGCAGGTGATGGTCAGTATGTCACCCAATAAATCGCCAGAAGAAAGTCCACAGATTCACATACTGCTTTGATTTTATTTCCCAACAATCTCAGAAGAAATGCCAGATGTTCTGATCTCACGTAAGGGAGTGTGCGCTCTATACTGCGCGAACATTGTGAGTAAGAGCTGGAGTCCAACCAGCAATCCTACTTAGTAACCAACAGTCAAAACCAATTGACTTCAGTAGGTTTTTGGGTTACGTATTTGGATCCTGTGGATTCTGCCAACTCCTGGTTAGCAAGAGCTGTGAAATTAAGTGCATACTACTCTACTTCTAGTCTGGGGACTAGAAGAACACAAAACTATTGTGGCAACTAAACAGAAACAATTGTGCACCAAACACACTGAGATCTGGAATGCAGGGCTGCCTGCAGACTTTTTTTTTTTTCCCTCACAATAGAAACTGTGGGCATCTTGGAGGGGCTGAAATTACCAGGAGTCTGCAAGTAATCGTGCCCTGGAATGCCAGACACCCAGCACTGGTGGATAAGAAGCAGAGGAAGCTGAGGGCTCTGTGCTGTGGCCACAACTGGTTTTAATTGCTCCAATTACAGAATAAGTCTAGGTCCCATTGAAGCCAATGGTAAATCACTGAGTTTGGCCCTACGGATCTACTTTTCTCACCATTAACTTCTCGCTTTTCAGAAAATGGAGATTGCTTTTAGCGATATTCTAATTTCTCATCAACATGCTATTGTTACTTGATTTTTCTAGGCAATTCTACAACCATGTACGATTCAATTTACAGAATCAAATATTGGCCCCAGTGCAAGTTTCAGTTTTGTGCTTATTATCTTTCAGATTTCTCACTGCTTATACTTACAGCTCTTAGCGATGCTCTATTTGTTTTTCACATTTTCCTACGTAACGCCACCTGCTGCCATTATCAGTTTACCAGTACAACCCCAGGATTGTATCATACTCTCCAGTAGACTCAGTTGACTAAAGGAAATTTTCAGCTCGGTTTTAACTGTGAAAAAAAGCATTTCCTGGATAGCACGTGCAATTCCAGATGTGACAAAGTCTGGTGCTCAGACTCCCTGACACAAAGTACAGCAAAGTGTTAATAGATTTTGCCAAGTAATCGGCTTGAAAAGGAATAGGGGATTTAAGCCATCCTTTACTGGTAGAAACTCCAGACAAGTGGGCAAGTCCCAAAAGTTTTTTGTGAGGGTTTTCGGTGTCTCATGACCTATTGAATTTTGCATTTGTATTGCCCTGAGTGAATTTCTGTGGTTCTCATTACAATTTATGTATAACCTGCACTGTTTGCAGCCAAGGCCCAAAGATGAGAACAAATCTCCACGGAGTTAAAAGTGGCGAAAGGGTAATCTGACCCAGAGGCTAACAGGAGGAGAGTGACTGGGAACAGGGCTGGTTCAGGTAAAATCTAAACTGCCACCCATTAACCAAGCCAAAGGAAAGTGGATACTGGAAGACAGTCTCTGTCAAGCCTCTTAGAAAAAGGACAAGACTACGGATGCCACATGCTCAGGACAGGCTCTCAAAATTAGACCCGTATCAATAAAAACCTGGCTATTCCTTCATCCTGTCTTCTGCTCCCTCTCCTAAAGCCAGGGTCATCTGCAAAGAGTGCCCAGATCTTGAAAAGAGCTTTTATGGGAGTGAGATGTCCTCCCAACAGTTTCCATCCTTTAGTCCTGCTCTGTCAGGTCACGGGACTCTGCAGCCCCATTTTTTTTTTAATAGGTAGTTGGTTATTAGTTCTTGGAGTCAAAGGCTGTGAGGGGAATGACAGATCAAATGTGTATTGCACATATCAGAAGTGAGCTAATTCTGCTCCAATAAATACCAGGTTTCGAACTCCGCTCAAGCATCTAAGGAGGAAGCAAACAAAATCCATCAAGTAACCGGGGCTCCCAGCATAGCTGAGAGTTAAAATGCAACGTGAAATGCATGTCGCAGGTGAGTCTCTGCAGCACCCTAACTGCAACCACTCCTCAGCGTAGCAGCCTGAATTTGTTGTTCACAGGCTCCTAATAATTTTTCTTTCTTCACAGCCTTTTTCAGCAACAGACACCCTGAAACACAGAATAACAGTGCAAAAGTGAAAAAAAAAAACCACCTCAAATTCTGTTTGGAACAGCTGTGGCCCCCAAAAATAAATAGGAGAGGAACACTTAGCTGCTAGGCACACCAAAACCATCAGGAGACACTATGAGGGACATGGGAATACAGCTGGTGGACAAGGGTTTGTTATTGAGCTATGCCAGGCAGCGTGGGGATGACGAGAAGAGGCTAAAAATTATTTCAAGGCAGAAAAACAAAAAGGAGTGCAAGGATTAGGAGTGAAAGGAAGAGATGGGAACTGACGCATTGTTTTCTGGGAGCTAATGGTCAGGACTAGACTGGGGATGTGGCTGAGGATCTACTGGTTTAAGAAGGGGTCCAGAGTACAATATATGGGAAGCCATATAGGGGAGATAGGAAAGCAGTTTGAAAAGCAGGATACAGTGCAGGAAGCAAATCCTCCATATCCATCTCCAGTAACTGTACACATGAAGCAAGCCCGCAGGATTGAGCTGCGATATGCCAATTCTCACACCGACATAGTTCAAAAGAAAGAACAAAAACCCAGACAAGGAACAAGCCACCTTGATGTTATCAGTGTAAGCCTCATCCCTGCAGCCTTCCCCAGACCCAGCCTCCCTTGCTCAATCCTCTGCTTCTGGATTTTACATCACCTCTTCTCTTCTCCTGGGCAAGAATGAGCTTGAGGCAGTAGGTGCTGCAACGCTGCACATGTGCACAGCCTCCCTCCTTGCAGCCAGATGCTAACTGCTGCAGCCACGCCAAGCAAGATAGAGGCATCGGGAAACAAACCCACGGCAATAACGTTTGATGTCACTTCTCCCATTATTTTTTTCTCGGTGCCTTAAGCAAAATGCCTGTACCTTAAAACAGCCTCGTCCTGTTTTAGTGTTGAGTCATCTCAAAGACTCAGAAGCACTGAAATTTCATGGGGCAAATAGATCTGCTGGCTTGAAGAAGTCTTCACTCTGCAGATCCTTTCTCTCTGCGTCTGCTGCACAAAGTTTTTAAACAGAAATCTTTCCACTCTTCACCTGCTGGCCAGATCCTGACGAGATATACTGATCCCTTGCCTGTACCCAACACATTGTTTACTATTAGTTTGAGGTATGAAACGCTAATCGTCTGTCAGCTTTGGATTATGATGGATCTCCTTCTGCCTGGTCCTGGCAAGGAGGTATGGGACATTTGCTCGCAGTTGCCTGACAAGCCAGGGAGGGCAGAGGACTCTAGGGGCAGAGGAGCTAACATGAACAAACTTTCTTCCACCCCACTTGAAGGGTTTGCTACAAGAAAATATGTTAGATATTTGTTTGCTCTGGCTGCGAGTGCACAATAAGGAAGAGTTTAAGGACAGCTGATCCTGCCTTTGGGCAAGGGGACAATGCAAAGTACTCTTGCCGGCTGTTCCCACCCCATTTTCTCCAATAATGGGATTATGCGGACTGACAGTTTTGGATTTACACGCTAATAGCACCAACAAGCACCCCCCAACCCTAGAAACAGCCTATATAAAGGCCTTTCGCCGCTTCACCTCCTCCCCATCCTGCCACGCTCCAGCAGATTCAGATATTCCCAACAACGGGCTGGGGCCCCCAGGAGGAGCTGAGCGATCCGGCGGCTGTGCCAGGTACTCGCAGGGTTTGATGTGGTTTCTGGTCACTCCCCAAACCACCCGGCTCATCAGTGGGGAAAATGCTCGTCCACAGCAGGTCCACAGCATCGCACAGGAGGAGACCAAAGCCTTCCGTACTTCCCTGGAAATGCTTCCATAGACACGATGATTTCTTGCTAGGAAGCTAAAAATCTCCAGGTGGTCTTTGTGACAGTGGGACTCTGACAGCAGACATCCTCTTGCAGATTATTGTCAAAAATCAGATGCCTGTAAAGCAAGCCAGGAAGTGTCCACTGGGGAAAGAAATCCCCCTGCCTTTCATGAAAAGTTAATAAATGTCAGAGAAAAAATCTCAAGACATAATAATGGCTAGACATAATAATGGCTGGAAGGATTAACTTTCTTTTATGGAAGCAGTGACAGATTATTTATTGGAGATACATTTTTCCTATTTGTGGTTCGGTTTGTTGTTTTTTTTCCTTAACAACAGATAATAAAGGGTTTATGAATGAAAGGCACACTGGGAAAAAAAAAATCAATTTGACACACAAAATTAAATCTCAGCATCACAAAGCTTGGATTTAGCAGAGGAGGAAAAAGGGTATTTCATGTAGGCATCCTACTGCAAAAAGGAAGGCCACTGGAGATTAATGAGGAAATAAATAGGATTAATATATGAGGAGTAAATAAGGAGGAAGTTTGGGCCATAAGAAATTAATGAGGAACATACACTTGTTCTTGCTTTGCCCCCAGACATATGAGCCAAATTGTATTTTATGGCTTCCAAGGTGAATAGAAAGTGACAGAACAGCGAAGAAATTTCCCGAAGAGTTTTCACTCGTAGCCCTCCTGGGACTCTCTCCCTTGGAAACGGAAGAGACTATATATGCTAACTCTGCAGACAATATGCTAACTCTGCAGTTTTTGGTGATGAGCAGAGGAAGTCCCTACAGACGGCTTCGTTGGCACATGCTTCCTTCCTTCGAGCACGAGACAACCAGTGAAGAGGACTTGGTTTTGCACAGAAGCCACTGAACTGCGACTGAATAGGCCTTAGCTAAGTTGCCTTTTAAATCACATAATTAAAAGCAGCAAAGAAAAACTTAAAAGGCATTATCCAGTCTTTATGTGCACACAAACACATGTGCGCGCACATACACACACGCACATGCTGCCAGAAAAATTTGCTATTTCAAAACAAATTTACCACACAGCTCCAGATAAATATTTAGACTATGAAATGTCAAAAGACTTAATGTAATTATTACTCTGGAAATCACTTTTTTTTATTTCTACATTGACCTCATTTTTTAAAAAAGCTGAAGCACATGTAAAATAATTTGTTCTGTTTCAGATGAAAAAAAAATGCCTTAAATGAAGCTAAGACAAAATGAATTGTGTAATTATCATTAAATCCCCTGTTTCAGTACCAATTTTTGCCCATCCCCGATCCCCCTCTCTTCATTTTCAAGTGCGCTATCCTAAGATGTTTCCTTTCCCCATCTGCTTTCTCAGGTTTTGTCCCAGAACCAAAAAATGCTTTCCTAATCGAGCTCTCGATTTAGTCACCACTCCTGACAGGAGCTGGCCATAATCAGGGGTGTCCCCCGAAAGTGTCTGAGACCCTCGGCTCTGCAGTGTGGCAGCCCACCTCCGTTTCCTTTGGTCACTCCCACCTCCGTTTCCTTCTGTCACTCTCTTTCCCTGCATACTAGGGGATGTTCTGATTTATTTGAAGTCCCTAGCTGGGTGCCAAGGGGGGAGGAGGTGTGTTTGAATGGCTCTGGTCACTATATACGAAATCAGGTGCAGCCCCCTGGGCGTCCTGAGAGCACTGTGGTCAATGGGGACAGCTGCTGGAGTGCAGTGTGGGCCAGGCATGAAGAAAGAGTGGAGTTTCTGATATGTTCACTATAAGAACAGAGCCTAGGCAGGCCTACCTGAAAACCCTGGCCACCTTAGGTCCTATCATAAGCCATGTATGAACTCACACATCCCGTATTCCCACCTAGTAACACCTGGTTTCTTCCTACAGCTCCACTGAAATCCAGGTCTCCTTCATAAGCATAATCCAGGTCTATTGTAAAAAATGTTTCATAAGTCACTTTTCCCCTGGTGCATGTCCAGCAAATTAGGTGTGCACCATGGCTACCACACAGGTCAAGGCCAACTGCGTAGTGTCCCTTTGCCTGGCCACACTCATTCCAAGCTATTCTTGCCAGTGTCCTGCAAGGGCTGTAGACACTGAGGATGGATTCTGCCCATGAAGCTCTGGGGTGACCAGAACTAAATAACAAAAAAGCAATCTGTACTCTGTATTGCAAATCTCCTTTGGATCCAAGAGGATGGGGCAGGTGGCTTCCCCCAGCCCACATGCTTTTCACTCTATCTGTCCAAAGAAGGAAGTAGAATTTATGTCACCCCCATACTATGTAGGAAGGAGCCTGAGCCATGAGCTATCACTGTTCTTTGGAAAAGTCAGCTTAGACCACTATGAGAAGGACGTTCTCTGTGGTGGACTGGCCAGACCTCTGATTAGTGAAGCAGTTGCTTCCCAAGAAATCAGTGGGGTTTTTTTTTAGATTTGTCAATTTTTGCTTTTACTAAGTCTAGGAAAAACTGGATCTAAAATTACTGGTGCAAAATAAAGACATCTGATCCCAACCTTTCCAAATAAGAATGTTTCTGTCTATTGCACAACCAAAATGCGCAATATTTGTAATACTTTTCAAAAAAAGTTATCATTCTGGTCTTTCTTGGCATGTTATTTAAACTATACCTAACAAATGGATTCATTTAGAAATCCAGATGCCTTTCAGAGAGTAAATAAAGTTCTTATGTGAATAAGTTCCTATACTTGTTGCCAAGCTCTCAGGGAAAATGTCCGCTATGTTTATCACAACATCAGAGACATGGGCCAAACTTTTGCCAATGCACAACATTATACTTTGGGGGGAGATGGAATTATATATTAAAGAAATAGCTCGTATTAGCCAGCAACTGTACTGTGAAGAGCTGCATGGAGGAGATCACCCACAGTCCCTCCTGATGGGCAGCATGGCACAGTGCAATAGCCTGGCAGGGGGGCAGAATGGGGAGTTCCAGCCCTAATTCTGAATTTCTTGCCTTTTGTGGGTTTAAGCCATATGTGGACTCACCAAGTTTCTGATGGGTGTTTTGCAGCCAAACTATAAACCCTGAAAACAGGGAATGATGATGGAAACGCAGACTAGACCATAACCACACTACACGGCTCTCGCGGGCGCTACCATAGTCACAGGCTTGCAGTTGAGTTCCAAATTATTCTATTGAATTACAGAAAGGGCTGTTATTAGGCTCCCCTCCCCTCGACCTCATTATATACAGTGGTTTGCCATCATTAAATCCTCTAACAACTTTTGTCTATAAACTGCTTAGCATATCAAGATTTTTCTGAACACTGCAATTTTGTATATTCAGGAGGTAATACACATTTAGTGAGACTGTGTGTCCCAGGATAATGATTTCCTGCTGTCAGTTTAGGGCTGAGACATTGTGGATTTATGACAGTGAGTATTTTGGGGAGATGGATTCAATGGCCAACTGGTGGAGGTAGCCCTGCAGGGTGGAGTTAACCTTTGCTTGTTAAGAAAATTCCTGAGCCTGATGCCTTTGTCTGGTAGCCAGCCTAATTCATTAAAAAAAAAGAAGTGTGGTATCACCTACATAGAAGTAAAAAGCAATAAATCCAGTCAGGACACCCACTCATTTTGGGGAAGCTAAGTTTCAAGAGGTGCAAAGTACAGGCTCAGTTTCTTCAGCACATTTGCAACTTCTGGCTCTGCAGTCATTTAATGTTGCTGCACATTACTCCACAGTTGTTTCATTTCACCTCCTGAAGTGATTGCAATTCCAGATGGGGGGGGGGGAGAGAGAGAGAAATGCACCTGTTTCTGCATTGACTATAAAGAGGACTGATTTCAGTTCTCAGTGACAAAAATGTATCGCATCAAGCACACAGCTATTTAAGAGAGCAAGTGGGCTCAGTTATTCATGAAGGCAAGCTGAGATTTTGACATGACAGTCTTAGCAAGTGAACAAATTTACAGAATTCAATACTATTTCATGAAAATTGCCTCTTTGGGAACACTTTTTGCAGCGTATATCCCATTTCTTAGAAAAGCGAGAGCTTGCCTTAAGCAAACAGGTTGACACTGCGAGACAGCTAAAGCAAAAGAATAAGCTCATTGAAATCCCCACGCAGAGAAGCTCTAAGGGAAGGGACTCGCACAGGGGTGTTTGCACAGTGCTTGGTACAATGGGTCCTAACCTGGTCATGCCCTTTGGTTGCTATTGCAGAGCAAACATTCGACAACAAAGAACTAGCAAGTAATGCTAGGGTCAAGCTCAGCTACCGAATCTGCATTGTGTGTTCCCTGCATGCCTCCTCGAGCACCGAGGTGGCTGCTACTGCTGCATCCAAAGGCCGGCTAAAGCCAAAGGATAACTCTCCTATTGGCCCCACCGGCTTTTGCTCAGGTGTCTGGTGCATCAGCCAGAATTTCGTCAGATGCTTCCCATCATTCATGGACGTTCCCACTGCTGTGGGAGGGCATTTCTGGGACGATGGAAGATCATCATCCCATAGGAAAGACTCCCATGCAGGTGTCACCGGTCCAGCCCTGCAGAGGCTCTGGTGCCTAATGGGCTGTCTTCACACAAGTGACAGCAATAGCCTGATCCAAGGCAGATACTGCTTTCCTCATTTCGTATAAAACACAGATATTCTTCCTGGTGTCAGAGAATGGCAGGTGACAGGTGGCATCTGTAAGACCCTGGAGACAAACCTGGAGCTGTCTAGGTTTTGGGTGAAATTTGATTAGTTTCACGTTCTTGTGACTTCTGTGATTTTTTAATAATTTTATGGAATGTGCATACATGAAGACCCATGGTGGCTGCAAGAAAGCAGATGCTGCTCCCTAAGCATCTAGCGCACGGCACGAATGCCTCTGCGCAGCCCCACAGGGGACTGTGACTTCAGCTCACACCGGCACAGAGTGAGTTTGGCAGATGAGAAAATTCCACCTTAAATATTTGATACTAATGGTGAGAGAGGGTTGAAGAAGGGAAGAAATGAAAAGCACGTCAGAAAGCGTAAACTAAAAAAAATGTGCGATTCAATGTTACATTTCTATAAAAACAGCAAGAGAGCGGTTCACAGCTGGTGAGAAGGAAGGCCCAAGCTCTTGGTTTCACTTCCCCCACTGGCTGACATTTATAGGGTTACTTATAAACAGCACTTACATAAATCAGTCAAGTCACAGTTCACACCACTATCACAAAGCAGACAACTGTCATGTATTTGTTGTTTCCTAAATGAGAAAGCCTGAGGTGAGGAACATGAGATGTGTGTGCTTCTCCAGTGGGTAATTTAGCCCAAAGCCAAGTGACTGGTTTGCAAAGAATATGAACAACCTGCCACAACCCAAAGAGAAGCCTTCAAGCTGAGGAAGAGCTTCTCTACTAGTTTGGATGCTGACATTTTTAATAAGTACCTTGCAGTGCATTTTTTCCCTGATTTAATCATAATTGTTAGTCTGCTAAATCTTTAATTAATTTAACTGTTATTCTGCACTTCTTGAGATGTCCAAGTAACAGTTTGTACAAGCCTGTATGCGTAATTTCCCCTGTCATGAAGAACTAACTGCTAGTGGAGAACTTGATTTGAAATATTTCTGAAGAGCATTTCACAGGACACCCAGGACTCCTGTTTACACAGAGACGTTCCACACCTCTTGCTGAACCTCACCTAACAAGCCATCTGGCACAGGCCTTATGTCAGCGGCTCTCAAACACCAGCAGGATTACTGATAGCCTGAGGAGCACATGGTGCTGGTCCCTCCACTTCTGCTGCAAGAATCAGGATGAGAAGGCAGCAGAGAAGCAAGCACAGAACAGCAATGCAGAAGTGAGAGTGAAAGAAATTACTCAAGAACAAAAGATTAAAAAAAAAAAAGATTGTGGCTTTACTTTTTCCTCAAAGCATGAGTTAAATTAAGAATGGTTGCAATTACAGAAAGATTTCCTTGCAATTACTTTTCTACATCAGAATGTGCTGCAGGAGCTCCATGGATGTCTTGGATTGAAGGAATGACCCAGGCAAGGGTTATTCAAGTTAAAATGAAGGCCATGCAGCCACTGCGGACACAAGAGTGCTCTTCAAGCACACCTTCTCTAAGGAACATGTTCCCTGAGAGAAAATCATCGCAGAGCCGTGTTTGTCTCCCTCAGGAATGCCTGCCTTCGTGCTCCAGGCACCTCTCATCACCTTTGTTCAAATGGCAGAGAGGTAACCAGATACGCACGCTGACAGGGATGAGCTAGATGTCTCCAAAACATATTCAATGTCTACTGTCTTTAGCTGTGATTTTAGAAGCGACTGTTCTACACCCTGCAAGAGAGAAGCCACAGAGAAGAAAGCCTGTGTAGGTTAGATACGGAGAATTTCACTTCTTAAAAGCACTGGCTATTCTGGATTTCTCCATTTTCAGGAAGACAAACACCAGGAAAGTTGCTCACCCGGAAGAGTTGTTCACCCCCCAGTCCAACAGAAGGCAAAGTATGTTTAGGCATACTATCCTCTTGAAAAGCAGGAATTTATGCCCTCCAAGCCATTATGGGAATCTAAGGGATGTTTTAACCCTGGAGAATACCCATGCTTTGCACACAATATTTAGATTTGTATTTGGGATATAGTTTTTTGCCCAAAACAATGCAAAAGGAAAATTTTCCGGCGTGTACTGGCATTGCATGTCCTGATGAAATAGCAGCTACATGAAATGGTGGAATTGTGCATCCACAAAACAATCATTCTGAATAGCCTAAGGCTGTGTAAGTGTGTAGGAGATGAGTCTGTTCATCATGTTTTATCAGGCCTTTGAAGGCTTAATATTTCTTCTCTAAAGTGCATATTTTGGTTTTGTGCTTCTGCTCCTTACACGCGGACTAGAGTCCCACATGCAGAGTTGCTTCTGACACACTTCTATAGATATTTAGGGGATTGCTGCAAGACTACACCAGCTCCAACGCCATGCTGCATAGCTATAGACTGTGCTTTACCTAAGCGCGTATGGCCACGTGCACTGAATGTTACTAAAAACATATAAATAAAAGGAAGGAGGGTGCTTGGTGGCAGTTTCAGGAAGGCATGACCGGGTCCACACAAACAGTTGGGAACAAGGTGCACACGACTATGCAAAAAAAGTCTCTGCAGAGGTTTCATGGGGGTTTCCCAAGAGCAGGCTTATAAAACTGAACTCAGCATTATTAATTTATTGCCTTCCAGGGACTGCAGATACATTTACTAGAGGATGTAGGGTTGATTTAGCCTACATTCAGCAAAGGGGTTCCTGGGGATTTTTCTTTTTTTTAACACAATAAAATAAAAATGTGCTGCTGCGGCCAAGAGAAACTGCAGACAGTTACTTATCTTTACCAGTGACAGCTTCCCTGATCAGACTCATTTTAGCAGGGCGAACACAAGTTAAAGACTTGAGCCATTTCTCCTCCCCTAATATCTATCAGCATTTCCTCCAGCTTTCCACGGTGTTGTCGCTCAGGTGATTCACATTCTCACACCCTGCTTTTGCCCTCCCTCTTCCACGGTCCTGAAAGCTTCTCCCTCCTTAAGAACACAACCTACCAAAGCACAGTGTTCAGCTGGCTACATCCCCATCATACTCCTCGGTTTGGGAAGGAGGACTCACAACACTCCAGATACTCAACTGGTGTTCATCTCTCAAAAAAATCACCCAAAATTTAAGCAGAGAAACTGGAATTTTAATTCACTCCAAAGCATAAGAGCATCCATTCGGTCTTGGATTTTGAGACACAAGCAAAGGCATTTGGATTTAGATGGTTTCCAATCCCCTGATTTCCATCTGCATCTTTGGGCATTGCAGCCGCCTTTGTCAGACTGCCTAAAATATTTTATAACTGAGCAAGTTAACAGGAGGAAACATTAGGCCACGTCCCCCTCCTTTCCTGGTAGTAACATGGGAGGAAAGGCGATGCCGCACGGGCAGGGATGCCAAGCGCATCCCTCTGGGCCAGGCTGGTCGACGGTGCCGTCCCGTGCCCGGCAGGTTTCAAAAGAGGCAGTGTGCAGAAGGCGCCCGGCATTCGGCGAGGGGGCTGTCCCTGTGCCTGGAAAAACGAGCGGTCCCAGAAGCTTGTTTGTTTGTTTGTTTTTACAGGGGAATACAGGTTCACTCATCATTACAATAAGCACATTCACGCTCGTGCTTAGCTGGTGTGAGCCTTCCAAGCCCAGCGCCCATGTATGAATGAGCCTAGTAAGAGCTACATACTACAGAGTCTTAGTCAATGTTTTTCAAATTTGTGTCAGTCTGAGGCACCCTGGTTGAAAAAGTATTGCCACGAGCATTGTAAATTAATATTTTATATTCCCTTGAAGTGCCTTTTGAGGAAATTAGCCTTCATTACAGAGGCATCTCCCCTGTAAACACAGCAAACAGAAAATACCTCTGCTGACAAGGACAGCATTGTAGGGCAGGGAAGGAGAGTAAACGCTGAATCTGCGGGAAGAACCAGACTGATTCAGCAGCTGAATCAAACGGGCATGTGCCTCCCCACTCCCCAGCAGCTCCCTGAGCTGCAGTGCCTGCAGCACCCATCTACTACAGACGGCCCCGCCTTTACACCCAGGGATCAGCACCCCACTGCCTCCCAGACCTACCGAAACAGTACGGTGGAGGCATCAGCCCCTATCAAATACATCTCAAGGGCATCAGGACCCTCGCGTTACTGCCAGCACGGTGGTTCGCGATGCACAAGTCCCGGGCATCACGAAAAGGTTTTGGTCCCGGTACCGGGATCTAAACTTGGAAGGCAGCAAGAGCGCAGGGCTGCTGGGCGCTGTTTCAGTTTTCAGATTTCAGACCATCTGCACGGCCCCACCAGCGCTAGGGCGAGTATTTTTGGCACTGGTTGGGGAGGTTCCTCTGCAGCGGAGTGCGGCCAGTCAAAGTTGGCTGGCACGAGGCAGGGCTTTTCAAAACGTCTTGCGCTCCAATCAGAAAGCGGCCGAACGCTGCTCTTCTCAGAAAAGTGCTCCCCTTGTCCTTTTTTAATGAAAGCAAACTTGGTATTCATTAGGAGCAGGCCAGAGCTATTTCAGACACGGAAGACAGCAGACACAAATCAATAGAAAAAAATAACTTCTTTTTATTTACAAAAAAAATCCAAATATTGGATGCTGTAAACAAAATTCACAATCTGTTCCCTCTAGAGTCTGTTTTCCATCAGCTCTTTTTCTGTCTGTGACAAAGCCTATAGTCAAAATGTTCCAAAAGAGCAATCCAAGGAGCAGTTTGCTGCAACAGGATGCCTTGCAGAAGGCAACAGTTGTAAGGAAATCTGAGGGAAAGCAAATCTGCACAGACTCCTACAGACTGCAGGAGCCTGCAGTGCTTTAGCCAAGCTGTCTTGAAATTTGCAGGCTTTTTTTTTTTTTTTTTACTATTTATTTTGTTAGCAAACCATTATTACAACAGCAAAACAGTACACTGATTTTCTTTCTTGCAAGGGAAACTCTGCATAAAGAAAACCATACAAAAGAATATATTCAAATAGGAGCTGAATATGCAATTACAGTTTTTCCTTTTCTGTGCAGTTTTATCTAACACACTTCATTTTCTCAATTAAAACAAAAAAGCTTTTTTTTGAACTGGTAGGAGCTTCTGACATGATGCAAACCAAGCATTTAATCAGAGGTGTTTAGAAGATTTGTGTGAAGGCCTTCGTGCAAGATAAAAAATATTTTAAGTGCAATAAGAGAAACTAGAAAAATATCATCTTTTTGGTGTTCTGATTGCCCTTCTATTTTTAGAAGAAATGTTCTTGCATTTAGGAGGACAGCTACATCTAGAGAAAAAAAAAATCCCATTTCAAAGGTCTCGGTTGTTTCACGATCGCTACATTTAACAAGTTCAGCGCCCTGTTGGTTAGCAGTAAATTCAGCTGCGACACAAACAGTTTTACTGTAATCAGGTCAATGTTTTTAATCAGTTCAGCTCTTTAAAAGGGGCACTGTCTCTTGCAGCACAAATTCTAACCTTACATCTGATTGGATGGGAAAAATGAAGTCTACAAAGCAAGAACGCGGTCGTTAACTTTAAAAGTACCAGTGTGCTGAAGAGGAGGGGAAAAAACGGTTAAAAAAAAGTCAGGCTTTATGGAGGGGAAGGTGTGCAAACCGCAGAAATAAACCAGCTTTGAAAAGGGGTTCTTATTTTACTCTTGGCCCGAACTCATGCCTTCTTCCCACCTCTAACACCAGGCACCTTTTAAGCTACCAGTCACAGATAAAACAAAGCTCCACCAGTTCCACCACTTGATCATTAACATATGCAAAACAGATCCGGAATACCTATATAATATATATAAAAACATATTATATATGTATCAAAATGCAAACGCTGAAAGGTGCAGTTTAGCTCAGAGCCCTGCTGCATGCACTATAAGGTAACTAGCTGCTGTCAATCATAAAAAAAAAAACCACAATAAAGTTTGAGCCGAGAGGAAGTAAATCAAAACTTTCTTTCAAGCAATGGAATAAAAAGGGTCCTTCAAAGGAAAAATACATCGTGTCATGTACTATCAGCGTTCTGCGGTTGTGGCACAGCTATAGATTCTCAAACCCTTTTAAAGAGCAGATGACTCATTTATTTGCTGCAAATAGTTGTGGCGAGAGAAGACATACCACATTACCAGCTGATCCTATTTCCCCAGCCCTCCCCGTAGCTTCCGCTAGCAAACCCTCCCAGGAGCTGGAGGCAAGGGGAAATCGCGGGCCAGGAGCACCCAGGCCGGGCCCTCCGGGGGGCTGGAGGGGGACCTCGCGGGGACCGGGGGATGAGAAGCCCGTCGGGAGGCTGCAGCCAGCGCCGGAGGATGGGAAGGTGGGGACGAGGTCTGCCAGTCGACGCCGCGAACGGCAATGAACCAGCTCCTACGGTTCCTGAAGGACTCACGGGGAAGGTGCTTCAGTAAACAAATCGGGTTCCCGTTAAATTGCCTCCAGAGTGGAAAGTACAAAGCGCGACAAAAATAGATGTACCTTACTCGCTCCGTGGGGAAAACACGCTGCCAGGACACGAGCCCTCTCCTTCTCCCCTGCCCCTGCCTCCTCCAGCCCCAGACCCTGCCTGCGACCAGGCAGGGCGCAGCGAGTTTTCGTTCAGAAGCCTGAATTCCCTTTTCTTTTTTTTTTTGGGTGGTTTTTTTTTTTTTCCTCGGTAAGGAAAAGCAAAATATTAGAGTCAAGTGTCACTTACTCATTATGTTTTCAAAGCCCAACAGAGAATTTAACACCTTCAGAGATGGCACTGAAGTGAAAACAACAGCGGAGGTTGATTTTTTCCCCCTGCTGGTCTTTTGGGAGAGGAAATGAAGGTGAATAGTTACTGTTCCAATGTAAAGTGATTCCATTTAAATAAAGTACAGTACTGAAATTGTAAATGCAGTGTGACAACCAGATCAAAGATGTTTAATATTTGCATAAAAATATATATATATAATATATATATATAAAATATAATTTTAAGCAATCGTGCAACACTCTTAAAAAGGGTTCATTTCACATTTGCTAAATTCTAGTGGTCCTGGAATGCATAACGCATTCTATTAAAAATACTCTTTTAAATATTAACAATTAGTGTTCAAATCACCAACTAATACAATATTCTTTAGCTGTCAGGGGGTTTAAATAAACCTATCTTTGATCCACGTTCCACTGAATTACACATCATGGAGGTATGCAGTCACAACATTAGTGGGTTAAATGTCAAAATGGCATTACAGTACAAAATAGTTAAAAAAAATCAGCTAGTCATATGTTTCTCCATCTGTGGAATTATTATGGCTCACAAGCAACCCACTGAATTACTGTAATCCTTGTTCTTGCAATCAAAGACATTATCTGAATCCCACCTTAATCCTGACTGGTTCATTTACTCCAAATTTCTCAGGTGTGGGTTAAAAATTCACTGCAAGGTGCCCACTGTCCTATGACATCCTGTTGCAAACTGGAAAACACATAGTACTTTATTTAAACATTCCTTAATTGCTACATTTTCCTAGACCACATTAATATATATTGTGTGTGTGTATATATAGATATACACCTATAACATGTACATATATACACACACAAACATATATACACACATACACACACGTACCTAGGATAATAGCACACTGACATAACATTTACTCTATACAAGTATTTGCCAAGAAAAAAAATAGGGCATTTCCTCCACCACTTATTCACAAGCTTATGGGTTTTTTTTGTTTTTAATCCTTGTGTCCCTGATAAAACAAAATGCATGGTTAAACCACAAAACTATATTTTTTTCTCACTTCAAATTTTATGAAGGCATCAGGCACTTTTGATTACTGTTGGTGTGTACAAATATAGCAACATCTTTCTTTTCTTTTTTTTATATATATATATATATACTCTACTGTATCTTCTTTGCTCGGATAACTTATTTGTGAAATCTTTGGTCCTTGAGTATATTCTGTTTGCCACAGCTGGTTCTCCTGCATTCTCACATTTTTAAAATGTGAGGCATGCACACAGCTGGAAATAATGGACTTTGTCATCGTACGTGTTTCTGGTTTTATAACTGTACCAATCCACTACTGTTCATTTGGAGCAAGCTGTTTCTGGTAAAGCGTTCTAGTCAAGCAAGCTATACATTCTACACGGTCAATCCATAGATGGCACTTGCTGCAAGCCCCAAATGCAGTAATTCCAATATACATTTTTATTCAGCTTATCTCTGCTTTATGCCTCTAACTTTTAATTCCTGAATATATATAGAATTGTTTTTTGTGATTTTTTTGTCTTTTTGTTGTTTTTTTTGTTTTGTTTCTTTCATATTCTCCCTTTTGCAGATCCCATTCTAGAGTAAGAATAAAAATAAAAGAAAATAAGGCTTTCCCACCTTTTCTATGCCAAAGCTATGGGAGCAGATATTGCCAACCCATATTGTCATCAAGCATTCCTCCCTCACTTATTTCAGGGGAAGCTGGTTGCTTTTAATGACAGGCCTCTTGTGCTCTGGGGTAGGATCCAATTATTTTGGGGTTCTTTCTCGATCATGCTCCCGTTATTTATTAGAAGAACCACAAGCTTCTCCCAAGCTTGAAAACTAGAGCAGATCGTCATTGCACAAAACACCCCATTTCAAAGGGGCGCACCGCCCCTTCCTACGTCTTAGAAAACGTTCTCCCCACCGGGTCTACTAATTTCGGTCCTTAATTACAGGGCAGCCAAGTAGAGTATGTGTGCTGCTGGCAAGGGAACACCGTCTGAACCTGGGCGATATAGTAATTGCTGAAGTTGGCATCTGCTACGTATGGGGCTGGCTGGTAATAGCAGGTGACATTGGCCACATTGGGGATGATATTTTGCTCGGCTAGGACCCTGATGGCCAGCATGGTGATCAGATTCAGAGTCTGTCTCCTCTCATGTCCCATCAGGCACACTGTGCTCTCATTCACCACACCGTGAAGGGTCATGAGATAGTCATACTTGCGGTCCTCTAATCCCACAAAGTGGTTCTGCAAGTAGGACTCCAGCTTTCTCTGCTGTTCTCCAATGTCTGAGAAGTCAATGAAAAACCTCGAACACATGTATCTCTGCAGGGACTTAATCTCGGATTCGGAGGCAGCCCTAAAGCCCCTTACCAAAAGGTTGCAGTACTTCAGAAGACCACCTCCTCTGATCTCTTCGGGGTTTCTGGTGGCGATTATCTTATTGCAGAGGTGATCAAAGGCTTCCTGGAAATCCCCATAGACGCTCTCGCCAATGATAGTCGGGTGAAAAGTTTCAGTCATCGGATTCTCTGAGCACTCATAAAAAAGCAGCAGGGAGTCCAGCTTGATTTGAAAGGAATCGACACTGAATTCAAACTGCCGCCTCAGAGAGTCCACAAATTTCAGCTCCACATTTTTGCCACTGTTGTTGGACAAGGAGATGAGACTCCACCGGTCTGAATCATTGCATACTTTTACCATTTTCTGCACATAAGCCTCCTATAATTGGAAAGACAAAATGAGCGAATGAAGACACAGATTGAAGAAATTTCCCCTTCGCTGCATTCGTTCACGTTCCCCCTCACCTCCACCCCATCCTAGCGTTTCATGAAAGATTTAATGGAGCCTGCATATACAAACCAGAGGAGAAATGCTTAATGTAAGTGCTTGGAGTGCTGTCATTGCAAGGGGATGATAGGGGAGGACGCACTTCTGGGACTGTGTCGTGCAAGGGAAGCATATGGCAACACTGCTTCTTTCAATCACTTCTAAATACATCTACACACGAAGCCCACAGCACACATGCCAAATATCCATGCACCCCCACACAAAAGGTCACCGCTACAATCAGATAGGAAACCTTTTTTATCGGTTTCCACTTCTCGCTTCCCTCCCCACAAAAAAAAATTAGCAAGTGTTCACTTCCCTCAGTCCTGCTCTTTCAGTGCAGGTTCCACCAATCTGCCCCATATTCCAAAAAATCCCTCTAAAAAGTCTTAAAGGCATTTGGCATTCAGCTTAATCAACTCAAGTGAACTGTCTCCGAGAGGAGGGAATATGCCTCTCCGCTGGGGCATTCAGCACACTAGAAAGCGTGCCTTGCAGACGGCGTTTCCTTCTTGCAGATATTGAAGCCAGCTAAGCTCCCCCAGCCACCCCGGGAACCGGGTCCGGCAAACCAAGCTGCCGCAGAGCCGAGCTGGAGGATTTGCAGCGCCTTGCACGCACACGCCCCAGGTAAGTCAACGCTCCCAGCAAATCAAATGAGAGAGAGAGGAGGAAAGACTAATTAATGCTGAGGAGCCCCGGCCAAGACGCTTTACTCCTCGGTTTTAAGTCTGGGGTGAAAAAACCACTCACGGTACCTGCGGGTCTCGGGGTCGGAGGTGGTGGCGGGGGGAGCTGCGTCCCTCCGTGCACCCTTCCATCCCCGGAGGGGAAGGTGCCCCGTTCCCCGCAGGCAGGCGCTTACACCTGCCTGCACCGGGCACCTGGGCACAGGGCAGGTTTACCTTGAGGGTGAGCGGCGTGATCTTCTCCTTGTTCACCCCCTCGGGTAAGAAATCCAAGAGGCAGTCCAAGACCACGTCCTTCACAGTCTGAAACTCGGCTTCCCCTTTGAGGTCGGCGCAGAAGATGAGGTCCAAGTCCTTGTAGCCCAGGCCGTGGCTGGCGGCCGAGCCGTTGAGCCGCACGTCCCGCAGGCCGATGCCCTTCTCCTCCAGCCGGCTCCGCACCACCTTGACGATCTGGCGGGGCTGCATGGCCAGCGTGGGGAAGTTGCCGCGGCCGTGGATGGGGATGGTCTCGCTGAGGATGCGGTCCAGCCGCTGCACTTGCTCCCAGCTCAGCACGTTGCAGTGCGCGCTCTCGCAGCCGCCCGCGTAACTCCCGCCGGGGCTGCCGCCGGCCTTATCATCGTCTGC
>NW_008795686.1:1874600-1875107 GCF_000699145.1 Aptenodytes forsteri | reverse complement strand
GGGGGGGGGGGGGGGGGGGGGGGGAGAAATCCCGAAGAGCACGGCCGAGTCAGTGCCTTCCAGGGGAGCCTCCTGCCTCTAAAGTACAACTTCGGGAGCTGCGGAGCGGCCAAAAGAACATGTATAATATAGACATACTATATAAACATATAGATGCCTTTTATTTTCAATTACATTTTAATTATTTTAATATTTAATAACAACGGATGTATCTGCTTGTTTTTCACCTGTTAAAGTGCCAAATATACATATAAATATTATTTAAAACCAGACTAAGCGCAGCCCCCCCGTATGCAGCAGCACCCGCGGACTCCAGGACGGGCGGGCGCAGCGGGAAGGCCCCCCCACCGCCCCACTGCGCATCCCGCGCAGCTCCGCGGTGCAGACGCGCGGGTTGCGCGGGGAGAAGCGGAGAGGTGGTGACGGCGTTGCGTCACCGCTCGCAGCTTTGTGACGCGCGGCAGGAGGGGCCAATGGGGGCGCGCGGCGGCGTGACGCGCGGCCTCC
>NW_008795686.1:1861867-1873383 GCF_000699145.1 Aptenodytes forsteri | reverse complement strand
GGGGTGGGGGGGGGCAGTGTTGCTGCCCACCTGCAACACTGAGGCATCGCTGCCCTCGGCGTGAATTTAGGAAACTCGGGGAGGTTAAAACACAGCCAAGCTGAGCGACTCCCCATTCCCGGTCTGGCTTTGCTCAGGTGAACCACAGTTCACCAGGGCACGTGAATTAATCTTTCAAAGGGAGTAACTACCTCCTTATTTATAAGCAAATTAGCAATATCACTGCAGCCGGATAACTGATTTCTAGAACAAGGGCGAAGATCGGACCCTGGTGGCTCATCCCATATTAAGCTAGATTAAGCTAGATTAAGCTATCCCCAAGAAACTGAGAAAACCCTGGCTAGAAGTAGTCAACATTTCGTTTAACTTGTGTTTCTCAGCACGTTGCAATGAAATTTTAGCAGTATTTCAAATACTGCAGAATGTATTGGTGCATTTATACTGGCCAGTAGGATTTAATGCTGTTTTATATGCATCTTGTTTCATTTCCCCATGAAGTGTGATTTTTAACCTCTCTTAAGTTGTTATTACTTGCACACTTACGAAGAAAAATAGGCAGAAGTTCATTCTGGAGAATACTGGTCTGCTGAAGACAAGGTGAACACAGTTCGGAAGGAAGCCGTTGACACCGTAGGGCTTTGCTAAAGGAGCAAGGCCAGCCAAGCCCTGTCCTCACCTCACCCTCCCTTTCTCACTGTAAGCACCTGCAAATCACCCCCCAGCCACCTGAAAGAAAAGGGGAAATCGTTTCCAGTCAAAATCGTTGCATTTACACTTTCTCAGTTCAGAAAGGTACACGGGATATTAATCATCACGCTCTCTGTATAAATTAAGAATTATTTGCATTGATGTGCAATTCTTTTCACTTCTCTTCCCCTAATTAATGGACACTAGATAGAGGGTGCATTTTTTTTTTAATAAACTGTCTAAATATAGGGGAAATAGAACTTTATCAGCACAGTACTTTATCTAGGGTACATGTATACTCGGGATTTTTTGCTCTTCTGCCCCACCTGAATGTGAAAGCCCACGTTGCTTTAAATCAGTAGAAATCATTAAGAATTGTAGCAAGAAATTGAATTAAGGTGAATTACATTGCGAGAAATTTAGAAATATTTGCATGAGTTACAGAGATCATTCCAATTATGACTGATACTGGTAATGCTGCTGCTAATAAAAGCATTAATTCAGCTCATGAACATGCTTTGTCCCTTTAATGACAAATACATATTTTTGGAAGGAAAAGGGCTTTTTTTTAACTTGTCAATGTGAGCAGTAATTCTTTGATGGAATTTTGATCGTATTACACAGCTTGTTTGTACTGCTCAAGGAATTAATAGGAACACAAGATGTGCGATGTGAAACATATCTTTCTGTATGTTCTCACAATATTGTTCAATTAGTCCCTTCACCTCACCCATACTCTCAGTCCTGCTCTAGAAAAAATGAAGATTAAAAGCAGTAAATGTATTTCTGTATGCATTTGTGTATATTTGTCTAATAAAGTCCTCGGTGTGAGATGTTCATTCAGCTCGGCCACACAGCAGAGAGCGCACTCTCTAGGTGAATTCTGCTCAGTTTAAGAATTGTCAGTATTTTCTTGACTGAACTACATGTACCTTGACTGTAACATCATTCTGCCTTCCTTTTGCCCATGACATGGTGCCTAAAACAGGAACATGCTCTCTTTGGCAGAAAAAAAAGCAAAAAGCTGTGACTTTTCAGCTGTGTCTATGCTAGGAATTGGTGCCCAGCTGGAGCAAAACTTCCAGTTTAGTTTTTTTTTCCAAGAGGAATCGAGTCTGTGGGCCACAGCTGCTCTGCCAACACAGCCAACGTGTGGTACCTACGGACAATCAGGGGATTCACTTCTGAGCAGCAACACTACTTCAGTCCAAAAGCTAGTGTTGATTCAGCCAGAGGTGTTTGTTTTTGTTAAAAACATAATAAACATCAATACTGCTATCATCACTAGGTATTAAAAGCAGCAGCTTCTGTCTCGGGTTGACTTGGCAGAAACAAAGAAGTCTAGGGAGGGCCTAGGAAGTCTAAAAAACTCCCTCAAAAGAAGTTTGGAAAAAAGATACAGCACAAGTTCATCACAACTGCATCGTGAAAAGTTTAGTAATATCATTCCTCCTCTCTTCCATTTGTTTCTAATCCTTCTATTGAGGGCAGTTATTCATAGTGGAGAGAGAAATGGAAGGTACCACCACAGTGGTTTTTCCTATCTCCTCTTGACAAAGTTAAAAATGAAAATAGATGTTCAATATACTAAAAAAACCCCAATAGGCGGTAGCAAGATGGACATCGAGAGGCACCATTTCCAGGTGGCTGGATGCACAGTGTATCGAGCGCGGATGAACAGGCTGGGCGGAGGGGAGCTCGGGGGCCCCCTCGGCAGCCCTGGCTGCAATGGGAGCGCCGGTGGCCGCACAGGGGTACGGCAGCCCCGCATCCTCCCACCTCTGGCACAGCAGCTCTCTCCATCTCTGCTTAACAATGCCTTAGCATGGCTGGCTTGGCCTATCTCGTACAGAGTCCGAGGGCAACTAAAACATTAAAAATGAGATGATTGACCTGATTTTTTGTTCTCTGCCTGCTAGAGATGGAAAGACACCGCCGGGCAGCAATCACCGGAAAACTTCTTTATATTATTCACTGTGTCGCTACACAATTATCTTGCTGGAAACAGCAGCTGTATGACTGAAGAATATTCCTAGCTGTTCTCCACCCAGGTAGCACATGAATGTATCAGCACACCTCCAGATACAAATTTCTGGAGAATTCAGGCTGTTGTGGTTGTGCCCTTTTCCTCCCCTCCCTGTCACCTCGCGCGCAGCTGCCAGCAGCTGCTCTGGGCAGCCGCTGGCTCCGTCCCGCTCCCCCCGCAGCACGGTTGGGCAACCTGCTGGTGGGCTGGGTGTGTTACGGCTCTTCTCTGTGGGGTGCTGCGCCAGACCGGCGAGCGGGGAGATGCCGAGGAGGCATCAGCCAACAGGAGAGAAGTTCAGAGAACTCTGGACTTGGTTGGGAAATGCTGTGAATGAATACAAAGTCTTCAGATCCCAATGCAGCCCAACCTCAGCCTTGTACACACACGCGTACGCACACATACACAGCCCCAAACCTGAGTTTCATGAGAACAGACCATGGTAAATGGAGACTCGCTGGAAGTAACTTTGAGTACCAAAAAGTGCTGCTATTGACAATAGCACAAAACAAAGTACCTTCAAAATGAACTCTAAGACCTTGCCTATACCAGACATACTTGCAGTCCTTTCCAAATCCTGATTCATTCATATCTTTCCTTGGAACTAGTCTGAGTAAAGTTTGAGCTTGGGTGTGGAAGCAGAGCTCAAAGGCTGGTTTTGCTGGGGTTTTTTTGTTTGTTTTTTTGTTTGTTTGTTTTTTCTTACAAGAATACTCAGGCCTGATTTTAAAACTCTTTTCAAAGACCTTGTCTTTCTCTTGCATGCATGCACAAAGTACTCTTCTGATACCTTGATATTCTATAGTTCACACTGATTTATTTCCAAAATTTATTTCCTTCCTTGACACTATCAAAAATTATTACATTTTGTGATGGAATAGTCTATACTAGGAATTAGTACTGGAATTGGCATCGACTGCTGGAATAGTCAATATTAAGGTTCTTTGAATAAAATTAAAATCAGAGATATCTAGAAAACAATCTTTCAAAGATAAATAAAGGGAATCTTTGTGCTTTCAAAGTACTACTGTTCTATTATTTTTATTTTCCTTCTGCCAGTTTTTACTGGAAAGATGTTTTACTCATCCTGGGAAAAATGTCAATGTTTGGACTAAATGCTGTGTTGTTTTGAAAAGGTACAGTTTAAAGTAGGCCAAATTATCAGAATTTTCTGACGAGCCTGCCAGTAGCTTTTTGCAATTCTGCTGAGAAAGCGTGTGTTAAATGAAATAGTAGCATCCAACATGTGCGTTCCTGCAACAACCACAGGCCAAATCAGAGATCAGGGCACCAAACAGTTCATCTATCAAGAGACATATCCCTGCCTCATCTAGGGAGTTCATAGCTTAAATATACCAGTAAATAGCAGTTTCTTCGATTAGATAAACCCATCAGTGTTTGCCCCCAGAGGAAAGAGTGTTAGGGTCACCTCCTGAGCAGGATTTTCCAGAGCTGGGGCTGTAGTCGGACGCAGGAGATGGCACAGGCACCAGCAAGCCTCTCCTCTCCTCCGTGCCAGGCAGGTGGCCATCCCACCCTGTAAGGCGTGGGACGGTGCGGTCCTGGCAAACCCCTCTTCTCTAGTTCACCTGCTTAAAAAATAGCCGTGCTCTCAGATTCAGTTGTGTTTTACACTCAGATACTGTTGTTGTTTAGCCCGTATTGGCCCATGGGATCTAAATGCGATTAAAATGAACGATACAAGATCCAGGTATTCCTATTCATATGGCAGCCAAGAATAAGACTTTTTTTTTTCTTGCAGAGGCCACATTTTTCATTGGTATGTAGGAGAGTTTAAAGCTTCAGTCTTTCTACCTACACAGGGAAGACAAACCCCCAATGTTTCATGACTCATGCATTCATGCACTCCCAGTTGCTTATGACTGATAGGATTTTATGCCAATTTTACTTTTGTATGTTTTGTTTATCCTACAATGCGTTAAGCTCATGTGGGAATACTCCAGTGGATTTCAGCATTCTGCCTTTTATTTAGGAGAGCTGAAGAAACACATCATTTCAGATTTAAACAAGCTGTCCTGCTTTTGGAACAGCGAACCACAGTGTGAAAATACACAATGTGAACTAACAGAAATTGGGTTACTGTTCACTCAGATAGAATGGGTTTCATGGATTCAAAGCCATAATTTAGTTTCACCTACGACAAAACAAAAGCCATTTTACCAAGTGCTTTCACTATCAAGACTATGACTCCTGATGGAGTCAGAGCACCTTTCAGTCTTGATTAAAGTCTATAAATGCTGGAAATTAACTGGATTACTATAGAAAATTTGTTCCATTACCTAATTACCCTCTCTGTTAAAAATGTGCATAATGTTCCTAGTCGGAGGGCATGTTTGCACAGAACAGGAGTGTTTGCACTGAATTTAGTTGCCATACACTGAAATGACATGTGTATTCCCAGGACGCAATTCTTAGCAACTATCAAAAAGTGATATACACACATTCGGTGCTCCTCCTGTTTAAAACTGCTTGTTGAAGTAATACTTACAAATGTCTGGGCAGAGGCACAATGTAAATTCCTCAGCTGGCATCCCCCACCGCTTTGCATCTCACCCAAGACTACTGAAGATAGCGGGTTGCTGTGAGAGAAGGCTGCCTATCTCTAGCTGCTCCCAGGGAGGCAAAATGGGTTCGTTTACAGCTACACATACATCAACAGCCAATACATAACCATTATACATACTAGAGTAGATTTTGGTCATCTAGAGTTGTACAGATGCTCTGGGCCTTTGGCCTAGAGGCAAAGAATCAAACTGCCTTGAAGATGAAAGAATGAAATCCAACATTTTAGGGCTGTGCAAGTGGGGACACAATCAAAACACTGTGCAGCAATGGACCAAAAGGATGTGAGAGCCCTCTTCCAAGGAAGCAAAGAGCTGGAAGGTACCACAGTCCATTTGTGCATATTAGGAGAGACAAATAGGGTTTCTGATAGCCCCAGTATGCCACGATTTGAAAACCATTGTTTGTGTCAGACGTCTTAACAAGGAATAACTTTTTTGGTGCCCACAGGATGCCACCATGCTGGACCAATGTGCACGGCTATCCTACCTGAATCCTGGTGCTGCCTTGGCATTTCCAAAATTGCAAGAAGTGTCCAGCCAAACTGTCACCCAAAAAAGAAGAGGTCACCCCTTTCTTTTTTGTTTCCTCAATCCTTTCTTTTTTCCCCACCGCAGATCATTTCCAGCTGTCCATGTGCTAACAATGGCAGCTGGAGCAAGGACCTGGTTCAGAACTGTGCTGCTGTCACAAACAAGAATGCAGTGATGTACTTTGCCAAAACGCCCACCCACAATACTCCTTTTTCTTTCATGGGTCTCCTTTTCCTGCATGTGAAACCCTGCTCCCCCACACCCTGCACTGCTTTGGTATGCTAGATTCACAGAGCAAAATACTGTCAGAGCAGAGCGTTTAATCAGAGTATGGAGAAAAAAAGAACTAGGCAATTTATCAACTACATTTCAAAGCAAAAGTAGGGTATTTTGCAAAAAAAAAATTTCCAAGTTAGAAAGGGGGAGCATGTCATGAGACTGCAAAAAAAGTAAGGCATTTTTTCCTATGCAAGTTTTTTCCTCCAGGAGCACAAAAATTATACGGATTGGTACCCGAAGCAGGTTATTACATAGCAGTATGCCCTGCCTCCACCTCACTGGGAAGGGCAGAGAGCCACTTCTGATGAGAAGACTCCAATCTGTGTTGCCACTGCTCTTGCTGAAACCCTGCAGGATCCCAGATGGAGCCAGCTGCGTCAAGGGCCATCGCCTCCCACAGCTGCAAGTTACCACTGGTCTTCGTCTGAGGCAAGGCAGGGACCTTGGGGCTCCAGCTCTTCCTGAGCATCACCTGAGCATCGCCAGGGCTATTTACTGCTGGGAGGCATGGGCAGCTGCACGGCAGCAGCTGCAACCCAGTTTTAGCTCAGAGAGGGCTGCAAACTCTTGCTGCACAGGGTGGAGAGTTGTTGATTCCCTGAGGAGCTGTTGCCAGAGCACAGCAATCTTCACTGAGCTCTGCCCCTGAGGCATGGGTCTTGCCGCTTTTGAAGACCTCAGAAATCAGCAAGAGACGGGAGCCTTTTCCTGACTGGGAAAGTGCCAGACCAGCTCCTGCTCCCAGCTTCTGCCGAATTTGGAGCTCAGCTGCTGCCCCCCTTCTCAAGAGGCAGAAGCAGCCTCTTCTTCAGGGCAGCAGCTTCAGCTCCTCGGTCCTGCTGAGCTCAGCAGTAGCCCAGCTAAGCTCTAAACTGTAAGCTGGCTTTGTGCATGCATAAAAATAGTAAGGCACAAATAACATTAACACTGAAATAAGGGCAACTGTTGCATTTCTGTTCTTTTTTTATTGTGAAGGCCTCACAAGGCTAAAGGGCAGAGACTAGAAGTCCAAGTGCAAAAATGCTCTCTTAGCCACAGTACTACATGGCACTTTTAGCTCTCACTTGTTCCTGGACAGGCTCCCTGGGCATGCAAAGTTTCAGATGGACTCTGCTAAGGAATAAGGAGGAGGCATCCCAGAGTGTAACCTCAGCCCACCACTGGGATTGTAGGAAGGAACCGAACTGCAAATGGAGCCTTCCTTTCCAGCTCTGATGTTTAAATGTTCCCCATCACAGTGGCAATCTTCTAAGACAGCTCATCTGAGCCAAAATACGGAGAAGAGTTTGTGAAATTTCATTCTTTTGAAATAGAGCCCTGAGCTTGCCTCCTACTCATACCCAAACCTAATCTTATCCTGAGCAACAGCCTCAGCTCACTCCCAGTCCAGATTTGGACACCATCTCCTCCTCGAGTTTTTTGCTGACATTAGGGAATTTCATTGTGGTTCTATTACTGTGTATCTGAAAGTGCAAATGAGTGTCACAGTCCTATGAGGTGACCTGGTAAATGAAATCAGAGTGAATGGCACACTAATACTATTAGTCCATTTCTTGTTCCTTTGCTGACGACCAGGCTTGCTTTTTGAAATGAACCCCCAGAGGTTCTTATTTATCAGCATAACATTTGTTTCATTTGCCACTGAATTCCAAATAATGCTTTGCCCAGGAGACCTGTTGTCCTAATGCAGAGCTTCAAAGAAAGATTTATATTCCATATGCCAAATGCTGCTATCGTTCCTACTAGAACAACAGAGGAAGGATTTTGGCTCTAGATATACAGAATTTTATGAAAAGACAATCTGTGCTTTGACGCAGAAGGCCCCACAAACAATGCTGGATTATTCCTTGAGGTGGTGCGCAGAAGTCCTCTGTTCAAGAGGGTTGATTTCCCATCAGTCTCTTCCCAGCAATCCCAGGATATCTTTCTGGTAGGAGCTCTGTGTCTCTGACCAGTCCACTGATGAGGTAACTTCTTATGAAAAAGCTTCCCGTGCTAATCATTGCTCCACCAGCCGTCCAACATGGTATTTCACAGCAAGGAAGGAGCGGTACATTATCCCTTTTTTGCTAATTACATCACACTGTGCCCACTTGAGGCAGGTAATACATTTCTGTCTTTCTAGGATGGTAAGTATCCACCGCATAACTTACGGTACTTTATTGCTCTGAAAAATTGCACCTTGATTGCTGTTAAGTAGCACATGCCCAATAAATGCTTTTGTTGCATGCACCCTTCCAGCATCTGTCTTAGATTACATCATCTGTGTAAGTAAACCAGTAACATTTTAAAAGCAGCTGATCCCCTGCAGGCAAAGTGACTTCGTTTTCCTATTAATTGAAGTGCACAGCTTTTCATCACTCACTACCTTCCTCACCTAAATTTCAGTCTCGCAGCTTAGCATTTTATTACGAACCACACTCACCCTGGATGTGCCCAGAGACCAAACAAGCCCCGAGCCCTGCCGTGCCAGCCCTGTGAAGAGGCAGGGGCATAGGCATCCCCCATCGCATCCTCATTGACCTCATGGCAAGTCAAACAGAAAGCCCAAAGCAAGGCGGCAGAGCAGGTGAGCAGGCAGACAGAGGAAGACGCCCTGAGGCTCAGGAGAGCGGGCTGACCAAATTGGTGGTCTCCAGGAACAGAGGAAACCCAGATCTAACTGAGGAAAATGCCAAGGCCATTTCTGCTTTGACGGCAGCTGCAACTGCTCTGCCAGCTTTAGTCTCTGGCTGCCTCCTCCTACGTTTTCTCTCCCATGGGCGACGTGCCGGGGACTGGGAGGGAAGTGCCGGGAGGCTTCTCACAGCGCTTCCAGCAGCTACTCTACTTAACGGTAGTTGCCTCCGATTGCTTATGTGCTCACGTACTAAAAGCACAGGGATTATCACATGCCCTTCAAAACGCCACACCTGGCGAATGCGCAAAGCTAGGGATGAGCAAAACTGCTCTCTGCTAACGACAGCATGGAAGTAATGGGTCAAAAAATAGCCTGGAAATGATTTCGCCATTTTGCCTCTAATAAACTGTAATCCTGAGCTGATTTGTTTTTAAGGAGTTCTGGCATTGCTCTAAAGGGCTGCATTTTCCAGAGATGAGCTATCCATTTCCTCTGGTCTTTTTAACATGGCTGCAGCTGAACTTTTAAGCCAGATCATCCCAATTTGCCAGGCATGAGATTATTGCTGGTGTGCAAAATGAGGCAGAGAATTAAAAATAACCATGCCGGTAGATGTGAAGTCTGTTGGTTTAAGGCTTAGTTAGAGGTTTATGTGTCATTTGCAAGTACTTGAGTTCCAGAATAGGCTGTTCAGTAAATCTGTGCTGTAGGGAGCCACGCAGTACAGACCTGACTCCTTTGCTTTTCACAGGTCAGCTTAGGATATAGAAGTGTGAAAAAACACCCAGGCACTTGTTTTAGAACTGAATAGGTCGGTGCTTTAACTGCACGTGATGAAAGCCAGTAGCATACTTGGATATACTTAGCTGAGCTTAGCTCAAAGTAATTGTACTGTGCACGTGTTAGGCTGTATCATACATACAGTGCATCACAGCAAACACGTGGTCCACAGAGACAGAAGTGATTGAATCCAGCCACATAGAAAAGATGCAGATGAAATTTCAAAAATCAATTTCCTATTGGTTTACTTATTTTTGCAAAATGCATTTTTTAAATGTGAGCATTTTTGGCTGAGGAATTAGTTAAGAAAGGAGAGATCTTTAATCAGCCATCTAAGAGGAAGAAAGCAAAGTTCCAGGGTAAAAAAAGAGCATGTCCTTCCTCCCAAAACTTATCATTTTTAACAAGAAAACAATTTGTTTCTCAAGCTATTTCTTATTTTTTCCAGAATATATGTGATTCTTCCTTTTATCGCTGGGCAAATGCCATACATTTAAGTGCAGTTCATAATCCTTCTGTACCTACTGATGAGGAAGACGTCTGCAGCCCTCAGACACAGGCCAGACAAACTACAGTCACACGGCAGCAGAAGCTGTTCACATATCCTAAGCCCCTCTTATTCATCGTCTCTTTTCCTTGTGTACGTGTTTTTATTCCTACATAAAGAAATAGGACTTTCTATGGCCTTTCGATGCAAATTCAGTGCAGAAGGAGATTTACTTCACATACCTCTTGTGCTATTGAAAAGAGGCTCTTTAATTTTGGACACTTTAGAATACATTAGCAATTCATCACAAGGCGTGTGTAATTTAACGTATCATTTTGCATTCAGATATCAGTAGCTTTTCTTCACATTAAAAGAATTGCTACATTATGCTCAGCCTGCTGCCAACGCAGTTAAAGAGCTCTTCATTACCTTTTGTTTTTAATTATACCTACCTGAGACCTGGGCCTGGCATGTGCTTGGAGCCCGTGGTCACTCTGTAGCAGGCAGTGGTCCTTTAGAGGGGAAATGTGGGATGTTTAGCTGTTAGAAACAGTTTTTAGTGGAGCTGATGTCCTAACTTAATCCTTCTTACTTAACAATTGCCCCTGTTGTTCCTCTTGCTAACTAACGTACATCTTCTTTCAGTGGCTGGGATGCCCAAAGTGTTAAAACTAAACTTCCTACTCACCTCAAATAGTACAAATGCAGCAGTTACCATTAAATATCTGGCAGTTTTTTCCCCCACTACATCTGAAATATCCACCAAGGATTTGCTATTCTGATACTAAGGAGAGGCACAAATGGCAAGTGGTTGGGTTTGTTGATGGCATCCAACAGACAAAATGTCTCAGTGCCCCTAGGAGAGGACCCAGGATTTCATAAACTTTCTGCGTAGATTATTTCACTTCTAATTCTTTAGTTTTTAAGGGCTTCCCCCAACCCTGGTCCTCCCCACCCTGAGCAGAGTGAACACCCATCTTTACAGCCTCTGCCTGTTCCTGCCAGCATCCTGGAAGCGCCATCTGCCCAACCTTTGTTCGAAGCCAGGTACCGCAGCTAGGGTGGCCAGATGCTGCCGGTGCCAGGGCACTAGCAGCTCCTGGCAGAAAAGCACGCTGGATGGGGTGACATAGGAGCCACACAGGTGGGTTATTTCAAGCAGCTCAGGCGAAAATACATCCATTGTTCAACAGTCCCCAGAACGGATAATCTTCTTCCCCCATGCCAATGGCTGTTCTATTAAATGTGTACTTTTCATAGACGTAGCTCCACAAATTTCATGTGATACGTAAATATCAGTAAAAATAAGACCATTTATAAACACCTCCTTCTCCTTCCTCCTCTCCCTCCCTGCCCTGCTCCCAAGATATGCCTGTTGGCAGAGTGAACCCTGCCTGTCATAGACTTTGTCTACTTCACTCCAGACCAAACAATAAAGTAGTGAAAGGCAATGGTGGTGAGAGCAGTTAAAGGCAAAAAGAAAAAGGGGGGGGGGGGGGGGAGACAAAAGCTTACAACCCT
>NW_008795686.1:1832810-1861731 GCF_000699145.1 Aptenodytes forsteri | reverse complement strand
GGACATCTCGCGGAGGACCGACAACTACGCCACGGCAGTGGAGTTCACTGGGAGCATCAGGGCGGCTGTGTACAGAGAGAGGGGAGGGGGCGGGGAGGGGGGAGGGAGAGGGGGGGGGGGGGGGTGGAAGAGAAGCAGCTATAAACCTATTGGTGCATGTATATCTTACCCAACATGGACTAAAACCACCAAATACATTTCTGCTATGTGGTTTCCAGTTATTGAGTGCCCTACCCTTTATGTACTCACGGGTATTTTCCACAAGGTCTCACCTTCCATTATATTTAACGTAACCCATTGATTTCAAAACTTGACATAGAAAAGGCCCCTCTGGGGCCTCACAATTATAGCAAGCTGTGCAATCTCAGTATCAGCTATTCTGATAGAGCCTTCCTGCCACACAGCGAGTTTCAGTTCTGTCGGGCTGCTGCTATTCAGGAGTAAAACAAGGACCGTGTACACAAAGACAGCGTTGGCTTCTTCTGTCTCTCCCATCTGCAGTCACACCAACTGGGGGCTTGCGTTTGTGACAAGACACTTGGAGTCTGGCGTACCAAAATTCAGTGCCTTGCTGGGCAGGAAGATTTGGGGGCTGTGTAATTTCAAAGCCATCTGAGTGCTGGAATAACTCTGGTCATTCATGTCATGGGGAAACAATGAAGAACAAGATGGCATTTGTGTGCTGACCTCTTTTTCTGCTCTTCTACCTTTCCGCTCAGGTACTGTATGTCAAAGTTGGGTGGAGCATTGTCATTCATAACAGTAATCTGGTGCCAATCCTGTAAAAATTTCCTTTTAACAGAGATAAGATAATGCAGTCTAACAGTTCTTTAACTAAATAGGATTAATTAGCAGGAAGCTGGCTGCTTAATTCACCACTGACCTGTAAAACCTGGTAAGAATGAGGTCGCTGGACATAATAGAGCTATTTAGGAGTTTAGGTCAAACACTAATAACAGAAAACATCATTTAAAGATCACTGATATAATAAAATTCTGGGGTAAATAAATATTGCTTATTAAGGAGAGATCTAATCTTTAAAATAGTGTGCTCTGTATAGTCAAATGTGTATTCCTTCCAAAATAAACAATTGCAACATCTAAGCATTCAGTCAGTGGACACCAGACTTTGACATTCAAACCCATCAAGCTTTCATATCCTTTCCCCCAAAATTTGTTACATAAAGCTCACTTTTTTGTGACCTTAAGATCTCACAGGAGTTTCACATTATGAGAATCTTGTTTCATGTTTCAGTGCATAAGAACCAGCACTTGTCTTTGCATATTCTGAGTAATGGTCTTGATTAAATGACGTTTGTTTAAGGATCAGAAAAAATAAATAGCGCACATATATTTCTATAGCTCCCCAATTTCCCTCCAGCTTCTACCTACTTTTTCACTTGTTCTTTTCTGACAGCAGCTGTTTGCAAATGACAGTTTCTATTACTAATACACATGTGCATCTGTATCATTTCTGCCAAAACAATGTTCCTGTTTTCCCCCAGGAATCTCTGATTTCTTCCCCAAAATTATGTCCTGTCTTTTCCCCACATTAAGTCAGGAATATCGGGCAGGTTTTCAATTGATTTACCTATTATGGTGTACACCATCTTCCAAAGAGCTCAATCCAGAACCATTTACAGATCAGAAATACCACCTGAAGCCACTCTCGGGAGCTAACTGGACCTATTTTAAAACCTTGTAGTCATGTAAAAACCAGACACAACATCTGAGGTGTGGAACAGTCAAAAAAATGTATTGATTTTGATGTATCAGGTCAATTTGTGTTTCTGCTTCCAAAGCAGAGGGATGAATGGTTACTCCTTAGCTACCCATCTGGGAACAAAAAGATTTTCCTCTTTAATTTTTTTTTTCCCCCCTTTTATTATTCCCTCCATCTTCAAAGCCTTCATGTAGCAACTGGCTAGTGTCCCACCTTTGCTTGCCAAGGAAGCTTGAACATATTCCTTCAGATGGCCAAAAAGGTCGTTATGGTTTGAAAGAAAACATTTCTTCTACCCAGGAGCTCAGCACACCATGTCCCCATTTCTCCAGCCTCTTGCCAATACCGAGAAGTGAGATCGCTTTTCAAGCGCACAGCTCAATAACGAAGAGTTTTGTGTGTCTACTACAAAAGATCAGGAAGCCAGACCCACTTTTTTGTTTAATACACGGAGCCAAATTCTCAGCTGGTATAAACTGAGGCAGCTCTACTGGTGCGAAGAAAAATATACTGATTAACACCTGCCAAAGTTCTGCTCTACATATTATGTTTGCAGAGTAAATGGCATAAATCATGGAAACTGTACTTATTTTTTCCATTTTGAGACATTCTTCCTCCAGTACACCCTGGGAAAACATTGTTGCCTTTACTAAAGTGCTAAGGATTCAATTAAAAAAAAGTAGGGCCAAAGTACTTCCATAAAACTCAAAAACTTTTCTAGCACCATTCATCACAATTACCTCCACAGACACAGAGACAATGGGATGAATAGTTCCTCGTCTAGAGTTTTTCTCTCCTGTCTAGTATTGCTTTAATATGTCAAAACTGGATGTACGTGTGGAGGGAGGGATGCACACACACACACACACACACACACACACCACACTCTCCCTCATGTTATGCGCCTCTCTCTTTCTCTCTGCTGTACAGGGCTCAGGCTACTGGAATTCCCATTAGTTCGGTCTATCCAAATGGCCAGATGATTCATCGGTAGAAAAGGAAAACACCTAAACTTTGCCTGTCTTCTAGGGAACTTCATTTGTAAAAAGTGTTGCGCATAGAAAAAAAAACCCACATGTTGCTAACTTTTATTGAATTAATCCATCTCCCAGAATAACAGCGTAGAAACTACATATCTGCACCTTTAAACAGGTAATGTCAAGAGTTATTAGAGCTGAAAATTGACATTACTTGTTAGTCTTATATTGAAGTTCATATCTTCAGCAATCTGCTGCTCATACAACATTTTGGGGTATGGATGCAACTTTACAAAAATGAGTGCTACTTTGTGATAAAAAATTAATGCTTTGATTCAATTTTTTTAAAAAGTAGACATGCAAATCACTGCAACATTCGCAGTGAGTAAACAAGTACTCCCATGCTGCGAGAGAAGATAGGGATATGTACAAGGTGATAGCACAGCTAGTTTACTTTGAACCTCAGATTAAATAAGCTTTTTTACTGTTCAATAGATATCTGAGCTGGCAAAATGAGGGGAAAGAAGGGAAGGCAAGGCAAGGCAAGGCAAGGCAAGGGAAATTTTGAGAAAGACTATGAATAGTCTTTCCAGTCACTCCTGTCTGCTTGGGACAGGGGAAGAAGGAAGTGAAGACAGAAAGGGATTAGCCTCATGTTGTTACAGTCTGCCCACAAGCAGAGAAACCCCTTCCAACAAACAGTGTGTTGAGATGGATACACTCCCAGGATTTCCAGTTCCTACACACGTACCTCTGTCATCCTAATAAAAAAAACAAAACCAAACAAACTGGCAATGACAAGAAGTCTCACTGCTCTAGATTAATCCTCCCCAGCACACTCCAGTTGCTTGGGCTACAGCTTCATAAGCTTTAGTAGTCTCAGAGAAAATCCAGGCTATGCCAGATGCGAAACCAATCCTAGCTGAGGACCAGGAATTCAGAAGCAACTGAAGACTGCTGACGTGCCTAGTTCATGCAGCACCTCATGTTCAAACTGATTGCTTGCCTAATTCTCACTGGCATCAGCAGGACTCAAACAGCTTGGTGATTTTGTCCATCCCAGCAAGTTCATCCATGACCATCTGGACCTTGCACATTGAATTTCTGTCATCCAGGGCAGGATTATGCCCCAAGCCACAGCCAGGACTGGCAAACTGGATCACCTAATGGGAGTCCTCCTGCTGGTGTCACCCAGACACCTTGGACACTTCTCTTTGTGCTCAAACAGCTGTACAGGCTCCACAAAAGCACAGGTCCCCGTCCTCCCCCGGCATGGCCCGTGCCTCACAGATGCTCTCTCAGTGCCCGGAGAAGGGATATCTATCTGCAGATCCTCCCGGGCACTGTCAGGGCACGTATGTGGTAACATGGCTCAATGTCCAAGAACACCTGGTGGGAAGTTTGGACCTCCGTGGTGGTTTAACTTCAAAGCCACGCACAGCCATTTGAAGGTCACTGCTCCAGATCTTTCACATCCAGCTCTATTTTTTTTCTTCCCTGCTGCCCAAGAGATACTGCGTTTGTCGGCTCTGTCAGCACCAAGGTTTTATTTTGCCATTTTGTTCTTCCCCCTCGTTATCCAGTTCATCTGTTTTCCTCCTGCCGTTTCTTTGCCCTCGTGAACTCAGGAGCCTGGAACTAACACTTATTTCAAAAGTGGTGGTACAGCCATCAGCTGAAAGCAAATTTTTTTTCCAAGCCTTGAACATCTGTCAGCAAACATTGCGGGGGAGTGCTTGTTACCGTAACAAGTTGTGTGGAAAAACACAGCAGTGCTGCCCTCCCCTCCCCACAGTCTTACTCGGATTTGATAAACTGGGACTGTCCTTCATCTAAGACCTATAAAATGGGTAAACAATGATCTTTATCAAATCAAAATGAGGGGGAACATTTTAGGGAGTAGGCAGTACAGCTAAAGGGACTGCAGGCAAAAAAAACCCTTGCTCTGGCTAGCTTAAAGGACTGAAATTATTGCAGCAGGCTGCTACTATCAAATCTACAAGACATAACCTCATTTATTAGTCATCATGTTGCCACTTATGAGAAAATGGATGAAAATAGTAAACAAAATCAAGTTTCAAAACAGCAGTCCTGAAAATAAGCGTGTGATGTAACTCTCTGGGCATGCGCTGGTGGTTTGTAGGATCAGTTCTTGCCCAACACCTTGTACGTGAGAAACCCCAGTGATGAAAGATCATCAGAACATACAAACCCTTAACACGTCTGCTGACATGTGTCAGTCTTACTTTAGCCTTTCGTTTACTTGCCTTTTTTAATTAGAGATACAAGGTGCAAAGAAATAAGCTGCACAAGTTATTATATGCAGGAGAATAACAAAGACCCGATCTCATGCGCAGGAGCAGCCCTGGGTTTTAACTGTAAGGTATTTGACTAAGTATAGTTTATTTAACCTCGAGGACCTTTCATGAAGGTGCTCTGTGTTCTGCTGCAGCAAAGGAAAAGTAAACATTGTTACTTTATTAAAACCATTTATTCTAGTGAGTGCCTTTCCTTAGGGTATAAATGACCCATACCCTCCAGGCATCACTTCTTCTTGCACATGCATGCTGAGTTTGCACTTGCACAGCAAGTGTTTTGATTTAAAAGAGAGATTTTCCTAAAATCCAGGGCCACTATGGCAGGTCCACAGAGTACTCTGTGCCTGCTCCTCCCCACTTACAGATATGATCCAAAGCACACTGAAACCAGTGTGTGACTTTCCACCCACGCCACTGGGCTTTAGACCAGGATAACTACACCTTTGTCTCTTTGACTCCCCAGTGAATTCAACACTAGCCCTACCCAAAAGTGGAAATTGCCTGATACAGGCTGACTGGAGCTTGTGTGATCTCGGCTCAGAGCAGTCATCTTTGCCACACCAATATTCAGCTTGTTCTGTATGCTCAGTTTAATGGGGGAGCTTGCTGCTGATGGTGTTTTTACTGCTAAATGTTTGCCGAGATGAACAGTGTAATTCTCAGGAGCTGGCTTCCTGAGCTACGAAACGTCTGCAGGGTCAGAGGAGCTCTAATAGGGATTGCTGCTCCTCAAGGGTGCAACCAGACTTGGGACTATGTGGAGACAGCAATGGGGAAGGAAGGTGGCAGGGAAGGAAGGAGGGATGGCGGGGAGGGAAAGAATAATCCCGACTGTGTTCATTCCCCTTCTCACTTACTGCTTTCTGGACAGCTTTTCCGTAAGTGGAGTTCTGTCGTACCAGCGAGGTCCACCCACTCTCACTGCTCTCTGTGTCCCAGTGCCAGAGAAGTGCTAGCATTAGTAGATGATGGGGTTTTTTTGCATTGTGAATGCCATAAATAATAAGAAGACATGTTAGCGTGTTCTGGGACTGAGTCTGTCCATTTGCTGTTGCTGTTGTATGAGGAAGAAAATTAAAATAACAGCAAAAACGCAGAGGAAGCATGCGACCATTTCACCCGTGCACTGTGCCTATGCACCACTTGCTCCCTTTTTCCTGAACCAGAAAACAGCAATTTTTTGACTGGATTTCTGGTTTAGGTGCCAGATTAGACCTGTAGCACTACTGTAGGCGTTCAGGCTGTGCCCAGCTTTGGCAAGTGCTGCTCCCCAGATGGAGGTTCAAGTACTTCAGCAGCCAGCTTCTGGGGCAGCATTAGCACCGTGGTGCTCACGCCTCTGACCAGCACAGTGCTGGTAACTTTTATGCCTTTTCCATCAAGTGTTCTTAGCCTCCACATGTGATGGAGCAGAGTCAAATGTAGACCGTATTTCCAGGCCAGGTCATTAATCCATTCCTTCCTTGGCCTGGTGAGGTGCATATATAATGCCGTTTTAGTATCTGTGTTTCCAAAACTGCTTTGCCTTTGGTCTTTATGGTGAGTTTTCCAGCCAAGGTAACACTTGGTTCCACGTGAGCAGTCCTTCAGCCATCAGGCAGAGCTGTCCTCAATGGGAGTGAGCAGAGCCCTCTTTTACGCCTGTGTTCTCAACCTTTCTTCAGCAGGCAGAACAGAAAATGTGGCTTTGATTGTTTTTTTTCCACAAAGTCTTAAATGCCAAAATAAATTCTAGAAAAAGTTAAATTTGAAAGGCTCTGAAGGGTTGACAAAGCTGCTGTCTCCCATCTTCTCCTCACCCCCAGAAAGGCGAGACCTGAATTTTCACATCAGATGCCAGAATCAGTTTTATTCAGCAGAAATCCTTTGGCTGAGTGAAAAATGCAAAATCAGACAGTTTTCTGCATGAGAAAAAGCGAATCATTGCTGCCTTTATTGCTCATTCCATTTATTAAAACTGCTGGGCTAAGATTTATTTTTAATGAACTCTGATCAGTCACAGCCAGTGATTTCGCAATTCATGTTAGTACTGTAGGCATTTGTTGCAATGCAAACAGCTCATTTTCTTATTTTCTGGAAGATTTTTTTTTCATCTGACTTGAAATTGGTCACACAGACCTCTATGGGATTTTTCAGGCTAAGTATTTTTGTTCCCATGCATAGAGGCCATATGTCAAAACCCTTTATTGTCACCAAAGACAAAAAAAAACCTTTTGCTTTTATTCTGTTAAGCCCTTTCCTTTTTTTTTTTTTTTAAATGTTTACTGTACCTTGACATCCTGCCTCACTAAACCATACTTCACCCTTCTGTTTTCTCCAATATGAATGTGTGTGTAAGGGAAACAACATACTTTACAGATGGGAAAAGATAACACATAAATCAAACTGTATGCCAAAACAGAGACAGTCATAATGAAGGTTGTAGAACCATGTGTCTGCATTATATCTTCTTTTTTTAAAAAAAAAAAAAAAAACAAGAGCTGTGAAGTAGAAATCAATGTGCTCGGTCTTTAACCAAAAAAGCTAAAATGCCTTAAAGCTTTTCAGTGGAACTGCAGCTTTTGGACTGGCTGTTAGAATGGCAAACTGTGTATACTGAGGAGTGCCAGCACAAAAAACAAACCCTACTGTCCATTTTTTCTTGGATTTTGTTGCTGGTTTTTCCCTCATAAGTATTTTATATTTTAGAAATGCAATAAATGGCTCATCAGGAAATGCACTTCAGAGCAATTATTGCATGCTTCAGGTGGTCTGAGCAAAGCTATAATTAGACATAAATAGGTTGACTGTTGTGTATTTTGCTTAATGGTATGGATAATCCCTTAGAAAAAAAAAAATCAAATAGAGGCCTTATCAGCTTGGAGAGACATGTACCCTAGAGTTTGTAACTCTGTCAGATCTTAGGCAGACAAACAAATTCTTCACCTGTCCCATGACTGTGGAGTCTGGCTGAGGATTTTTTCAGGCTTCTTGGTTGCAAAGCAATGCAGAAGGGCTGCACAGCAGCGCTGGGGGCCGACGCGAGGCCAGCACCTGGCCAGCAGCACCACAGCCCCTGCGCTGCAGCCAACTCCTTTGGTTTCTCCCTGTGTTCCCCAGGATCCACGAGAATGAAACCACTCACTCCGGAGGGGTGTTTACTTTGGTTTTCTGAAACAATTTTAAAGCAGCTGCTTGAAGACGACTGAACAAAGTATTACAGAAATGGCTTCAGATGAAGCGAGGATCACACCGTGCGGTGCTGGCACCAGATGGCCATTTGGGACCTGGCTGCAGGCGCTATGAAGTAGTGGTGATAGCCCCCAGCTCAAGATGGCTGGCCAGCTGCAGGGCTTTGCTCACAGCCCAGGTAGCCCTATCTCAGTACCCCCTTCCTCTCCCAGGCAGTTTATCAAAGGGACATCACTCTTTGAATAAATGACTTGTACTACAAATCTGCACAAAGCACTGCTTTAAGAGAAGGTTCTTGCCAAGCCTCTCCTACTTCTTTTCCTTTGCCCCTCCTGGTGTGATGCAGCCTCATCTTACTTGGGAAACCATGGCAATCAGATCACTCAATACAACAGCTGCTGTATTTTAGTCATTCTCCACACCTTTTTCCCTTGTTTACGGTCTCAGTGTCTGTGCCGAGGCTGCCTGCGTAGCTGACAGCAGTCGTATCTAACGGTATAACAAAAGGGGGACATGACTAGCACTTAGGTTATTCATCTCTTTGTCTACTCAGAGGCTGAATTGTAGACAAGATACAAATTTGGAGGATGTTGGAAGTTTAATCTCCTCTGCCCCCACAGTTCTGTCAAATACCTGTTTGCATCCCCATAGACTTCAGCAGTAATAATGTCGACCAGTTCTGCAACATAATGGGTATCCGCTAGTAATTTGAGTAAGCTTTCAGGGAATGTAACTGCAGTCCTGGCCTCCCTATGAGGAGCCTGGCTTCAGCTAAGCCTCAAGCAGTGATTCGTCCCCTCTGCACCTGGGAAGATGGGCTGGAGTGACATTCAGAGTGGAGTGAAGTTTCCAGCTTGCCTCTGCGCTATGCTCGAGGTACGGCCACCTTGTTAGCGGGCTGGGTTGCACTCCGCCTTCGACATCTGACCATTACCCTCAGATGCACAGAAACATGGACTGCCCAGACCAAACCCAGGTGTCTGGCATTTTTAGCTCATGACTTGGTCTTTGTACTAGTTTACATTTGTCTAATAGTACCAGAACAGTAGGTTCCTGCTATGTTACTTTAAAAAGAAAATAAAACTTTCAAAAAAATTAAAATACTTAAAATCCCATATAACACAAATATTTGCACAGCAGAAACTTATTAGATAGATAGATCCATCTATCTAAAACACTAATATTTGCTTTTACATAGTAATACTCTAGCACTTCAGAGATTTGGGAAAAAAAACACGTTGGCAGCAAAATGCATGGTCGTGCTTGTACTACAGAGAATAATGACTCTATTTTCCTACACCAAATCAGAGTTGCTCCTCTGTTTTGCTTTTTAACATCAGTGCTTAAGGAGATCACTTGATACGGGAATACTTATACCTGGCTAAAGTTCTGATTCATTCTTGCTTTGCTTTTACAAAACATAATTATCTGTCAGATACAGAATTTTTCTGCCTTTCTTTTCTAAGACATTTCATGCTGATTCTTGAGGAGAAATCCACATTTTTCTCTTAATTTTTAGACTCTTTCAGAGAGAAAGGTTTACTTTTAAAAATACTAAAATAAACACTATAAATTTCATCCTGAGAAGTTGCTGTGGGTGCCAGATCTACAGCTGTAGCCACAGTGTGACCAGATGTCCGGCGGCAAAAAAAAAGGACAACTGCTTCTGCTTAGCGGGATTCCAGGACTGACACTACACCAGCGCTCCGACAAAGCCAAGCGATATATGACCAGAGTAAAAACCGCTGCTGTTTTAGGCACTCCTTTTCTCCGAGAATAGCCTGTTTAAGTCTAGCAGCCTAGAGCGGCTGAGAAGGAGTAATGCAAACTGAAACGTTCCCAATGCACATGCAGAACGTCATTGCCGAATTAAGGGATAGCTCTCCTAAACCTCTTCTCGCATGGATAAGTCCCTTGTCACTTGGGTAATCCCATTAACTTCCTCAAAGATCCAAATTCCCAGACAGTCAAAGAGCCTGGAGTGTTTGTACCTATGCTCATTTTTCAAGTTGGGAAATGGAGAAAGATTATATGGGGTGTTAGGGAATACAAGTCATCAGGTAGACAACAGCCTCTGTATTGGAAATTTGGACTTTGCCACTTCTCTCAAAGCTAATGGTGGCTGTGTTTGACCTGAACTAAGCCCTGCTTGGCAAATACTATGTCTGACTCAGTGAGAGAAAGGTCAGAAACGAGGAAGCACCTTGTGCTGTGAGAGTCTCATCAGTTCTGTATTCCAGTGTTCATAGTTCTCTATCGCCTGAGATAGGTAAAGCTTTTGGATACGGACTAAGGCCAAGTCAGAAACCCCAGTTCTCACTTGGATGCTCAGCTTTATTTAGAGAACAGAAGAAGAGCTCATAAACTTTTCAACAAAACCCAGCTGAATTTTAAATGTGTAACAAACCAGCTGAGTCTTGGATGGTTTGGAAAGTAACAATCTCAAATCTGAAAGTATTTTATATGAAACATGCAAATCTGTTTTAAAACAAACATTGCAATAAATTCAACACTGAAGTTGTTGAGCAACTTAATAGACCTAACTTCCTCCTCTATCAAATGAACTGTTTACATGGGACAATTAGCCCGAGACTCTGCAAACAAAAACAATAAAAGAGGGCAAAATTGCTTTCTCCTTTCTTTACTTTTTCAAAGCATTGCTTGTGAGTCTTAGGGAAATCCATAGGAACTGACACAACTGTTTTAATGCTCCCCATTGCCTTTTTGTCTTCGCTTTTGCAAATTGACTTGCTGCTCTTATTTGCCTCTTAATATCACAAGTGACATTAATTAAGGCTTTAGGCTCCCCTGCTTGCCAAGGTTAACAAACAAGCATACAGACTAGAAGCTCATTTGCTCAAAGGGGCACATTTTCCCCTTCAGAGTCAAGTTTCAGGCTGATCCATTGTGAAAACACTAGCATAAAAAGAGCAGTTTTGTCATGGAAATCTGAACACTTGGTGTTTTTTCTGTATACTACAATGATAATTTAGTGTCCTGTTCTTTCTCACCTTCAGTCTTAACTCTTATTTTTACAATGATCAGACAAGTTCCATATGACTGCAAGGCAACAAACATCATTTATTTGTGGCTTGATCCTAGAAACCTCGTTCAGTCAATACTCCTACTGTTCCCTGGGAGATTTTGCGAAGCAAGGATTCAGGACAGAGTGTGAGGATCTTCTCAAGGCACAGAGCTGAGCAGTCTTCATAGAGTAAATGGTGGTCACCAGCAGAGCTGGCTGAGAATGAGCTCACTAAGGGGCGTCTCGTCAGAAGCCGCGTGCCCCAGTTTCAAAAAGAAAGGAAGATCCAAGGCGACACTTATGGTCAGAAAAGAGAGGACAAACCACCTGGACCGGGGTAATAGAATGGCACTAGGAGCCCTGAAATTCAGTGCTGGAGACCATAGGTTCCTGCTCCTCACCAGGCAGAGAAGAGGCTTTGGTGTGACTTCACACATCCTATGCAAGCCGAAACCTCTGGCTATTGATGACTTTGGTCTCTTAACAAATTACTTAAACGTCTTTCATCCTCATGCAGAAAGGGCCTATGATGTTGCCATGCACTGGAGGCAGCATGCCTTCAGTCCATGGTTTAGGTGCCTCTTGTGTAAGCAAAGCTGCAAAGAAAATCTTGAGGTGGATCGGGGACTTCCTCTTGCCATGGCCTTTTTGGTGCCTTCAAGGCAGCATCTCTCCAGCATTTTCCCCTTGGCATAACGGTGCCGTTTGTAACGGGGCAGAGCGGTTGGGTGTCTGAAATTGTTTTCATTGTAGGAATACACTGACACTGTAGAAATGAGAACCATGAGCTAATTCAGTCTTAATAAAAATCCACACATTTCAGTAAATGTACAAACATTTTGACTGTAGTTGGCAAAATTTCTTTTGGAACAGATAGGCAATGTCAGTGCGCAGAACTGCAGTGCCCCTTCACAAGTGACTCTTTGCTGCCATAAATTAACTCCCCTTTTTCTTTCTCCATTACAAATATTAATCTGGGTAATTCTAAAAAGCCCAACAGATAATTCTGCCCGACAAATAACTCTAAGAAAGCCTGACAAATCTAGGTAATGTAGCCTCGTCAAGTGACACAACAGTTTAGCTGAGACGTTTCTGAATCAGTATTTAAGCATTTTGGTCAGGGGCGGTGCAATAGATGGTCAAACAGAAGTGGTTTCAGCAGGCCATGGACTGCTTGAGCTGTGTGTGTGGTATGTTAGCAAGACAGCAGACCCAAGAGGCCTTTCTGAATATTTGTTTGACACTGACAGATAACCAATGCTGGGAATACAAGGAACCAGCTCATCTCTGAAATAACACAGCACAACAGCCTCAACCTGAAAAGCATTTTACCGTTCCCAAATGAATTTCTACAATTCAGCGTGCTGGCCCCTAAACCTGCTTTGTCACCCTTTGTCAAATTAGGCAGTGATATAAAGTGCACAGAAACAGGCTGGAGAAAATACGACTGGTATCTAAAAATAACCAGCTGCCTTTTCTTGCGCACATGTCCAGCGGCACTCAGGGAGAGCCTTGGGAAATGAAAGCACAGAGCAGCAGCCTCCTCCTCTTTGGCGTGGGGCAGCCCTGGACAGTTTCACTTTCCACTTCCTAGTTTGCTTGTGGAGAAGCCAGAAGGACTGATGTCTCACCCTGCACGGAGACACGGACAGAGGATGCTTTCAGTACGGCTGCCGACATGTGCAAATAGATGACGGGCAAGAAAATACTGTTCTTTCCTCAGACTCCCTTTCAGCCACAGAGAATTGATCTCGTTGTCCCGGCTGCTCACTAAGCATGGACACCGAGATCTAGAGAGAGAGGCAGAAGATTATTTAACTTGTAAAAACTCAGTGCAGGACCTTCCTAAGTATTAATCCCTGTCCCTGCTTTTGAAACAAACCCTCCTTTCTTTTTTCTTTTTCTGTACTTAATTATAGTTTTTCTTGTCCCACCTAGGCTAATTCCGCTTAAATATTTATTTTATTAAATATTTATTTTATTGGTTTACATTGTACAATATGTCAGATACCTGGAAGGAGTACTATATAAAATAAAACCCAGTAAAATATTTTTTTACGGATGATTAAGGGCTTTCTCTGTCCGCTGAGCTTTAGCAATCAAATGAGTGTAACTCTCTGCCTCTGAGCTGAGAGTCTTCAAAGCAATTTGTGAATAAGTAGATTCCTCTCTCTTTACAATATAATGATGCAGGAAATTGAATTTAATGGAAATTACTCTGTGAAAGACAGATTATACCCCATGAAGTTTACTCGGCAGCATTGTCATCACCAAGTTGTACTAGCGTAACTTTGCAATTGGGCCTGAGCTCCATCACTAGCTGGAGACAGTGACAAAACCAGGGTTAAAGAACATTGGGGCATTTAATCTATCTCCTAGCATTTTAATATAGATATAAGCTTATAGTACCTGGACAGTCAATCTCTTGAAAATCCTGTGGTAGTCACAGAATACTCAGAAAAGTCACGATTATATTGTCTGAACATCTTAGTTGGTGGGCAAAGCCCAGTTAAAATTGAGGAATCTGAAAGTCCGGCAGCGTTGGGGGAAGCTACGTGCTCATGGCTGGGTGCAAGTTCAGGTGCTAACTCACAAGCTGCAGTTTCAAACCAGTGTAATCATAATTGGGAGGCAGGAGTTTCTGCAGTGGACAGCAGGAATTGCCACACTCGACACAGAGAGAGGAAATGAAGCACAGAGAAGCACCTTCTCCAAAAGAGACTGTAGGAGATTTAGGTCAGTAGTCATCCACTTAATATTATATATTAAGAAAGCAAAAGGAAACATGTGTTTCTTCTTTCTGCTGGTAAAATATGTTTCTATAAAATGGTTGTCTGGGCTCCTGAGACGTATAATCACATCACAACTGATAAACACCGGCTAATGAACAACTGCCCAGTAGGAAGAGAAGAGCCAAGACACCTCTAACTCCTGAAGGTCCCTGCTTAATCCCAGTTTGTGGCCTGTGACAGAGCACAGAAGAACCCCCTGTAAGGAAATTTGCCCTGGATTTTTAGAAATGGCTAATGGATCCAGATGCAAAATATGAGCCCCTTATCAGTGGGCTTGGTTTTCATAGGGTGGTCAGTCCTTCCTGAAAAGAAACTATCTTTCAGGTGCCCCAAGCTGAACACCAAACAGCATTAGTCAGTTCTAAATTATAATGCAAACATGTAAAACAGACGTGTGCACAGATGGCTACATATATGTGTGCATGTGCTTGCAGACCCGTACTTGGAGTGAATTTGTAATGTGTTCATATGGAGTCAAGTCATTTGGTCATATGGGAGACTCGTAATAAGACAATGGTGATTTAAATTAAGTGTGAACTACACAAACGCTGTCAGCTAATTCTGAGCAGCTACAGTATTGGCTAAAATAATTGTTTGAGGATTAGAAGGATTAACTGTTGAGATTCAGTATAAACAGATCACAGCAACAATGCAATTGCTCAGAGGGCTTTGCTCCAACACACACCCATGCTGTGGCTGCAAAATGTACACAGAGCACAAGGTCTGGAAAATGCATGCAGAGGCAATGGCAATTGATGGCTGGATGCCGGATTTCTCTTCTAACAAGACACCAGTATCCCAAGTAGGGGATATTCACCTCCTCACGTTTATTTGATTCTTTCTTATATTCTGGTATGGCAACCCTGGAAGACAGCATGTCAGTGAACCTGTACTAGATATATATTCAGCCACCTCTACTCCTCTTAAACCTCATTATGGACAAAGCTTCTGACTGGACAGTGAGCAGGAGGCAGCCCTGTCCAGCTGCAAAGAGCAGCACTTGGCTCATGCCACATAAGCAACAAGCAGGGATCGCCTCAGACGTGACCCAAGGCCTCTCTGGATCCGTTCACATACATGTGCTTTTTCGAAACAAAGCTAAATCCTTGGAGTCGAAGTGCCTGTGTACAGAAAGGGTCTCTTTCTTGTTTGATCTTACGAGATATTAGTTACGGAGAACAAATGCAAACAACCCGCACCATATTTAGTGTATTTTTTGTTAGCTTTAGCCTCTCTGAAATGCCTGGAGCCCAGTTGCTTTTGGCACAGGCCTGTGGTGCAGCATTGCATGGGTGAAGAACCTGTCAGAGTCCAAGAGGTCTTGTAGGAGTACATTTCCTCCATGAAGAGCACGTATAACAGAGGATTGCAGCTACTCACATGCAAACTTACTGAGCTCTGAGGGGCATCCATTTTTAATAAAATACCAATGTTTGTGTTCTCAAGTAGGCAGAAAGTAATTTCATTTCTTTCTAGTACTTTGTGGCAATTATAGAGAGGTTTCTTGGCTTTGGATTTGCCTTTAAAGGCCAGTTGGTCTCCACTGTTTGCTCCTGTCCAGTGAGATTATCTTTTATTGCGTAAGGGTACATAAAAATGTGAAAAACAAATGTAAATTCATCTATTAGCAGAGTTAGAAAAAAGAAAGCAACACAAACCCTGGATGTGTTAAGCATCTCTTTCATCAGTCCACCCTCTTGTGTTGGACTGTGACCAATGAAATAATACAGTACATCAATCTTTTTCAAAAAACAGTGTAATTCTTGCAATGTCTAGATGGCTTCTGGGATTTGAGACTATTTACTACAGTTTCTGAAATGTTAAGACAATGTTTATGTAAATGAAAATATTTATCTAGGTTACTGCTGTCAAGTACCCTCTGAGAAACATTTTGCATTTATAGATGACCTTAAGCAACAATAGTAGCAGAAATTACCAGCAGCCAGCATTTGGGATAGGCATAAAACACTACATAAATCTAAAAAACAATAGTCCAGACTCTGCTGTTAGGGACCACCTGGTGCTTTTAGTTACACAGCTTTAATTCCCATTAGAAACACAGAATTTTGCCCTTGGATTGTAATGTTAAACCACAGAAACTAAACTATAGCAGCTTTCCTGACAAGCAGCAATGCTATTTCATGTCATCAGTGACAAGTTTTACAGAAAGTTACTGTCTATCCTTTTAGGCAGAGGTGAGGAACTTTTTTTAGTATTTCAGTATATCAGAATTATCCAATAATACCACAAAAATAAATTAATATCAACTTACCTTCCCTGGACTACTACGATATTGTAGGGCTGTAGGTCGTATGAAATAAAGTGATGACTGTTTTCAGACCAAGGGGTGGGGTTTCATTAGCCTTGTAAAAGTATTTGCCTGGATGGGAAGAATAAAGACAGTTAATCTAAGCATTTTAAGTGGACTAACAAAAGTTTTTAAAAACAGTGAGCGGACAGCGTTGTTCAGAATTAAAGCAGTCCTTATTCAATTTAATTTGTTGCACTTCCAACTGAGCTATCAACTGATGATAAAGGAGGATTTGTTTCCATTTTGCAAAACTTAAAGAGGAAGACAACGTTCGAGATCAAGTTATAGGTAGACAGTGCTTTAAGGCTAGCATCCACTTCTGGCACGTGCTCTCTGGCTGGAACAATGGAAAGACATGGAGAGAAATTATGTATACTCATTTGTTTATCAGATAGAACTAATACAATTGCCATGAGTCTTCTTGGGAAATGGTGATGTTGTTTTCATTGTTCTTCAGTCAAGAATAAATTGTAGTTTCAGGGTGGTGGTCAGGGAGCTCAAAGCAGCTCATGCACAAAAAGAAGACAAGAAAGTATGGAAGCAGAACCTGCATGCTCATCTCCATCTTTCCAGCACAGAACTGCTCTCTGCAGAGCACTGTGCAAGATTCTCTTCTCCTTTCCTCAAGGCAGGTTTCCACCATTGTCAGCAGACAGCTGCAGAGCCGAATGTGTGTGCATGTGTGTGGCTGCAGGACTGGCCTGCACAGACTTTGCCCCTGCCGCTTCATGCTTCTCTGCCACCTCTGCCAGCACAACCGCTCGTGCGGTTGCCCAGGCGGGCCAGGGCGGCAAACTGATCAGGTTAAACACAGCCAAAAAAAGAAAAGCAGGTTTTTTCTTAGGTCGGTCAGTTCCTCAGCCCAGAATGGACAAGTCCCAAAACACGCTGCTGGCCCTGCAGAGCGAGGGAGGATGGGAGAAGGAGGAGCGGTGGCAGACGGTGGTGGGAGCTGCCTAGATGGCAGTGCCTGGCATCAGGAGCCTTTTCAGCCCAGTGCCATTCTGTTTTCATCCCAGTGCTCCTATTTATAATCTCTCATGTCACCGCACACTTCCATGTTTGACATGACACCAAAGATGTCTTTATTCTCTGTATGTATTTGCACAAAGTCATTACGCTCACACCTCTAATTATTATGTGGCTCTTCTCTGAGTACATTCCCTTTGGCTGACAGTTTTCCTGCCAAGGTGATTCACACCAAAAGCATCTCCCACAGACCTCATGCCGACATGAGAGAGAGACAGCCTCCCCAGATCTGTGGAGCACTGTGCTGCCCAGGCATCGCTTCATCACCTGCCTGGCAGCATCTCCTGCCCTAACCTGCAGGCAAGTGACACTGGCCGCGATCTTGGTAGCCTCAGGGTCTGCCCAGCGTGCCTTTACTGGGCCTTTACTGCCCAGAATAAGCTGTCCTGGAATAGCTGAGACTAAAGCTGCGACAGGTCTATCAGCACACATACCATTACAGGTGTTAGATCATTGACTGTATCATTGCACCTAGTCAGATGACTAGATTGTACGGAAAATAATGCTAAAGGTCAGAAAACAGAGTTTCTACTCACAGCCAGCTGCAAATTGTGTTGTTGTTTTTCTTTTTTCAAAAAAGAAGCATTTTATATATGTGTGTGTGTTTTCACATATACATGCACATATATATATGTAAGTATGTGAATCTATGGATATGTGAGTATGCATCCATATACGTATATATATGTGTGGATTTACACACATACATGCATTCACATATAGGCCAACAACCAAAGTAGTTGAATTCACAGTGATGCCAGAAATTCTTACAAGATTTGTTATAGAGTATTCTACATTCCCATTTCTACCTGTGGACCACTCTTCTGGTGTCATAAACTGTTTTATTCCCCTAAAATAAAAGGGACATATATACAATAAGAATTGCATCATAAGTGTTGTAGGATAACCAGAAATCTTGATGCCTAGAAGAAAATGGAAGCGTAAAGCCATTTAACATTCATGCCCAGGAGATTTCCACTGGATTAAAAATAGTTATTTTTAACTCTAAATAAACTGTGTTTCTGAGACTGTCATTTTCTGAGAAAATGTCACACTCTGAAAGAAGGCATTTTACATAAAAGTTCTTTAGTTGCGAAATACATTTTTCAGTTATTAAACAATCCTGACTGAACATATTCCTTGCCACGAGGGTGGTCAAGCAATGTGGCAGGCTGCCCGGAGCGGCTGTGGAGTCTCCATCCCTGAGGGTTTTCAGACTGGACTCAGCATGGCCCTGAGCAATCTCCTGCTTTAAGCAGGAGGCTGGACTAGCCCACCTTGCATTTTTTTGTACAGGCCTGTGCTTTTTAGCTAGTTACCACATGGAAGAAACATGCTGTCCATATGGCAGGCTTCTAGGATTTAAAAAGTGACAAGCTCTTTCTGTGGCCCTCAGTAGTGACTAGCATACTCTTAAGCTTTCAAAGGATCCTAAGGGATTCCTGTCCTCAGTTGTCATCTAATCCCGTCTTCAGCCATGTCTAATTTATTACTTTCTGGCTAGCAGCAGGCTGAAGGATGAGGACCTGACCGAAGTGGTCCAAGCTTTTGTAGCTCTCACAGTCTCACTGAGGCACATGAAGTGGGAGGTGGCAGCAAGCCCTTCAGGAGCAAATTCAGCTACTTCAGCATCCCGTTCAGGAAGAGAGACAGAAACACAGGCACCGCTTGATCCCTGTCCTACTCTCACAAAGCTCTGGATGTCACCTGTGAGGTCTCATTCACCCCTTTCCAGCCTGACATCACATTTGCGACACCGCAGTCAGTGAAACTCATTCCTCAAAATCCCCCGAGTCGAGCCTGGAGGACTGCAAGGATCGCTGCGGGGAGAGCCTGAAGGCCTGGTACCTCGACAGGTCTGTCAGGAGGATTTTCGAGGGCCAACCTGCTGCCAAAGAGCTGAAGCGTGTGTGGTACATACCTTGGCCACTCTTCACATTTTTCTTGATACTACTCTGGTTTTTATCTCCTGCTCTTTTTTCACTTCAGTATTTCCCACCTTTCATGTTCCACTTGTGCAAATAAACAAGACATAATATTAACACTAATTCATTTAGCAAAATTGTAGCCTTGGCAAAAAGGGCCGTTTTCAAAGAGAGCTGGCAGCAAAATAAACATGGGAGAAAATAAAAGGGGAGCGCTACCTTTTTCTCTGAGCTGCTGAAGTTGTCTTTGATCTTACTGGAGCTAATTTTTATCCAGAAGAGGAAAAGAAAACTCAAATGCAAAGCGACAGGGCTGTTTACCTAGAAACTGTATATCTCACAAGAAGAAAATCATCTAATTCAAAGTAGGAGAAGTCTGACATTCTTCAGACATTCTCCCATAAATTCACAAGGGAAGTAATGCGAAGGTATGAGCAGCCCATTGCCAGCCTCTAACTGCTATTTGTTCTGTGCTTCTCCACCAAGAAAGCAAATGGTTTGGTAACAGCCAAGAAAATCCTGGCTTGCACGTCACCACATAAGCAGGAAATTCCAGTAACGAAAATATAATCCTGCAATAAAAAAACAAGCAGAGAAAATAAGAAAAAATATTTGCAGCTCTGAGGAAGGAAGGAAGAACTCTACAAAATTTCAATGCCTTCCTTGCACCTGCTAAACACAGTAGCAAATCCATGTAGTATATGACTTTTTTCTGCCTAAGGGACCAATATACTTTAGCTTTTTCTTATTGACAGTGACTGTTATAATAATCCCTTTTTTTCACATACTCATAACATTCTGGAAAAACAATTTACTCTGGGGACTAAATATTCTTTAAATCGGGTCCCAGCCCAGAGACATTTCTGGAAATTTGAACAAGATCCTGTCAAGTATTTCTGAATTATCTGTAGATGTCTGTCAAAACATACATTTCTTTAAGGTTTTCTTTCTTTTGTTTTCTCATTCACAACTTAAAACAAGGTAATTTTTTTAGCATAAAATTTTTCTCCTATGCCTATACACTTTCATGGACAAATAAACCGGCTCCTTATAAGTGATTTGAAAATGGATTTTTTATGTATAGCACAGTAGTATATTAGAAATATTCAAAGCTAATGATGGTTACAATTGCCACATGAAGTTAGAAACTTCAGAAGTTTTCTGTGTCAGAAAATCCATTTTTCCAGATGATCACAAATGCAGAGAGGCCACAGTGAAGTATTTTTGTTCATGTGTAAAGCAAAAGTAGGTAAAATAAGCAGAAAAAAAAATAGAACGTCACACCTCATTTTTAAAATTAAAAAAATTAAAACAGTCACAAAATCACTTTTCAAAAACACGGTCATGTTCAAACATATGCAGGCTTTCAGGCAGTGTCAATACTGGAAAAAATATTTTGCTGGTAACCTAGTCACAAAATATTGTGCCATTCATTGAATGCAGGCTCTGGTCGATGTTATTGAAATTAAAGTTTCTTTAACGAGCTTGTAAGCACAGGAGATCCTTTCCTTCCTGCAGAACTGGAAATGTTAGTGGCTACAAGCATAGGATGTACACCCGCACAGAGATAACCTTTTGTCAATAATTGTGTCAAATTCACATGGCCCATACTCAGTGGAGCATCCCCAGGTGGGTGGCTGAGACTCTCTCCCCTCTGTGCTGGATCTGTAAGGCCGTAGCAGCCTGGACCCCTGACCCAAAGGGGTCCCCCACGCAAGCCCCAAAACACTGCCATTCCCAGCAAAATGTGTCCGTGATGCCGGAGCTGGAACCCTGCTCTTCCTGCAAATTCCTTGTGATTTTCATTGACCACAAGTGGTCAAGTCCTTAATTTTAAATTTCAGCCATAAGCTGGGACAGGTTCACCAAGATCAAAACGAAATGCCAGAGAGGAGGGAGAGGGACGTGGATGTCTGGGAAAACTAGTCCTTACAGAAGAAAAGAGTTGAAATTCCCCACGGACTGTCTGGCTTTGTTTTGAATGTCGTTCATTTAAATTGGTTGCCTGGTGTAGTCGTATCTGCTATAATTGCAGCAGATTGCAGTTGCCGAAACATCTCCTGTATGCATACCCTTTTATTATGGCATATAAACACAACATTTCCAGTAATTTAGGGGCAGCTAAAATCTCCCATTCCTTGGAAGCTGCCTTTCTTGTAGTAGTTTATGCAGCATCACTGGAGCAATACAAACCGGAACGAAGTACAGTAGTTACTATGTTAGAAGTTGATGTCACTAGCTATAAGCTCCTACTTGGCATTTAAAAAACCCCAGCCTGTCAAACTCTGAAAAAGAAATATACAGAACTGTACTCAAAGTTCAATTAAAAAACCCCACTGTGTCTTTGTCTCTCTCATTGAATTTGACAGTTTTTGTCTAGCCCACTAAAGACTTGTGATATATGATTTTTCTTAGCATCCTTTGAAGAAATAACTTGGTTTTTAAGAAAAAACAGGTTCTTTTCCATCATATTCTTTCATAACAACTTGAAAGGCAGCATGATTTACAGGAAAAGAGGCCCAGAGTGAGCAGCGTGAAGCCACCAAATCATGGTGATCTCAGTGTCACTAATTTTTCCGATAGTCAATGTTTTTCAAGAAGCACCCTCTACTGGAATTGTCTTTTGTTAAAAAGAGGTAAATTGCCAGATTTCATGGTTTTGGAAGGACACCTGAGAGCCTGAGGTGACTGCAGAAACCTTGAGGCAATTAAAAAAGGAAAAACTATTTTGATTCTCATGAAATCTTAAAGCAATCCCATGATTTCTTAGGATATGCTTCATGAGTTTTGACCTCACACAGATGGTAGTACTGTGTTCTTTCCCTAACTATGATGTGGCTTCTCTTTCTCATTATTTAAATGCAATATTTTATGCTTCAATAAAGACTCAGCCCTTGGAGTTACGCAATTTAAGAAAAATTTTTGGCTTCCCTTTCCCCCTCCCCATCATTGCAGACAAAATCTTGAAAATATAAAGCCTAAAAATTAGGATGTGAAGACAAAAAAAAAAAAACCAACAAAAAAACAAACCAAACACCAAATAATGTGCTACTTTTTTTTAAAGAATCTCTCAATACTTGTAGTCCTGTGGAGAGCCAGCTTATGGTTTTTGGACCCATGAGGTGAGCACTACTGCTAGTTAGCACTTGAAGGAGTAATTAGGTTGTTTATTTTTCTTTTACAGTGCCTTGAAAATGGAAAGCACTGTTTGCCAACAGTGCCACATATTGTTGATACTTTTATATCCCTTTATTATTTGTATTACTGTAGAGCCAGGAAGCCTGCAGTAATCACAAGCCCATTCCATTAGTAACTACACACAGCACAAGCAAGCCTCTTCCCTAAAGACCCCACGGTCTAAATGGATTGCCCTGGTCAATTTGTTCAATTAAGGGGCTTTTTGTTTCACTTATGTTTGCTAGTTCAGAGGCACCAATTACATTTTATCCAAAGATGGCCCAGGAGGCTCAGAGAGGGCATGATTTCAGGCAGACGAAGGGAGCTGGCGCTCATCCTCCACTGGAAGAGGCTCTCAGGGACGGCTGAGCTCTTGCTCCAGGTGGAGCTGCCAATAGGCAGGGAAAGCAGGGGGCTCTGCTGACTGCTGGGGCACAGCACAGCAACATTTACAGGTGCTTTATATACTCCCTGGCTATGCTTTTCACCATTCTCCAGTGGTTAAGTACACACATGTACAGCATAATCTAGAACATAGCTAACATATGGTGGCATCTAGCACCTATTGAGGTAGTACCTTAGCCTTCCTACAGCCAATGGGAGCTTCTCCATTGATTTGGATAGGACATCCATGACAGCACAAACATAGCATACAACCTTTGTGTTCCAAGCAGAGCAGCCATGCCCTCTTTCCTCCCCTCTCCCTTAAAAAGAAATACAACTCAGGAAGTGTAGGTAACAGAAAATTAAAAAATACCCCCACTGAAATACTAACCAGAATAAGTACCAGCAATGTAATAATGTTATTGGTTTCCAATCTGATCCTAATCAGGTTTTGCAAGACCTTGCAGCTGCCAGCCATTCACAGACTTTTCAAAGCAGCTCCAAGCCATGTCTAGCTGAAGAGCTAAAAACTAGAGAGCCGATAACACAGGAGCTGCTGGTAGGGACAGTCATTTGCCCAGCTAGGAAGATATTTATTTATAGAAAAGCCTTTGAACCAGACCACTACATTTTAACGTAGTAATAACCAGTTATAGTGAATTCAAAGAGTGGTAGGGTGTAACACAGCCATGCATTATGTACCCCATTGTAAATGGTCTCTGAGGGAAAGCCTGTAATTTAGGGAGGTTTGAATGGCAAAACCTGGGTCATTGTAACAGATACTTTTTCTTAGTTATTTTTGTGGAGAGGGTGAAAAAGAAAAACTGGCCTGAAGAAGTCAGGCAGTATGTGTTTTCATTCAACCTTAGTTAGCTATGAAACCTCCCGGAGCTCAATCCCCCTTGGCCAAATATTTGTTTTAAGTTTAATTGTTCACACAGGAACTAAACAGCAACTTGCTGAATGCAAAGCTTTTAAAGGAGATTTCTGTTCCTCCTCAGGATGGTTTTCTCATGTGTTGCTGGCTCTTTCGTATGTTCTGTCACCTTTGGGAAGCAGGATTCAAGCAGAACCAAGGAAATGGCTTTTCTATTTGTTTGTTTTTAAAGTTTATCCACTTATGAGTTGTTTTTAGAATTAATATTACAGGAGAGCCTCAGGGCTCCGTTCAGAGGTCCCTGTTGTGTTAGATCACTTTACTGCAAGCACTCGGCAGGCAGCATACCCCAGACCACAGCCCAGGGAGCAAAAGCTGGCCGGCACCATCCCCATGGTGCAGCACCACCTCAGGTAGGTGCCGTGGTCATGTTGAAAGCTACAGGCAAGAAAAGAAAAAAATGTGAGGAGGGAAGCAGAAGCTCAGGCAGAGTAGTCCTGGCTGCCTGGAAGTCAGTGGTCCAGACTGGCTTTCACAGAGCTAGTTTTTTGACCAGGGAGGAGTGTGACATAGGTATGTCACCTAACTCAGGTGGAGAGCAAGGAGAAAAGCTTGCCTTTGCTCCTTGTACAGACCCCAGTTTTGTCAGACTGCTCCTTCAAAAGCCAACCGAACCTTAAAACTAAGATCCTCTAGCCATATAGTCAATTCAGAGCAGGGTATTCTTCATTGTCTTAGTAACCCACATCTGACACCCTTTTTCTGGCCAGATGTAGATGTTCCCCATCTCGTTCTAGTCCCCGTACCTGCATCTTACGTTTCTCTTGAGCAGTTCATTTTTCACTCCCTCTCTTCTCTACACAGAGGATATGTATCACAAGCAATTTCCCGCTTTTAGTCTGAGGCTGTAAATACATATGCCTCTGTGAGTACAGTCATCAAGAGGTGAAGATTACTGTCCAGGGGTTCTGTTGTGGGTGGGCTTTGGTGTATGGCTCTAGCAGCACCAGAGAAACTGTTCCTTCACAAACGCTGGAGTTAAAAAGTGAGAGAAACAGCCAACCAAAGCCAAACCCAAATATTAGAACCAAGATATGCAAAAGTAAGATTTCAGTAACACCATAGAGTGCTTCCAGATTATCATCACTGAATAGGAAATTAAATATGAACACATGTAGTACAACACTGCTTCCTTGTCACCAAAAATGAATTCTTTTCAAATGAATTTAAGATCTCCTCATCTCCATCTGCCTACTATTTAATGAAATTCTACCCAGAATAGGTCCAAATTTTATCTGTATGATCGGTCTCAGCTCTCTTATCCTAATTTCCTGTTGATACAGAATAATCGTAACTATGAACTGGAACTCTTGTGTGAGATTTTTGTCTGTTTTTCATGGATTATGTTTATAGACTGAACAAATTAGAAGAATAAAAGGAAATATTGACTTAACCACCACTTTTATTTACCCATGTGTTTTATACAAGAATTCTTCATAGCCCTTGTTCTCTGGCTTCCAACAGACACTTGATTCCCAAAACTAACATTCAAAATCAGCATTAAAAAATGAGGTTTTATCACCTGAACCCCAAAATAGTGAAAAAATCACATGCCTTTAAAATGATGCAGAATAGGCTGTTGGCATCTTTTGTAGTTTTATCAAATCAAGCAGTAAATTACTTGTGGAATACTTTAAAATTACAACTTCTTTTTTTCTTTTTGTTTTCTTTTTCTTTTGGGAGGAATGCAAAATGGTAGAACTACATTGACTATCGGCAGAACCAAATGCTGAGGAACCCAGTAAAGTTACCTACCCATGACACCAGTTGAAAGGGAAAGTGTCACCAGTATTAGGTGTTTTAAAGAAAGACGAGTATAAGGCACACGTTATGGTGAGCCTGATTCTCATTTACTATAAATCACTTCTTCATTACTCCACAAAGCAACCTACCTGAAAGTGAAATGAGAATTAGGCTCTCTATTATTGAAACTGAAGCCAAAACCAACTGAACAAACAGAATCCAGACAGCATTCAATACATAGGGCTTTGTTTCAGATAATAACCAGAAAGTGATAATTAGCCGCTCTTCCTAGAATGCCTAGTTAAACCCCTATGGTGTAGCATATTTGTACTAGCAATCTCTTTTATGGCAAAAAGACTATTTAGATCTATTAATTGAGTTAAAGGAACAAACCACCGATTCAATTTCACATTCACTAACACCAATTAAATGAAAAACATGACAAAGCACTGCTACAACTTACGTTGCAGCATTAGGGTGGAAAAGGAAAAGCAAACTCTAGGTGACAATGAGTGTCTCTGCGGGCTTTAGCGGCAGAGTGTGAATTGTAATGTGAAGTATGTGTTCAGGACTAAAGGCCAGAGTATCCAGGTCTGCTACATTGTATGGTTTGATTTGGTTGAGAGCATGCTTAGATCTTTTTTAGGATCTAAATTAGTAATGTTACCATCATGCAGTAATGTCTGGAGTTTTTCTAACATTCACATTCAAAGCACAGCCCAGTTTGTGCTCAGCGTGAGTGAAGGAAAGACCTTTGCAAATGCAGACCCTGGCTGAGTTTCACATACAGATCTCTGCTAATGTCTCCCCTATCTCAGCAGTCCAGTTTAACACTACAACAAATACACTATTCATACAGTTCTAGTACAAACAATTCAATTTGCACTAACAGTCATTCAGCAACACTTTTTTCCACCTAATCTCATGTTAATATTGATATTATATAAATACATTATGTGATCAGAAAGAAATTTAAACCAGCCAGTGCCCTCCGGATGATAATACCAGCTATTAACAAGAAAACTTCCAAATACATTTTTTCCCCCACAGCCTTCTGAGATAAAAAACAGAGAAAAATTGTGTATGCAATTCAAGTGACTTGAATTTGGCATAGCTAGAGACTGAGATTCTCTGTGTGAAATATGGGTTTTATTTAAAATAAGTCATTAGTGCAGCTGTAGAAAGTGTTTAAATAAATCTAATTGCTGCTAAGCTGTGTTTTCAGAAAGTAATATTATGTGGGTATCATTTTGGTCAGAGATCTGTAACACAGAGATAAATATTATTTAAAATATTTATTTTACACTCCAGAGGCTCAAAAAATGTGTCAAAATCGGACACAGTTCCCAGCCAAGTTCATGACTGGAATTGACCCAAATATAAAAACAAGTGCAGCTAAAACCATGCAGCTATTTCCTGGATTTGTGGGAGAACATGCCAGCCTTTGCCTTTTATATGTTCCTTAACGGTAAAGGGTTTTTCCATACTTCTTTGCCTTGCCTAGCTTCCCTTTTTGCAGACAAGGCATGCAAGGAGCACAAAGTGTCAATAGAAACAGCAGCTCCAGCCCCGGTATCAGGGGAAGATTGGCTCATGCACAGGAGGACACTTTGAACAGCACGATAAAGAAGGTTAATCATGCCTAATCAGCTGCACTCACCACCCCGCTGCAGCACAGAAATCCTAGAAAACCAGGTGCTCCTGACGACAACACAGAGCAGGGAAGCTTGTGCCTGTGATTGAATCAGGAATCAAAACCTGTAGCGTCTTGTTTCTCTTCATTATCTACACAGGGAGACCTGCATGACTAGGTTGGATTTAGACAGTTAATTTTTAACTTCTGAAGCTAGGTGTGATGAAGTCAATCTGAAGTCACCACAGGACACAAAAAATGCAAACTGCATCTTCCAGTCTTGGACTGGATCAAGATAAGGGTGTAGCACCAATAACAACACTCACTGGGAGTAGCTAACTGCACCATTGATTTCAACATGTGACCTCTGCGTCATTGTCCTCCTTCTGCTTCAAGGTACATAGTTTTACATAAGTTTTGGCCCTGCTCAGGAGAGAAAATGGTAGACTTCTACAGGTCTCAGACTCTACTACCACAGTGTTCTATGTAGCATGCTTCCAACAATCCCAACCATACTTCCACCTCTGCATATTCTCAGTTAGCATAGATAAATCACCCACATTTTTTTTCTTAGGTCAAAAGGCCAAAAGGAACCAATACCACAAGCCCAACCTTCTGAGAGTTTGTCAGAGGCAATACAATTTCCTCCAGCAACTCCAGCATCTGATGCAATGTCTTGTGCTTGAAATGGAGCATATCTTTTAAAAGGTTTGACATAATACAGACTTTACTTTATTTGCAGATTGTAACAGCTCTTAATGGCTCTTACTTAAAATACCAAGTATTTGATCCTGATTCGAGATCTTGTGCCTGTGACACCAAAGTTAAAGAACATTTTCCTACTGGACATGTTTTCCTCATGTGATTATACACATATATACACTCATCAAGGTAAATTTCAATCTGATCTTTATATTCAACTCTACAGATTGAAGTGAGAACAGAACACCATTGTTGCCAATGGTTTTAACTGAAAATACAGGTTTTTCTCTGCACTGTTCAAATGCTTCCAAATTTTGAGTGTTTTACGAATACCCGCAAGTATCTGCTTCACAGTGAAGGAGTATCTCTTTGTGAAAAAATCTTGAGATGGCTGGGAGGAGAGCAGAGAGAATAGATCTGCTGATTTGGAAAATCCACACATTGTCTTGCCCAGACCCTCAACATTTTTAGATCCTTCTACAATTCATTGCAACTAATCTGATTCACAGTCAGCTATACATTATATCCAAGAGCTCTGAATTCGCGGTGTGCAAAGTCCAGCATTCGTTGCTTCAAAGTACTTCTTTACTAGCGCTCCCATCTCCACTAACACACAGAGGCATAAAAAGACACATAATGCAGGGCACAGTGTTCTTTAAACGATGGTCTTTAACCCCGAAGTAAAATTAAAAGACTTAAATGCTGGAGGATTTGGGGGGAGGGTGTGTGTGTCTGTTTTTGTTGTGGGGGTTTTTTTTAAAGCTCTGTTATAAATCATATTCAAGTAGCACTGGAAAATCTTAAACTGATCTATCCTGTTAGCTAAGAAAATTCCAGACGCTTCATTGAGGGGAGACTATAAATTGTTAATTAATTCTCTAGTGAGACCTGTTATTCTGTAACAGGTTGATTAGTCATCTGGCAGCCACTCGGTTTGATCTAATCATCCACAGAATGCAACTGGCAGAAGAGCCAAAACACATCTCCTGTGCATGGCCGCCTTTCAAGTCTGAAAGTTGTTTCCAAAAATAACAAGAGAAGAAAAGAAAATTAGACTGACTTAGTACCAACACCA
>NW_008795686.1:1805486-1832788 GCF_000699145.1 Aptenodytes forsteri | reverse complement strand
GAGGGGAAGCATGGCTGAAGATTCATTGCACGTGATTTTTGCAAATCTTGTCTTTTGTGGGTCCTGATGGGAAGGTGGGTGCAACGAAGGAGTAGCTGCCTGAGTGTTTACCATGAGGACAGCTCTCAGCCAAGGCAATTCTGCCAAGAAAATGCAAGTTCAGCCCTCAGAGTGGGAGCCAGGGGAGAACAGTGCAGTGCAGTAGCTATATATGGAGAATCAGGCATGGGAATAGGGCATTCCACTGCACTGCATATGCTTCACTGCTTTCCTGACAGCTAAAAATAGGATGTCATGCATGGGCATCAGTGAAGCAAGGTTTATTAAGAAGGAGAAAAATATACATTTTTTTACCGTGTTATCTCTCTCTACTTGACTGCGTTAAAAGCTGGCTCGATTTTCGGTTCAAAGACCAATTTAAAAATACAGATTTTTCTCCTTTTATACTTCGTGAAGTTCATGCATAAATTTTCTGTAAGCCCATTTGATGCTATATATTATATTATATTATAACCTAGTGATTCTAATATTTTAATTTTTAACAGCTTAAAAAATACTGTAAAATGCCAAATTGCCAATAACAGCAAAATATATCAAGTCCTGCAATCAGATCTTAAGCCTAATCTCTCGATTCAAAATATATCGTTACCCAGAAAACCACTTCTTGGGAAAGAGTAGATTTGGTTTGCACTTCTTGGGAAAAAGTAGATTTGGTTTGGATCTGATTTAGTGGGAACTGCTTACAAACAAAACAAACAACTTCAACAAAATTTTTTTTAAATCTGCTATGTATGAACTAGATACATCCAGGAAATCATCTGAAAATATTTTCACCAAAATGAGCATAACAGTTTAGTGTAGCCTGATCAAATAAAACTGCTCATTCTTAATCACTTCTACAGCAAGGTATGAGAGACATTATTATTTTAGACTTTGAAAGAATTATATACTATACATGAACAAATAAGCAATAAATAGTACATACGTATGTGATATCTACTGTAAAACTGAAATAGAAGAAGTCTGGTTTTGGGAAAAGTATTTAGGCAGTACTGTGTCACCACTGCAGTATGAAGGAACTTCTGCTTGCTAGATAAGTTACTTACTTTGTCTTTACGGGCATCTATTCATGTTCTTTTACCTTTCCAGCTACCCTATTTTACCACCAATGTGGTGGTAAACGGCCAAACATCACTTCTCTCGAGGATCCTTGGAAGACTAATGCAATTTGTTCTGATGCTAATCCAAGCTGATAAAAAGCTGGTAATTTGCTAACAAGTGAATCTCAGGATTGGCCAGGCTGAGGCCCGGTACGAGCAAGTGCCAGAGTTTTGAAAACTCAGGGATGAAATTCTGACGGGAAAAAAAACTGTTTAATCTTTTTGGTTTTCCAGAAAAGAAAAGCAAATGGGTCATTAGCACAACTCTTGCACACACGCAGCCCAACCCAGCATGCTCCACTTAGTACATACAGTGACATGGACACCCAACCCAGGTCCTCTTCGGTGTCTGCAAGTCCTAAGACATTTACATAACTTTACATGTAGACATCATGGCAGCAAATGACCCTATTGATGTCAGTAGCACTATATGCTGTAGTAAAGTTACAGTTTATGGAAGCGTTTGCAACCTCTAGCTGCAATTTATTCAGGGCTGGGAATGTGTTTTTGATATACGTGCATACTGCATCTAGCACAAATGTGCCCTGATCACCCATTAGGGCTAGGAGGCTTCTTCCATATTCCATTTATCACACAGAAATGCTATTCCGTAGGATAATGGTACAGGAGAATATGCTTATGCATAAAGACACAAGGCAGAAATTCTGAAGGACTGTCTCTAACAAAAATCACATTGGAATTATTTAAGATTCCCTCCCACCCCTGATTATTATCAATTACTGTGTGAAAACTTGATTGAGGTGAATAAAAAGCCAAGTCAATGGCTGTAGAAAACAACTTTATTAAAAAATTAGATGTACTCATCTAAATGCAATGGCCATGACCCTGATTAACTGCATTTCCTCTGTTACTATGCTCTCACCACCCTCATGAGAAATTTTGAGTTATGATTAAAAAAAAATTCTGTATAAAGCCTTTTCATGTGGAAAAATGCTGATAATGAATTAAATGTGTTCTCAGCAAGCACCCAAAACATGCAGCAAAATGCTGAACATTACTCCTGTAAGCAGTTAGTTGTTAGCTCATCGGTCTAGTTTTACAAGCTAATGGTCCACAGGATCCTCTCTCACAGCAGTTCCAGCGTTCTGTTGAATTATTTAGTGTCAGACATAGAAGAATAAATTTTCATACTTTTCTATTTAAAACTTGGAGTGCAGGAAAAGAAAGGATGAAACAGTTTGCCTGGGATTAGACCATTCATGAATATTTCTAAAACAAAAGTAATTTCATATTTGTTTTGTACAAAAATGTGATTCTTTTTGTTCCAGAAATGGAGTATTTCTGGCAGTTAATCTATTTTATCGCTCATATTGTATGTGATACTTGCCCTCATGACATTTCATATGTCAGATATAATTTTGCTTTTCTCATTTCTCATGTTCTCCCTGCCATCATAGGGTATAACACCATCATTCAAGGTGCGAGGAAGAGTTGCTTATTATTTCTTAACTGATTCACACCCTCAGCTTCTGGATTTCAGGCACGTAAGCTCTCTCAGCTAAATATTACACAGTATTTTAAATTTCTTTCTTTCATTCTCATATAGCCCTACACTGAAACCCGCAGACTTCAGCTGATTTCACTAGGCTTTTAGTCAAACCCAAATTACTTTCAATATCAAAACAGAAAAGGTACATCAGGAGATTCTCAATTAAATAACCCAGCTCCAAAAACCACCGTGCTCCTACATCAACTTCCCAGGTTAATCTCAGCTATTCATCATGCTGCAATTTTGCGCTTAACACATGTAACTAGCAGCTACAGTATGAGAGTTGGAAGTGTCAGAGCAGACGCATACCTAACTTAGGATCCTAGAAAACCTCAGCAGCAGCCCGTGAAGAAAAGCAGGGTAGGTCACAGCAAGAGCGTAACTCCGCACTGAGTCAGCCGAGGAAGCAGGCTCGCTCAATTGGCTGTTCCGGTTAAATGCCTGGGTAAATTACAAATACCCTGGTATGACCTCTCTTTCTGCAAGACCACTACGCTGTCTTATATGATCACTATACTTATGTAATGTATCCTGCAGCTGAAGGGTGGGAGTGAGCTGGTAGATTTTTTCCTGGCTTTCTTCGGCTCTTCAGAACTGTGCTGCTGAACTGCTGAGAAATGGGGACAAACCTATAGACGTTGCTATGCCTAGGTGTCCCTCAGATCTGCTTTTTGGGGGCAGGAGGTGTACAGGTCCACGGGCCCCAGTAAAACCTCTCCCAACACAGTTATCGTTAGCAGGCTTCTGAATATTACAGACTTGCAAATGCCTTCCTTGCCTCTCCAGTGCTCCAGTTTCCCAGTCTAGCCCCTATCTCACAAGAATATAGCAGGGCTTTTAAAGGTTTTTCAAATCCAGGAATCTCAATGTTAAAAATATTAAGTTTCTCAACCTTCAGATTTATATTCAAGTATATCACAAAAATGAGAAAGTGCATCCTAAGGAAACAAGAATCAGTTGAGACAACTGAGCATTTAAAGCATCAGTAGAAAATCCCACTAAATCCTTAATAATTAAAAATATCGACGAAATACTTGAATGATACCTACAACTAGCATAACCATATATGAAGCTGCAACAAGGCTAAATTTTCTGCAGGAATGCCAACGCAATTCCTTCTACCAACTGACTCTATGAAGAGGAGTGATTTGGCAGATCTCTTGAGGAAAAGAGACCAAACAACTCCTTAGCCGCATTGCCATGGAAATACAAATACAAACAGAGCACCTCCTGCTTCCACAGGCTCCAGTGGTTCACAGCTCAAAGGCACTGTAGAGCACGAGATGTAGCAGACACAGGAGCTCAGGTAACAGTAGAATTCAGCTGCTGCCCCCTTTCTGAAACTTTTCCTGAAGTTCAGATTATTTCTGTGAGATTCAGCATGCTCTGTAATGCTCTCATTATTTTGCATTTGTGCGTGACTCTGCCCTTCTCTGTTCCAGTTGGGAATAAAAGCAGGAATACTGAAATGCCATATGAAAAGTTGTTTTTTTTCTCTTTTTTTGATGTGAAATAGAAAATTCCAGAAACCTCTTGAGCGAGCCTGTTTTTATAAGGTCCTTAGCCCGGTTTTTGGATAACCAAGCAAGTCTTTTCTCCATTAAACCACCAAGTCTTTTGAGGGGCAGCCAATTGTCCATAACACTTAACCTTCAAGTTTTCTTCCCCCTGTTTTTTCCTCTGAAATATTGTTAGGGTGGAACTATTCCAGCCTGCTTCAGCAGACACCCTAATGCCTCCTCCATTTCTGTATGCTATGGAAGAGGAAGAAGCGCTACATGGAAAAGTTATCAGTGAGATCAAAGAGACAAGCAAGCGAAAGTCATAATCCTACATACTTATTGGAATGGGAGGTGTAAGAAGTTATTTGAATAAATGGGAACTGAAGGAAACCAGTGCTTTGTTGAATGCCTTCAGTAAAACTACTTGCTGCCTTTTATCAGGGGCAAAAGTTGTAAACTGCCTATAAATACTCTTCTCTATCTACAGTTTTATTTTCGCAGAAGGGGGAGGAGCTGTAGTGTCACCCTGCACATATGCAGCTTGTATCCTTTTTTATACATTTTTTGCTATAGAGCAAACTACTGAACTTGTTCAAGCTTCAGATGTGTCAAATGCTTCAGACTGGTTGGACTCTCCCCCAGAACAGGAGCATAGGTGTTCGCTGTGACGATATTAAAATATTTTACATGCAAAATCTCTCCCCAGACAACTATAATCAGCAGCCTGTGCCCTTTTAAGAGGCTCCCCTGGGCTTGGCACCACCTTTTTTAAACATGCAGTTTATCTTCTGATAAGAAACAGAAAGACTTCATTTACAGTCATTTAATGCTATTAGAGCCTATGCACGTAGTTTCCATAACAAGATAGGAAAAACAAGCCAAGTCTTCTGCGTAGGATTTTTCTGATCTCCAGGATAAAGAAACACACCTATGGTATCTTGGTGTATGAGTCATTGGGCTGCTGATGTCACGCAGTATGTGCTGTTAGGCTGGGATGAGTGATAGAGAGAGTTCACTACAAGACAATAGCTTCTGGTACGCTGACGTATCACCTGCCCATTATAAAGTGGTAACCAGGAAGAAAGTTATTTTAAAATACATAAAAAATTACATTTAGAGACAGAAAAAACCCGTTCTATTTTCCATTCGTAATGCGATGCTGTTAAGCCTGCAGGAAGCATGTGACTATAGTGCTGAGCATGGAAAATCAAAAGCAGCACTGCCCTTTGTCCCCCTAGTCTGTCCCTGCCACTGGGCTCCCTGGGCACCCTGTGAGCCTGTGAGGCTGTGGCACCCACGGCGTGCCGCAGGCGAGGAGCGCTGCAGGAAGGGCTGCCAATTTTAGCCATTCCTCAAGGTCTCGGAAAGTTTGTTCTTAAATATGGCTCAGCAAACAAAGCAAAAACCACACTCCTGAACGCTTTGCAACATTTAAATAAGAGTCTCAGCTGCTGCCGAGACTAACGTTAACTATCCAAACAGGCAGTTGTGTGAGTGCTATCAGAGCATGCACTCACACATCCCAGACATCCTGACACGCACAGGGTGAGGAGCGAGAGCAGTTTGTTTCAAGAGAAAAAGCACTAAGAAATGGCTGAGCCCTTGGACGAATAAAGACGAGGCTGTGCAGGGGTCCCCATCACAGGTGGGAACACATACAGTGCCCCCATGGTTTGCAAGGACAGCTGTGACTGCACTGACAGAAGTAAAAATAAGTGCAGCTGGCCACTGCAGCAAAGAGGAATTGGTTGCCTACAAAAGTATTGAACATCCTTGAACATCCATCAGCCAACTATGCTCTGTGGACCTCTCACACAAAGATAATAAATTAAATGTGTTTGATTAGATGGTTGGTCATTTTGCTTGCCTGTAGACATACATGTGAACGATACTAATCTGGATAGAAAAAAATTAATGTTAGTTCTGCTAAGCAGCCAATAAATCTAATTTCTCTCTCAGTTAGGAAGGAATCCAGATATTTTCCCCTTTTTGTTACTTGGATCTTCATGTATAGCACGATACATTGCTTTTTTCTACGGAAAAAGAGAAAAGAATGTGTTTGAAGTGAGAAGAAAGTCTTCTCATCGTTCTCTCCTTAAAATGCTCCCACGCTTTCTTTCAGTGGAACAACCCATACAATTAACAACCAAGGCACTGGCCCAGTTTTACAGAGTTTGACATCTAATGAAGGTAATACATACTGCTTGTCAAAGCTGGACTGGGGTGCAGCCAACCCCACACGAGGCTCCACCTTCTCCTCACTACACTCCCCACTGGACCAGTGCTACTAGGATTTCCACCCACCATGACATAACTTTTTGAAACCTGGACTACTAAAACGGTTGCAGTTCAGTGTCACTAAAAACAGTGGCAGTTCAGTGTCAAACTCTTTTTTTTCTCCTCCCATCCAATGTTTCCTCTTAAACTCTCCATTATAAGGTCCAGGTCCTGCTCCCTGACATTTCCAAAGGCCTCTTTCTCTTAAAACACTACTTCTCTTTTACCCTATGGAAAAAGCAACTCCAGCCACTGTCTTCCTTCTGGCTGGTGAGGTGACTCCATTCCCACATCTTCTAGGGTCCCATTTTTTCTGCAAATAACTCTCTTTCCCTGCTCTTTCTCTGTGCTTTCACCTTCCAAAAATTGCCACTGCGTGACACTATCCACAGCAAGCAAACTCTCATTTACTCAACTCACGCTTTCCTTAGAAATCAGAACTACTAGCAAATAGTCATATGTTGCCACCTGTGTGAACTCTGAAGCAGGAGGAAGATAAGTTCATATGAGAAACTGAAACCAGGAAAACTTTATTCCTGTAAATCGGACCAGTCATATTCTCTGGTTTTGCTATTCAAACTATCAACCATTTGAAACAATGCTGTTAGTAGTATTTAGAATTTACATTTTAGAAAGTAGCCATGCACTCAGACACATGCTAACCTTCACTCAGAAAAAGCAAATGTGCACTAGTCGTAAAAATCGTCATTCTTTTCTGGATAATTTGCAAAGAAGGGGGAAATGGCTAAGCCTGACATATTCACTATAAATAGTTTATACCTGACTATCTGCTGGATGGGTGGTTAGATGTATGAGAAGAATATGTTCTTTAGAGGATCTCTAGACAAATTCCTTGAATATTCATAGTTTCATGTTCACAGACCATAGCCCTGTGCATTGGCCCATTTTACTGATAGCAGATACGAAAAACGTCTTTCCCTCTCACAACTAAACTATATAGAAATATCTAGTAGAAATACTCTGCCAAAACATTCACAGATCTTGCAGATTACTTTGCAAATAATTATGTAAACACGTGAAAAACATATGTTGCTTATGCTACGGAGATTGAGGGACAATGAAGAAGGCATTAGCCTGCTGCCTAGTCAGTCCTTGGGGAACCCAGGCTGTGCAGCTGGGGTAAACCTCTCTCTCAGAGGATGCAAGAGGCGCACTGCTTGCTGTGGTTGTGCAGAAGGTGGGATTAAGAACTGGAACGTAGGAAAGGTTTTCTGGGGACAGGGTCAAAGTTCCTTCCAGGAAAGCATCCTTGGGTGAAAAACCAATCGTCTTCAACCGTCAGACTTGCCTTTCTGCTTGCTCATAAATAATCTTCAATCAAGTGGGAGAGGTTATTTCCTTGGCCATGGCCAAGGATCATTTGACTCCTTTTCACTAGTCAACAACCAGTAGCATTTTGAGTAAATATCTTTACTGTTGTTGTTGTTGCTGCTGTGCTCAAATATGGGCTATGTAATCTGCAATCACAAGGCTTAGGCAGGCTGATGAGCATACCTGACAGAATCACTAATGCTGCCTGTATTTCACTGATGCTCTACAGCTTTGTGAAAAACACCTTTCTTGGCTTCCCCCAGTGTTCCTGCCTTTACAATGGGGGTCATTCAAATGCTGAATGAAAAGCATTAAATTATTAACATTAATATCCTGCCTAATGATTTTGATGGATTCCAGAACACTTGCTCATGACTCAGACATCAGTGGTACTGGTATGACATCATCATTGAAAGTAATGCAAATGTGGAGTGTCATTTATTTAGCATTTGTTGACCAGGCACTTCAGTATGTGTTCTTCTTGCCTAATGAATACCAGAACACACAGGCAGCTGTGTGAGCTTATTTATTTATTACTCAGAAATCATGTATTTTGGGACTAGTCTTCTACAGTGTTTTCATTGGTGAGCTGGCTCAAGATATATGGTAATGTAATTTACAAATTACACAAATTGGGGATGCATCATCAGGAAAGGATCTGAACAGATTCCCTACAGAAGGAATTAGATTTCTTTTTTTTGAAAAGGAGAGTAAAGTAAACAAGAAGAAACAAAGTGCAAATTATGCCCTGAAGTGGGGAGTGAGGAAGAATGTATTGTTTGATCTCAGGACTGCTTTGTGCTATTAACATAAGGCAACCATGACCAAAAAAACAACCCCAAAACCCAAACCAAAACCAAATACAATCCCTGAATGCAGTCAAAGGGGCATTTCAGTTACTGGACGGTTAATAAGCCTCAGTAAGATCTCATCTGAAATACCTTGATCATGAAAAGAATACCGACTGGGATAGGTGCAGAGATGGCTACTGGGATGTCTGAAAAATGAAGAGTCAATCCAGTGGGAGAAGGCCATAGAAATTATTTTAACCATTTGCAGGAGGTTAGCTAGCAAGATAAGGACTGCTGTCTGTCAGTGCCAGAAAGTAAACAGGGGAGTGAGGGGAGTAATCTCAGGTCATCCACAACACATGCATGAAAACAAATGGGCATAAACTGGCTGTGAAGAAGGTAATGTAGGGAATTAGAGAAAAGTTTTTACCGTCAGACTGATACTCTATAGAAATAATAAGAGCAGAAAACCAGTTTGTTTTCAAGCTCGAGCCGTTAATTAGTGAGACAAAAAGGTGTTTACTGTGATAGCAGAAAACAGGGCTTGAAAATGCAAGAGTTCTTCTCTAGTCATCCTACTTAATATTTGCTGAACTCTATTTGCAAGGCCTGAAAAGAACATCTGCAGGATATGGAGAAAATAAAGGAATCACTCTAATGCAGTTCATATGAATCAGGCAAGTGCTTAAATATGGCCAGTTGGATCTGTACGACTCCACTGGAAGCCAAATGTTGCTGTCAGACCTGTGTAATCCTGAGATACCTCTTTGTTCCTCATGGATGCCCACTGGTTCTGCTGAGCAGGGTGACACAGAGCTGGCCATTTGCTGGTGGGCACCGCTCTTCCTACTTCAGCCCGTCCACCACCAGCCCGGCATGACCCGAGGCTGCTGACCTGTGGGGCCTCTCAGCAAGCACAGCCATCCTCCGGCAGCCACAAGGTGCCTGACCCTTTCAAACCGAAAATGAACGTGATGATTTGGTAATATTGTTTTATGGTTGAGAACAAAGAGTCCGTCATTAAGTTGGCGAAGATACCTGTATTCATTTGGTTAGCAAAGGTGGCCGGAGCACTGAAAGGCTACATGGTTTTAAGTGCTTAAAACAAATGAAGACCATTAGCTTTCAAACCTTGTAAGTAAAAGGCAGAATTTTACCCATGCACCATCTATTAACTCTTTCCTAAGCAATTTTCTTCAGCTAATACTGAAATACCTATTCATGGACATTTCAGAGTTATACTGGCATTCATACATAACCAGATAAACAAATATCTGAACATAGTCAAGAATCTTACCAAATCAACTGGAAAAGACCCAGAAAACATATGGCAACTGTTGGTGACAACTTTTCAACAATTATTCAGCATGCTGTTTTTACATTACTGCCAGGACCCTAATTGAGAACAAATAGAAAAGCCAGCTCCCACAGTAATCTATAAACCACTTAACTAGTGAATGAAAAAACAGAGTGGAGTGCAAGCCAGTGAAAAAAATAACAGTGAAATATACAATGAATACTTAGCATCGGTGGGTCATGCAGTATGAGTGGAGAACCTGCAGTTAGGGGAGACTTGGAGAAAGATGACAAAAATAGTCACTGAAACAGAAAAAATCTTAAAATTGGAACAACTACAAAGCTTGGAACTATATGTCTTAGAAAAGGTTCAGAGAAGTTACGTTTCTATTCTCTGTCATGAAGTAAGAGCAACGAGGCATTCACCTGTATCAGGAAGTAACAGGTATAAATCTTGTGATGCAATTTGATTGTGGAATTTATTGCTCCAGGATGTCAGTGAGGCAAAAAATCTAGATAAACTGAAATAATAATCATATTTTCAGAAAGAACAAAGATATCCAGTATTGTAGCAATTAATATTAATATTACAAAAGCATAGGAAAGGGTATGAAATGATTTTTCAGAATTTATCCCAATCTTCAACATTTCCCAGGGGACAGAGGAACTCCCGTCTATCAGATGATGTTCTCATGTTTTTTAATTATTTAATTATTAATATTTTCTTTCTGGTTATAGCCATCTTCAGAATAGACACAAAAAGCTATCCTCTTATATCGGCAATTCCAACATTAAAACTTACACAGAGAGTAGGAGGAGGCGTCGGGAAAATGTATTAGCAGAAGAAGATGAATAGCAGTGGTAAAGCTTATGAATTCTTCTTGCTCCACTGAAGGCAAGAAAATCCTTACTATGTCCTCTGCACTCTACTGAGGAATATTCTCAAACCTTTACTATGTTCCAGCATTATGGATTAATGAGGATATGACACAGTTAGCTAAGAGCATCTCCCTATTAACCTTATAGGTTAACCAAGACAGTTAATACATCAGCCTTGATGGCATTACTCGGTGATTGTAGGTCAGGCTTTTTGCCAGCACTTACCCACTAAGTCCACTTAAAAAGAGTAAGAAAAATAAAAGAAATGGCTGTCAGGTAGAAATGGATATAACTTGGAGGGACAGGTGGCTTTAATTAAAAAATCACTGCAAGAACTCTCCCCAAAGATTCTCCAGAAGACATGTATTTTAACCTGTTCATTCCTTCTCTACAATTCAAAGAGCTATAAATTAAGCTCTCAGGAGGCAGTGCTGGTATGTTGACTGGCCATAGGTGTGTAGAGCCATCTGAGATGCCCTTTGAGCTGCAGATATAACACAGGGCCTATGGGAGGGAGGCAGGTACCCTTCCGTAAGGGCAGTCAGAGGCCAGGTGAGCTACTTGAGGGTATCTCATATGGCACCAGACATGTGTGGGTGACTGAATCTGGCCCCCGGGACATACAGCTTCACCGATTTCAATGGAACAACATTAATTTGTGATGTCTGAGAGTGTAGCTGAAAGTATTATTCAGAACTATAGCGCAGCATAATTACAATTTGTCTGTTACCCAAATTTTATAATTAAAAACAGGGAGAGAAGAGTGAACAGCAGTCTCATATGTTTTGCTAATGCTATTCACGGATCAGACTTTAAAACTTTAGCCTTGGTTCTGAATGAATATGACATGCTGTTTATCAGCAGTTAGGATACTTTCAGCTCTCTGAAGTCTTACAGAGGAGGAGAGGAAAAACAAGAATTAAGGATCGTTTTATTACCCTTATGGAACCTATATAAAAGAAACTTGCATGAATTTCTGGCTACATAATTCTAAAAATCCTGATTAAAACCAAACGATATTCTCACACTGATGGTTGTTAAAATAAAGGGCAACCAGTCAAACCTGTTGTGTCAAAAAAAGATTTATTTTTTTATGTGTTTTTTAATAGTCATCTTCATATCTACTGAATTCATGACCAGAATTGCTATCTGATCTGGGAAGGCACAGCAGTGTGGAACTGCACCGATATACATCCTAAAGTTCAGTGCCTTTAGTCTAGGAAAATATAAGTCTGGGAAAGAAATGTCATAAGCTTCCACTGACAGGATTTTGCATATTCTTTTTCTCCAATGACAAGAGCTAAAATCACATTGTATCAGACAAATGCAAAGTGCTACTGAACTCTAGTTTAGGGTCGAACAATTTCTTGTATAACACCTCTCCCTGTATCATTCTTGGTAGTGTTTGTGGCTTAGTAGTCATATTCCCATCTCCCATTATGAAAGGTATTTTCTTCCTCTTGGTATGTGAAAGAACAGCACAAACAAGGAACTGAACATCCAGGGAAAACAGTAAAGCAACGGTACAAAGCACTGTGGCACCATGAAGTAAAAACAAAAGAGAGAGAGAAAAAATGGGGAATATACTCATTGCTGATTCACAAGTGTGTGTGGTTAATTGTAACAGAAGGCGGCAAAATTTTTGACAGAACTGAAGACTATATTTAGAAAGGAAAATATCTCACAAGCATGAGATAAGGAATTCCAACAGTGCAGACCAGGAAGGTCTTCAACATGGTTTCTTCTGGTAAAGTGAGATTTAGTTTTAGCCATTTATTGGAAGAAGTCACATCAGTTCCATGATTCCTACCAAGTGTCACTAACATAGAGGAAATCGGTGTATAAAGACAGATAAATCGATAAACAGGTAATGTGTGTGTGAGTGTGTGTGTGCGCGCGCACATGTTGACAACACTGAAGCAATCATAAGGACTCCTGGTGACAAAATTGAATAAAATCCCATATAAGATACTGGTAACAGATGTCATCTCCTGCCAGCATCCTGATAGTTTACCATTTTCCCCGCTTGACATTATGATTTGCAAAAGCAGAACGTAAAGCTCTACAAATTCTAAACATACGTATCCAAGAAACAGAAGCAGCCAAGAACTGACTCCCTATCAATGCGTAAACTTTGAGCAGAAAAGCAGACTTCTCCCTGTTTTCAACCTTTCAACATGTTTATCTGGAAATGGACTTTCTCCCCTCCGTGTTTGCTACTCTTCCCCTTCCTCCCCACCCAGGAGCTGGAGGAGCCTTGCTGACTCCTGGGTACTGCTCTTTCTTGTTCAGTGCCTAGGAAGCTGATCTCCCATCCTAAAACAAGTCAGCTTGCACAGCAAGGAAACGAAAAAGGCCCAATTAACCCAGCTGCATAGGGAGCATAACGAAGCACCTTTAGCAGACCACAGTGTGGCTCCTTTAGGTCTCTGTTGTCTCTTCTCCCAGGAAAGGGTGGGTTTGATTGCTTTCACTAGTTCACCAGCCAGCATATAGCTACACTGCTGTCCTGAGGGCAGGTTGGGAGGACGTTAGCCAAGAGGATGCTGGCTCTGTACCAAGCAGCATAAATAACTTCCCTCTCTTACTTCTGTCATTCCTGATAGAACAGGTCAAAACGTAAGGTGTTTTTTCTTTTCTTTATTTCCCCCCCCATGAAATTTTGCCAAGATGTGAGGATACAGAATGGGGGGGGGACACGACAATGGACTCTGCTCTCAGCACTGAGCCTCCATCTGCTTTGCAGAGCAATGCTGCAGGAGCTCAAAGCTTGCTGAAAAGCTGCAGCTTAGCTCTAAAGCTTCTGACCCTACCTTAGTAGCAGCACACTTAAAGGCACACCTTTGAGAGAACTGGACACCCTAAGCATAAATGAATCCACTTGGGGATTTCAGAAACATCAGGAGAAACTTTGAGATCCGGTTTGTTATTCTTTTCAAGGTAGTCAGACTTACCAATCATGGTGTCATTATCAAAAAGCTAGATAGCCCCACACCCAGTTTACTAGTACCTCATGCTAGAAGAATAAATCTCACTTGTATACAATGAAGCTGTACAGCATTTTCTTTGCCAAAAGAGCACGTGTTGACAAAACTTAAATATTAATCACTTAAATACTAATAACTGAAAGTATGATTGGAAAGACAGGCATTTGGGAATGGTTCAGCATGCATCCAATATCCAACAAGAAATCTTCCCTTGCCAAACACAGGCACAGACCTGGGATTAAAGACTCAAGGTTTCTAGCCCCACCTTTGCAATGGCCTCTGTACCTCATCTTGAACAAGTCCCATGTCCACTCATTCGCTTCCATTGCTTGAAATGGGTAAACTCTACACCCATCTTCACAGAGTTTTAAGGAGCTTTATTTATCCATTTCTGTAGCAGTCTTTTTCAGTGCTGGCGTAAGACCTTTATGTAAATGTGTAATATATGCACCCAGGAGAGAGAGGGTGGGAAAACCAGCTCAGCCCCTCTCAAAGTGAAACTGGACCTCCTTGCCTTATCACATCTGGGTAATAAAAGTGTTGACTCCTCCTCCCACTCAGCAGAATTATGTAGCACAGCTGCTCTTTAGTCGATGCAGTTTTAGATTACTCTCTATAATAGGCAATATTACGTTTATCTTCCCACTTATCAACCAAATTTCTAAACTTTAAACGACCTATCATTTCTAGTTGAGTAACAAAATAAACAGCATAGTTCTACCAAGGCAACTAAGCAAATATTGCACGATATCACCACCTGAGGTTGTCAGTCTACCAGATACCTCGTATTGTCCCAGCTAAACTAACTGAAACTTGAAATAATTAAGAAACAGAACAATAGTGGCTCCTGAGCTGTAGATGGAACAAGCAAGAAGGAGCACTAAACGGGGACAAAAGATGGATGCTGACTGTGGCTGTTGTGGGTCCATGTCAATGATAGATGGAAGAGGTTGGGAGGGGATGCACACACAGGCTGGGAGCAGGTGCCATTGGTGCCAAGTCTTCCTGTGATTCTGGTAAGGGCTACATTTTGGGTTAGGTTTTCTGGTTTAAAAAATTGCCCAGAGGAAAGTGAGAGCAATATCCATTTGTCTTTTGACCTTCCTATGCTCCACCCTTATGCAGGCAAAAATTCTGAGCCTTGAACTAAAAACGAATCAAATTATATGTTATTGTATCTTTTGAAGCAAAATGTTTAGAAAGATTTTTGAGGAAACTAACTCATATTTTTATATCAGTCAGAGCTAGGCTGTCATAAAGCACTGAGAAACAGCTGAAGAACAAGAGTGATGAGATTACGGAAAAGGCAGGATGAAAGACCAAGAACATTTTCATAAATGAAAGGACAGTAGAAAAGGGTGCTTATTCATCAGAGGAAGAAAAGGCAGATTTTCTCCTAATGAGAACAGAGGTCGTTTAGGATAAGAAGATGGAAATACTCAACCTAAAGGAGTGCTGTACACACCTGAGAGTCAAGTACTACCTAAGGCTGAATTTCAGGCTGGGGAGACAAAAAAAAAGAACTATACTATCCAGCATATTTAAAGGGACAGATATCTAGAATTTACTTAAATGAACACACAGAAACCTAGATGATTCCTTAATGAAATACAGATATCGAGCACCTTTAAATTTTTTTGGTTCATTTCTTGTTCTTTGCCTACCCCTACATTCTATTTTTCAATTTTGCTGCGTCTCGCTTTGAATGAGGGGTTTGCCATTCATTCCTATTTAATGTCTTATGGTCTCATTGTAACAGACCTTCTCTACGTCAGCCAGCCTAAATATCCCCCTTTCTTACATCTGTCCTTGACAACAGAACAGGTCAAAACAGAATGATTTTTCTTCTCTTCATTTCCCCGTATTGAAATTTTGAAAATATTCAGGCAGTTCCAGTTCCTAATTATCTCCTTTTATCTCCTTAGATTACTCATCTGCGACTCCTTGCAATCCATTTCCTGCAAATGCCACAAGTAATTAGGTTTCCCTATAGAGTTATCATTTACCTGTGATTTTTAACATTTTTACTGAACCATGCCCATTACAACTGCATTGCTCTCTCCACTCCAAATTTCCTTAGATTACTCATCTGCGACTCCTTGCAATCCATTTCCTGCAAATGCCACAAGTAATTAGGTTTCCCTATAGAGTTATCATTTACCTGTGATTTTTAACATTTTTTACTGAACCATGCCCATTACAACTGCATTGCTCTCTCCAGGTTTCCTCCAAATTTTCTTGCTAAAGAAACGCCTGGAAGTAGCATTCCAGGAGCAATTGAGTGTGAGCTGGAATAGTATCACCTCACTTTTCTAGGTCACAGCCAGCTCCCTGAGCGCTTCCCAGTACAAAAGACACATGAAGGGTATCTCTCAGGGGTGCCTCTCCGCGTGCCTCTCCATCACACCTCCTCTGCCGGTGCCCTTCAGCTCTGGAGTAATAGAATTTAGACCGGAATAGTTTGCTTGAGATACTTTAACATAATTTTAGACAAAGCCTTTTCAGCAGGCTTTGTGTCAAAGCGGCGATTGTTTTACATTTGCAATTATGCTGCAGCAACTCCCAGCGTGTTGTTTCTTCCCCAGAAATTTGGCCCCGACGGGTGCCAAGTCCCAGTCTCTGAGACGGATGCATGTTGCTTTTCTTCCCTGGCTGGCATCAGCTCCTTGCAGCAGGAGTTCCCCTCACACTCTCAGGTGTATATGGGGTGTGACAACGCAGCTGTCTCCCCGATACGTCCAAATAATGAGCTTATCTTCAGCTGTCCTCCTGGGCTCCCCCAGCACCCTCCCGCCGCCACCGACAGCTCCCCAGCCAGAATGCACTCCATGCTGCCCTTTCTGGAAGGTGCTCGCTGCCTTCTGCCCATCTGGGAATGCCTCTTTATTCGCACCTTTTAATCAATCTGGATAAACACTGTCAGTGTAAGGGAGGTTGCTACTGCTTGCAACCTTTAAGACTTTTAAAGTGTACCACATGTTCCTGCAACACGGCTGGCTCACTCTGCATTAGCATAAAAAAGGCACACTGCAAACCCATCCAATTGCTTTTAAAATCAAAAGGAATCTTTCCACTGAGTTTTATAAGAGCTGAATTGAGGCCTTGTGACCCTGCTACAGTGAAGTATTTACACACATGCTGTCATGGTTTAACCTCAGCCGGTAACTGAGCACCACACAGCTGCTTGCTCACTCCCCCTGCCCCGGTGGGATGGGGGAGAGAATCGGAAGAGTAAAAGTGAGAAAACTCGTGGGTTGAGATAAAAACAGTTTAATAATTGAAATAAAATAACATCAACAACAACAATAATAATGTAATAATAATAATAATAATAATAATACACAAAGCAAGTGATGCACAATGTAATTGCTCACCACCCGCCAACCGGACGTCACATGGTATGGAATGTCCCTTTGGCCAGTTTGGCTGTGCCCCCTCCCAGCTTCTTGTGCACCTCCAGCCTTCTCAGTCGGTAGAGCATGGGAAGCTGAAAAGCCCTTGGCTAGTGTAGGCACTACTTAGCAACAACTAAAACATCGGTGTGTTATCAACATTATTCTCATCCTAAATCCAAAACACAGCACTGTACCAGCTACTAGGAAGAAAATTAACTCTATCCCAGCCAAAACCAGGACACATGCCAAACTCTAAGTATGTGAAGAAGCACCATGAATTCAATAGGCTTCTCAGATGCTTAAGCACTTCAGTCAAGGCCTTAATGTTTTTTTTTAGGTTGCTGTAACAGTGCCCCTGTTGTACAAAATAAAATCTATGTGAGAATTCCTTTTGCTCCTATGAAAGAAAGAATAGGCCTTTATGTTATGTATAGATGCATATATATGATGTGCCTGTTTACATACATAAGCACACACATGTACATATATATATTAACATCTCTTCTGCTATTCGTATTCCTGGAAGTAAAGCTTTTATCTCATTTATACGATTAACTGCAAAATCCAGCATTTGAGTCCACAACCTTTACACTGGAAAAATCTTTCTTTTAAATGCCCTTGTCCCCGTGCTGATGGAGACTCTCCAAGCTGGGACACTCTCACACAATAGACAAAAAAAAAAAAGCCTGAAGAACCTGAGAGGTAGAAATATTGGCCTTGGAAAGATAAAGTAAGAAATAATGACAGTTGGGGAACATACTGAAAGATTTACCTCAGAGACCATTAAAAGGAAGAATCATTTCCTTTCCTGCTTCAGGGCAATGTTTATTTAGATTAAAATGTAAAAGGTGCAGTGGAAATAAACGTCCTCTTTGTTGTCTATATTCAAACAGACCTGCATCTTATAATGGCATTCAGGGGAAGTTTTAGGTCTTCTCCCTCGGTTCCCTTTCCTTCCTTTATCCCTTTTTTTTTTTTTTTAACAATAATATGCAGGCTTTAGCCTAAAAATTCCCTACTGAAATTGACTGAATTCATGCCTATATATGCTGAGCAGCTGCAATCACATGTGACTCAGAAAGGGGCAATGCAGCATTTCAGCTGCAAAGTCTCCAAAAATGAAATGAGAAAAATGAGAGTTTACCTTGGGGTAAGGGCTGGTAGATTAACACCAGAAGAGAGACTGAAACAGTATATCACCAATTCTTCAGTCTCTGATGGAAAAGACTGAATTGCTGCATTGCCTCACTGAAGAACAGATTCCTCCAGATTCACTGTAAGTCATTTACATCAGTATAGAAAGAGATGGTTAGGTAGATATAATTTTCTATTTGACCAGCAAGTTGTTTCTGCTCTATTTTTATTTGATTCTCCACAATCCATAAATAAAATAAAATCATAACATCTGTGAACATCACTGCCCTTCCTCTCCTCTGAAATACCCCATAGCCTTCCATAACTTACTTTATTGCTATTAAGCCTCATGTCAGGCTATCTTAAAACTTCTAGCCCAACAGGAAATAATGTCTGGATTGCAAACATTTGGGTTTTTTACAGCAACAGGCAGGCAGGCAGGCAGGCAGAGGAGCAAACACTCAAATTCAGGGATATTAAAAGGATTATGACAACTGTGGGGCTTTGCGGGGCTTCTTTGGAGTCTTCCCTCTCCTTCAAGTGCAAAACACCTGGGAAGGCAGCCAGCCAGCACAGACAGGCTCTGGAAGCTTAAAATCAGCAGAGAAGAGCACCGATTTATTCTGCCAGATCCTCTGTTAAAACCCCCCCAGGGGCCTACTTCCCATGCAAGTGGTCTGTGGATAATGCTGATGTCATGAAGAGCAGCTGCGACTTGTGTCAGGACCTGAGAGAGTTTCATCAGTGGCAAAGCCACTTCTGCACCCTCGGAGGCTGAAGAGGTAATCACCACAATATTCCAAGAGCTAGCCCAGTATTTCATCCGTGCTGTGCCATTTCTCATCAGGGACTAAAGAAGCACAAGGATATTTCCAGAAGGCAGCTGGCAGAGGCAGAGGCTGGTAGGGGGAGACTCCTGTGGCTGGTGCAGTCTTGTAGTACAGCTTGACAGGCATGTTGCATTACAGCACGCTACTCGCAGCTTTTCTGGGACTATGAAATATGGGAGGTAGAGTGCTGGACTATGACTTCTTAAGAGACAATTACAATTTTTTCTGGTTTTTTCCATTTAAAGTCTCTGAAATAAGAGGGCTGTGGTCAGTGTTTTGCATGCCCTGGCTCTGGCAAGAGGACATGTCTGATGGTGACAAGCTTTGGGGACAGAGGTGGAGAACTGAGTAGGATAGAGGAAGGTAAATTTGTTGCAGTTTCACTCATACTCACCATTGGGAACAGTCCCTATGGTGTAATGTCACCTCAACCATGTTTAGGTGCTGCCTAGGATAGAGGGGGTTGGAGCGGAGCCAGAAAGGAAATTAACAGCTATCTGTACATAATGACCTGGGGTCTACTTCTTGAGCTCATTCCTTGGCTCTTTCTGGACATACCCAGATATTTTCCCTCTCTCCACTGAAGGGAAAAGCTATTTTCCTTAGCGCTGTTAATTCCCATGCCTGTACATACCAGGCATTTATAGATCAAACTTCATTTATGGAGTTGATGTGGTAATGGACTGGATCTACAGTCTGCGTTCTGGATGAGGTAAAAATTTATAATGTTAATGGTCTCATTTCTTCCCAAAATTTATTAATCCCTCCATGAGAGATCACAGGGAGCCTTATATGAACCCATTTACACACACAAACTCTTTTTCCTGTGTTACTACCTTCTCACTTTTCACTTAGGTACGGGACAATCGACAGCCACAAATCCAGCCCATCCTACACAGTTGCATACATCCACCTCTGAAACTGAACATGGAACTAAACACACAAAAAAGTCATATGCAGGTCAATTTGGGTGCAAGCTTTATAGATAGTTGGAACTGTACAAGCTTCCCAGGCCTATGTCTGAACCTCATGTAGTTGCAGTACATCAGACACAAGCATGCATGAGACACGAAGAGCAAAGAGTTATCACTAAGAGGTCATTAGATTATGCTCTCCACTCTAACTTCTGAGCAAGATGATATCAGCTGATGTATAAGCACAGGCAGTGTATACCAGGGTAAAGGCAAACCCAGCACTGAGAGCAATTTAGGCTAACCTGCGCTTCTTTGTCCTCAGCTCACTTGAAGCAGGCATGTTCAGTTATCGCTGATGTGAGACTGATGAAGTAGCTCTCCCACAGCTTCAGTCCTTATCTCCCAGCTGAAAAGCACTATCTGTGAAGCCTGCACTAGCCAGGCTTTGTGAGTGTTAACATACCAAAGGTGGGTACATTCCAGGCATTTGTCTTGTCTTGAATGACGTCAGGATCCAGTGCTCTGTGTGTAACCCTGCAGCCATATCCCAGTTTTCAGCAGCTTTTTCAAAACCCACCAGTTACCATTTGTCCTTCCAAAAGCATTTGAGCTTTGTGTATTAGCCCCCTCATATACTCTAAGAAAGGTTGAATACTTGATTACATTGATTTAATTTGGTTAAATGGTTCTCACAAATGCTGTCATTTCTTACTGTCTGTGCAATTTCTGTTTATCTAATAATTTTCAGCATATGCTTCTAAGATACTCAGGGGCTGTACAGTCAGGATCCATAAAACATGATCCAGAAAAGTTAGTCTATTTTCAGCAAGCTTAAATCAGTTATGCAGAGATCCACTAGAGATTTCTAGTGGTTAGCAAATGAAAGAAGTTGAAAGAAGTTATTTTCTGTGTCAAAATTATTCATTTCACTTGATAATTATCATGGACTGATGCTATACTTAACTATCCATGTTCAGTACCATGTTAATCCTTGTTTTTCTAGTCTTTTTTATACCAGACACCTAGACATTCTTTCTGCCATCAGCCTGAAACAAGAAAAGAGATCACATCTCTAAAATGTCCCATTTTTGCTGGCAAGTTTGGAAAATAGATCAAAAACCTGAAGCCATGGACTTATTTCTTCTAAACAGAAGATTATCACAGAATGTCGAGATTATTTTTCATGCCCCTCTTCTTTCTTACTTGCATACTACCTCCCACACCCGCCTCCTGGCAAGCCAACAAGCTCTGAGAGCAGTCAGTCCCCACTTCCATGACTCAGTCTCAGAGCATTAAAGCCTTAAGCTTGGCAGGTGTCCAGGATGAAGAAATTTTAACAAATCTCCCACAAAGAGCACTCTAATCATAGCAAGCACTGAAGCCTTGAACATAATACTTCCTCCACATATAAGATTCCCAATTTGCTTAATGGCCTCCTCAAGCTTTGCAGTATGATATTGCAAATGTTCTTTTAAAAATCTCAAGTCCTCCCCCAACACATAACCAGCATGTACAGCACATAAAGGAAAAAATATAATTTACTATTCAATTCTGGCTTCTGCTGAGAAGTCTTCTTCCAAGTAATCATTTATTGGAAAATAAAAAAGAAATACCATGTTCAAGTTATCTTTCAGAGATGCCTCATCTTGTAATTCCCATTGCAACAACAGAGGCACATACTTGCATGAAACATCGTTGTTTATCTCTTTCTGGGTGACCTCATCAAGGGTTATTTGGAAGAAGATGGAAATGCAGAACTGATTTATTGGTAACTGGAGTCTGTGAATTTCACACAGAAATTCAAATGGTAGGTTTTATAACTACAGCTAAAGATCCTCCATTCTGTAAGTTGTAAGTCATTTCCACAAGTACGTGTTCAGATGTCTGCACCATACCATGCACTCAACCCTCCTGCTTTCTGTTACGGTACGAGCTGACACTGCTTCCTGACAGCTACATTCAGAGCGAGGATATTTGCAAATAAATACAATTGCACCCATTTTTGTTCATACCTAAAAGGTGTGAACAACACCCAGCTAAATCCAATTTTACTGCATATGTATATATATTTACGTTATAGTAGAACTGTAGAAAAGACTCTGGATATTGCTTATCTGAGGCCTATAAATTCATCTCTATGAACAATTTAGTTACCCAGTTACCCAGGGCAAGTTATATTCTAGAAGCTACTCTCCTTATTCATTGCCGTAGTCATGCCTGCCACTTTACAGACAAAATGTATGTAAGTGTAAAGCTACGTTAAAGAGCAAGTTCAGAGGACTTTTCAACAGATATAAGTAATCCTTTTTCCCTAACGGTTTTTCTGTCTACAGTACTGAAACTCATAAATTGTTCTCTGATCATTTGGGGCATTATTTGTTCTTTGAACACTGTTCTTCAGCAGAAATCTATCATACACTAAAAGAAAGAGCTGTGAACAAGCATTTTGTGACAGAGTGTGGTTAGTCCTCTGGAGAAGGCAGACTATTGAAGGTAGAAGCGTCAGAAGAAATACAAAGGTCCAAGAAGAAAGCAAGGCATTACAAACTCCATAATTTATACAGTGTACTGACACACTACAAATTACTGCAAATGAGTACAGTTGTCCCTCTCATAAGGGGGGACAATCACAAAGCACGTAACAACCTTATATAGTTTTTTAAGGAAACAAGGACTATAGGCCAGCTCTGGAGGAGGATGAGGGAGTCCAAACCCTCTCAGTAAGGAGGATTAAACATCTGCTTATCCAAAGCATGTGACGTAGGGAGCACCTGCTATGTCAGCCAGTATTAATGGAGAGCGAAAAACCTATGCCTCAGATACTTATCTGCTATAAAATGTGTAGTTGTGTTTATTTCAGCTCCTTATTTATATTAACAGAAGGTCTTTTCTGCATTCCCCAGCTGAGGCAAACATGTCTGTCTCACAGCAATCCCTTGCTACGCCTGACGTACTGCAGTCCCAGGCTGAACATGAGCTGCTGCAACTCACCTTTGAGCTGGCTAAGCTTTAGAGTGAAATTAAAGTCAATACAGCTCTTTATCTTATACTGTTCTTTGCATTTCTACAATTTGTTCATGCTAAATATCTGCTTTTCTTGTACCATTTTTTTACATCAGTGAACAAAAATGCCTTTTAAAATTTTTACCTTTTTTAAGCATGGAAAAAGTAGTGTCCAGAACACTTCATGCAGACGTCTCCCTGAAATCTGGCACAGTCATTAAAAATGACTGAATGCACAATTCAGTAAATGTGGGAAGAAAAAGTTTTGGTGAGTCTTGAGTCATCACTCACAAAATTAATGAATGAGATGTCCAAAACCCAACATTTCCAAGTTCAAAACTGATGAGTAAATCCTTCCCTTAAATGGTTCTGACTGGTTGCCAGTGGCCAATTCCTCACATCCTAGACAACAGACATAACTTCAAGATACAAATAACCCTCTTGGTAGAATTGGCCTACATACTTCTAGTGGGGGAATAATATTTGACCATGACCACTGAGGAATTAATTTATTCCTTTCATTTAAAAATGAATGGTGTTCTAATTTGAACACAAAATCATAGCTTTTTGAAACCCATCCTCCAGCTTAAATCTAAATAATTTTTTTATAAATACATGCTCTTAGGAAGCAAGGGATGGGACCAGGGAAGATGAAGGAACAATTAAAGAGCTAAGGAAAATTAAGCCCCTCGGTTATACTAGTAAAAGAATGGTAGTGATCATCTCCCCCACCCAACCTTAATAGCAGTCTTTCATAAATTTTCCATTAAAATCAAATGAAACATTGAGCATTGCCATTTTAATGAAATTATTTCCAGCTGCATTTCTCTCAGCCCAGTCTTGGTATTAAGCATTTAGTGAGTTTCTTTTAGAAGTTAATTCAATAGTGCTTGCCATAATATAGCTACTATCTCATTTTCATTTAACCACTGAGACATTATGAACTTCCAGAATGAGACTGTTTCAAAAGCTATAAAGATTATTTGCTAAAGTTTAATAATACTCACTTGGCCATAAGCATTAATTTCAATGAATAGTCAATACTTTTTACATTGCAATATCCTGACATTAAGTAGCCAGCTATTCATTTGCAGGACACCATAATCTTTTTATTAAGCATCTTTTGCTGTTTTATGTTCCCCTTTCAAAGTAACATAATTTATGAACATCTAAGTATGACCTATTCATAACATTTAAAATAAAACATAATTCAAAATTGGTCAGATCATTCTTGAATTACATGTCTTCTGGAAATAATTTAATATGACTAGTTCAATAAAGGGTTGAAAGATTAAAAAAAAAAACAACCTAATTTGTTGATTTAAGACACTTTTTGTGGCACTTATATTCAGAAATGTTGCAAGATTGACTTTTCTCTTAAGCAGTTCCTTCCAAAAATATCTGTGGGAATGGGAATTAGGTTTCTTTTTGTATCCTGGCTATATACATAGATTTTGAGATGGTTTTCTTTAACAAATAAGTTAACAGAGCACATACAGAAATATTAGAAAAATCAGAAATATTAGATTTTTCATTGTAATGTTTTTTTCTGTTAATTACCTGCATGGTCCCCTCAATAGAGTATTAGATTGCCACTCAGCCAAATGGAGCCCTTCAGAAGCAAATAAATCTCATCTCAGTTATGTGAAATGGAACTTGCCCTCATTTCACAGCATCTCACTTTTGGGAACCTGGTTCCTGGCGTGGAAAAGAATCATAGAAGTTTAGGATGGTAGGGACTTCTGGAGGTCATCTGGCCACACCTCCAGACTATCAAGGTCCTGCTACATGCTAGCTTTGACCTGCAGCCTTTAAATCACTGCCCCCAGTTTGGTGTCATCTGTGAACTTTCTGAGCTTGAAGTCCCATTGCCCAGGTCATTGATGAGGAATGCTAAGCAGTATCAGCCTCAGATACAGCCCCTCAGGAAAGTCACTAGTACCCAGCAATCAGCTGGATTTCAAACCACTAATCACAACCCTTTGAGTGCAGCGGTCCAGCCAGGTTTCACCCACCTTGTAGTCCATATGTAGTCCATATCTCCCTGGCTGAACTGCAAGGATACTATGGAGACTGTGTTGATTGTGTTGCTAAATTCAATGGAAATGACATCCACTGATCTCCCTTCATCTCATCAAAGAACACAATTAGGTCAACCAGTCACAGTTTTCCCTTGATGAATCTGTGCTGGCTGTCCCCTCTCACCATCTTGTCCTTCACGTGCCTGGATGTGACTTCTGGGAGGATTTGTTCCACTATCTCCCAGAGACTGATTTGAGGCCTGTGGTTCCCTGGGGTTTCCTTTTTGTTTGTTTTTTTTGAAGGTAAGTGTGACATTTGACTTTTTTAATCTCCCCCAATTGCTATGACCTTTCAAAGAGGACATTTAACTCCCTCAGCACTCTCCATGGATTTGTATATGTCTAGTTCCCTTATTTGGTCTTGAATTTGGTCATTCTCTACTGTAGACAGTACCTCTTTCCCATAAATTTTGCACAGAGATGTTAGAGGCCTGAAAACAGACCTCACCAGAAAAGAGCAAGGGAAAGACAACACTGAGTACATCAGCATTTTTCAAATCCTTTTCATGAGATTGTCTTCCCATTCAGTGGGGGCACCACATTTTGTCAGTCCTTCATTTTGCTGCCAACATACCTGTAGAAGTACTCCTTGTTACCTGTTACATCCCTCTCCATTTTCAATGCCAGATGAGCTTTACCTTCTCTAATCCCATCCCCACACGTGTGGCTGATGTTTCCATATTCCTCCTTTGTTAGCCCATCCCTGTTTCCACCTCACATACACTTCCTTTCTGCATTTGATCCCAGCCAAGAGTTCCCCAGTCATCCAGCCTGGTCTCCTGTTATTCCTGCCCATTTTCTCACAGATTGGGATGGATCATTCTTGTCCTTTTGAGGAGATTGTCCTTGATGAACAACAAATTTTCCTTCCCTCTAAAGGATGAGCTCCTCTACCCTTGAGGACAGACTTCCACATGATCCTTCTTGCTAGTTCCCTGAACAAGAGCAAATGTATTCTCCTGCAGTCCATGTTCTGGTCTCTGGTACTTGCTTGCCTTGCTTCCTGCAGGATATTAACCACCACTATCTCATGGTCCTTGTAGCCAAGGCTGCCACTGAATACCCCATTCCCAACTAGTTATTCCCTGTTCATAAGCAGCATGTCCGGCAGAGTCCTTCCCCTTACTGGTTCATCCAGTGTTTGCATCAAAAATTGTCCCAAAGGTACTCTAGAAATCCACTGGATTGCCTTCCATACTTCTGCCTTTCCAGCAGATATTGAAATGACTTATGAATCACCAGGACCTGTTGTTTCTTTCATGAGGTGTCTTTTGATTCTCTGAAATAGGTTTTATCCACCTCCTCTTCCTGATTGGGTAGTCTGTAGCAGTTTCCCACCACAATGATCCTCTCTATTGACCTCCCCTCTGATCCTGACCCATAAGCTCAAATGGCCCTTTCCTTCTTCTGTTAAAGAGCTTCCCACGTTTGAGCTGCTCCTTGCACAGAGTGCAGCCCCACACTCATCTTCCCTGCGTGTCCCTCCTAGCCATCCTGCACCCACCCACTGCAGCTTTGCAATGATGAGAACTGTCCCACCACATCTCTGTAATCTCAGAGATGTCAGAGATCTGTGACTGTGCACAGACTTCCAGCTTCTCCTGTTTGTTTCCCAAGCTGAGCGTGCTTCTGTGCAGGTGCTTGCAACAGGTCCCCGGTTGCCCTGCCTTCTCAAGAATAGTACAAGAACTTTCCAGGTTGCCATATCCCATGTACACTTCCCCTCTGTTGCCTGTTCCTTCACCTAGCTGTGGACCACAGTATCCATCCTTTGATGAACATCCTTCAAAGCTGTCCTTGCTAGCTAGGTTAGCAAGCCTGTTGGCAAAGATGCTCTGCCCCCTCTTTGTGAGATGGTGTCCTGGTTTCGGCTGGGATAGAGTTAATTTTCTTCCTAGTAGCTGGTACAGTGCTGTGTTTTGGATTTAGGATGAGAACAATGTTGATAACACACCAATGTTTTAGTTGTTGCTAAGTAGTGCTTACACTAGTCAAGGACTTTTCAGCTTCCCATGCTCCACCAACTGAGAAGGCTGGAGGTGCACAAGAAGCTGGGAGGGGGCACAGCCAAACTGGCCAAAGGGCTATTCCATACCATGTGACGTCATGCTCAGTACATAAACTGGGGGAAAGCTGGCTGGGGGGGACATTGCTTGGGGACTGACTGGGCATTGGTTGGCAGGTGGTGAGCAATTGCATTGTACATCACTT
>NW_008795686.1:1799422-1805057 GCF_000699145.1 Aptenodytes forsteri | reverse complement strand
TAAGCGAGTGGCTGTGTGGTGCTCAGTTGCCGACTGAGGTTAAACCACAACAGACGGATCCCATCTCTCCCTAGCAATCCTCATTTCTACAAGAGGGTCCTATGGCCAAAGCCATGCCTGCAACACCAGCCACATAGCCAGGCCTTGATCTGTGGGATACATCCGTTCTACCCAAACCTTTGCTCTTCTCTGGCAGTACTGAGAACATCACCTAGAGTCCCAAACCCTTCATCCTAGCTCTCAGTGTTTGTGTCTAAATGTGCAGGAGGACTGGGACCCAAGAGAGGCAGAACATTGACAGAAGGCCACCAGAGCCTGTGAGAAATGATGTCTTAAATCCTTTCCAGTCCTGAGACTTGAGGGCTTAGGCTTCCTTTAAAGCATGACAGGACAGCCATTTGAGTTTGGTTTGGTTTTTTTTTTTTTTAACCAACAGCTCCATGACTAGCACACTTACACAGGACATGGGAATCCTGGGTCCTAGGGTGTGTTCAGCAAAAGGAGTTCAAGCCCTCCTCCTTCACTGTCTGGGAGAGTGCTCTAGCAGCAGATGTACAGGCTATTTGAGGTAGAAGAAAATGTGGTGGCTGTAGCTCTTTCTACTGGAGCTGTTCCACCTTCGTAAAGGAATTCAAGATTTAGTAGGCCAGGAATGTTACTTTCCAGCCAAACCATTTAGGGCACTCTCTGGGAAATAGGAAAACCTGGGATCCAAACCCTGATCCAAGAGACTGTTTATTTTTTTACATTAAGCAGTCATTTGATAAAACACATGAAGACTCCAAGGCAAAGTACAATGTATGTGTCTCTCTGCTGGAACATACACAGCAGTCAAACTGAAAACATCAGCCTTCAGGCTGAATGGCTCCAGAGACAGACACCCAAATGCTTCCTTCAGCAGATTTGCTGTTTTTTAATCTAATTTGAATAGTATGCTCCCATCCAAAAAGCCAGACTCCCCTGCACAGCTAACCTATTCACTCACTGAGTTGTTCTGTTCAGCCTGCTTTTTCCAGCAGTGACACTGACTAGGGAATCAATAGATTTTCTGGCAGGAGATGTGGAATGTACCTGTTCCCTTCAAATCACAGTACGTCTAGACTCATGTCCAAACAAACTCTTTGCTGCTAAAACTAGAAGCAAAGCATTTTTGGAAAAATATACCAAAAAAAAAAAGAAGAGAAAAAAGAGAGAAGACTAGATTTCTTTTTAGAGTTGTGAATTGCATAGGATGCGGTAAATTGTCTAGTCAGTGTTTGTCTACATGTGGTCTGAACATTTTTTATGAAGATCCTGTGTTTAAATACATATATTTTTTGAATAAAGATTAAAATCCCAAGAGCGGCAATGCCAATAGCAAATTACAGGGCGTTTTCTTCATCTACAAGATCACTAGCTTTTGCCATTGGTTTTGGGTACCAAAAATGATTTACTCATAAAAATGAAATGGAACAGTCACCCTACCAGAAACATACATTGTGTTTTCAGTACAGCTGAGGGCATGGTTCAAAGAAAAACACACACAGGCACACTTTCTCTGTTCCCACTACAGTAAGTGGACTTAACTTTAAAAGTATAGGGTACTTTGTCCAAGGGCGTTTCAGGAATTAAACACTTTTCTATAGTAACAGAAGCTTCAGAACCATTCAGCATTCTTTTATTTTGATTTTGAATTTTTTCCTAAAAATATATTTTTTTCTGAAATGTTATACTGAATGTTACCATTTTATACTCTTCTAGGAAAAAGAAATAACCATTTACAGACAAGATGCCCTTCTTCATATATTGTTAGTCTCCTAAAAATGGCTCCTATTAAGTTGCATAGCTACTCCTGATGCCCCATTACCTTAAGTCAGGAAAGGTCATTTTCGTATGCTTAAAGAAATACAGTCTTCCCAGAGAATTGTAGCAAACCCAGAGTTTAAAATCTTCCTGGCATGGGTGAGGTTGTTCAGGCAGCTTCAGGCAGATGCACACAATTCACAACATTCTTAGGGAATTCCTACACTGTGAGCGTCACTCTTCGAATAGAATCAATCCTAAGACTATTTTTAGTATTACATCTTGCTTTACCGTCCCATAAACTTTTAGACTTTTATAGATATAAAGGCAGCACAGGATAGGGCTACCAAATTCAAAACAAGCCAAGCCAGTATACTAGAAACAGCACAGCCATTTTAGTAAGCAGGCTAATTCCCCCTGCTTTCAAACAACAGGAGTTAACCACGCTAAGCTGATACCTAGTGCTTTTTAAAATTGTATTCAGTGTGGAATCTTATACAGGAACTTATTCAAACGTGGAAGGGTGAATAACAAGCCTGCAACAGAAGTTAAAATAATATAAATACCATGTAGGACACTAACTGATACATCTTTTTGCCCTGAGTTTGTTTTGTATTAACCTCACAATTAGCCTGCATCAACAGTAGATCTTCCTCTGGCTTGAAGCCTGCTGCTTTAGAACAGATTAACCTGACTGACTCGATTAGTCAAACTGCAACCTGCTGCCACCTCTGCTGCTCTCAGTCCCACACATCAATTTGCATATGTAGTGCGTTCAGTTTAAAAGTATGATTTCTTTCCTTTTTTCTTGCATCAGTGTAATTTTTTTGAGTGTAGAAAATGCTCCAAGCTTACACAATAATACTAGTAACCACCACAAGGATACAAACTCCCACTAATCCTAGCGTTAATGCAGTCCCAAATTGCTCAGCAAGGTACTTTATGTGGTTCAGACACTGTCTCATGCTGTGAATACTTCTCATAGATAAAGAACAAAACAGAAGCATCTCCTTACTTTTTCCCCAAACTTATCAAGGAGTGAAATTTTGTCTTTAAGGCCTTCTCCATCCAACTTTTCGGATGTTCTTTGGGACTCTCTTATGACCTGGCTAAGAGTAAATGGGTTCCTTCAGGAGACTGAGCATTTCCGCAAAAGGCAGTGGCTGACACTACCGTGACTCAGAATAGCTCTACCCCACCACTTTCAGTCCACTCCTCTACTGCACACATGCACTAGTCTATGCTTAGGAAAAGCATGGCCATAGGAGAACAAAATGCACTGAGATGCAAACAGTAGCCACAACAAGCTGAGGCAAAAACACTGATCAGAGGAAATTTCTTGGAAGACATGTAAAAAGCACTCACAGGTCGCAGGTCCTGGGAATGCTGTGTCAGACGCAGGAGTTGTGGAGAGCACATTCTCACTTCAGAGGATCAGAGGAAAGTAGAGGCAGCCCAGGCATCCATGGGAAGCCAGTGCCAGCACACCTGGGAGGCAAACTGGAGGGCTTTCGCTATGATGAGTGTAGTTTTGAACCACCACTGAATCAAACTGGGAGCTCCCAGAAACATAAGTTTGGAAATGGAGCTCTTTTACAATCTATGTGTGCCTTCCTACAGACCTTGCTCCCCCTCCTTGGATAGGTTCACTTTCATGTCCCAAATCTCTCCACACATTAGAACATAAATAATGAAAGTGAATGGAAAATGCACCAAAGGGGAAGATGCATTTGGACCAGCTATAAAACTGAAGTGAAAAATGAGTCCAAGGAAGACAGCACAGTAGATCATGAGAAAATAGTTCTCTCTGCCTGCTACCAAGACCCAAGTATTAGCAAAGTAAATACTATGATATATGAAAATAAATAACTGTGAGATAAACACAAGTAACACTGCACACTGAATTCCTAACAATTATCTGCATGTATCTCTCAATATCCTGAATAACACCAGGCTATGTACCTAAGCATTATACCCTCAAGACCAGTTGCAGGATATGCGAGGAGAAATACAGAACTAAGAATAACTAATGTAAAGTTTATCCTTGAGAAACATATTAACGTATTCTAGTGTCAATTAACCTGTAGCAAATATGTACCACACTCACCACTGTGAACTGCAAGAAGGGTGTCATCACCTTCCGATGATAAGTATTTGTCCCTATTTACCTAAATATATAACCCTAAAAATTGTTACTATTTACTATAGTGTCATGATAGATCCAGTGCATGGAGACAGGGAGTTGTGCTTGAACAGTGCTCAGCCCTCTTATGGTGAGCATTGCACTCAGACCTGCTGACAGTCTTTTCAACCTGTTCAAGTATGTATTTTTTTATGGTTTCATTCCGTTTCTACTTTTACAAACAAAACATAGCGAGCAAATGAAAATTAATAGATGGAGATATATGGAATTTGTAAACTGCAAAGGTGCAGTTACAACAAGCAAGGATATTCCAACTATTAGTAAATATTTCCTTATTAAAATGGAGGAAGACAAAAGGACAGATAGAATTAAACATACAAAGCAGAGGAAATTCAGTTCTGTGTTGCTGCTGCTGCTGCTGCATTGCTACCATGACTCACTCTGCAATGTCCTTGCTCTGCAAGGACCACAGCTGAGAATGAGCTGTTATGTACCACGTCCTTGTGCTAAACCCATGTACAGTAAGTCTAAGACATAGAGAAGAACTTAGCTATCCTTGTATTTATTTTTGATGAGTTGTTATTTCATGCCAGTTTTTTTCAGTTGCTATGCCATTTTAGTGGGAATTTAATGATTTTAAAGTAAAAAAAAAAATATTATTTTATTGTGCACGAGACACTCCCAATCCCATACATTATGGCTGTTGCAACATGTCAGGCTTACCCCTACTGACACTTTTTGAGGTTTGCTGGACTTAGACTACATATGAAATTAGTTCATTCTCTGTTGTAGTCCACTGGACAGATATATACTTTACAGAGATTTAATACAAGAATTGGTTAAGGGCTGGACCAGAACAGATTCTTCTGATTCATCAATAGTGCCAACGCTTCCGCTTTGCTTGTCTGATCGCTGAAACAGTAAATTACCCCCTTGCTGCTGTTAGGCCATTATATCAAAGTGTATTTAATGACTTTATTGCTGCCCACTGTACCAAGTATATAGGACAAAACACTTACTGCATCACTGTGGTCTTGTTGGCTTAAGGGAGTGACATCGTATTCATTGCCATGACTCTAGAAAGACAACTGCAGTTGACAACAGCAAGTCTCTCGCACTACACTACCCTGTCTGTCATGCCATCTCCACTTCTAGGTACTCTACCAGACTGAAGCAACAGGCAGTGATGGGAGGCTCTGAGAGATCTGCTTTTGAAACACAGGAAGGTTACAGAACAACAAAGTCAAAGCAAGTGCTCCAAGGCTTGGTGAGCTATTTGTAGATTTGGGTATAAAAGGTTGTCCCAGCACAAACAGTGATATAAGTTCAGCTGTCTCACAGGGGGAAAAAGGATCATGGCTCATGAATTGGCAGGGCTCATTGAGAGGGCTTTAAACTAGGTTCGAAGGGGGAAGGGGATAAAACCAGGCTCACTAGAGATGAGCCTAGGGGTGGTGTGCCGATGCCGGGGGTGAAATCGATAGCCCAGCTCAAGTGCATCTACACCAATGCACGCAGCATGGGCGGCAAACAGGAGGAGCTGGAAGCCATTGTGCAGCGGGAGAGATATGACTTAGTCGCCATCACAGAAACATGGTGGGGTGACTCTCATGACTGGAGTGCTGCAATGGATGGCTATAGACTCTTCAGAAGGGACAGGCGAGGAAGGAGAGGCGGTGGGGTGGCCCTGTATGTTAGGGAGTGTTTCGA
>NW_008795686.1:1774578-1797196 GCF_000699145.1 Aptenodytes forsteri | reverse complement strand
AAGGAGGTTGTAGCGAGGTGGGTGTCGGTCTCTTCTCCCAAGTAACAATCGATAGGACGAGAGGAAATGGCCTCAAGTTGCACCAGGGAGATTGGATATTGGATGTAAGGAAAAATGTCTTTACTGAAAGAGTGGTTGGAAGAGGCTGCCCAGGGAAGTGGTTGAGTCCCCATCCCTGGAGGTTTAAAAGACATTCTATGATTCTATGATTCTATAAGAAGGTGAGAAGACAGCTTTGCCTTGTAGTTAGAAAAACAGGATTGAGCTTTGCTGGGAAGGATTACAGGAACAAAAAGGCACACCTTCACTAGTTTCATCTTTGCTGTATGAACAGAAAGAATAAGAAATTATATGTGCCTGCACCTCCCAGAACAGATTCAGAAAACAGAGAGGATGAATAGGGAAAGCAGCATTTTAGGTAATTTTTCCTTCAAATCTGTAAAGATTAACACCTTGCAAAATCTCTTTCAATAAAAGTTGAAGGATTATGTAAATATCTCAGTTCATTATTGCCTGTTCCTCGTCCTCTAGATCTGACTGTCATTATGTTGACCGCTGAACTAAGAAAATCAGATGCAGAATGAAAGCAAAGCTTACTTTAGAGCTGGAAGGTTACATGAGAACAAACTTTTTACGATGGGGACAAACTTTTTAGCAGGGCCTGTTGTGACAGGACAAGAGGTAATGGTTTTAAACTAAAAGAGGGTAGATTTAGACTAGATATAAGGAAGAAATTTTTTACAATGAGAGTGGTGAAGCACTGGCACAGGTTGCCCAGAGAGGTGGTAGATGCCCCATTCCTGGAAACCTTCAAGATCAGGTTGGATGGGGCTCTGAGCAACCTGATCTAGCTGCAGATGGCCTCAAGTTGCACCAGGGGAGGTTTAGATTGGATGGAAGGTTTTTTTTGTGTTGGGTTGACGGTTGGACTCGATGATCTTAGAGGTCTTTTCCAACCTCAATGATTCTATGATACTATGACCTTTAAAGGTCCCTTCCAACCCAAACTATTCTATGATTCTATGATTCTATGTTGAATATGAACTTCCAGGTGACAGTAAAGTACACTCTCAAACCCATTAATGGATAAAAAGAAACAGCTAAATCACCTTTAACTATTGGTTTTAGTGGAACCATGGCCATACTACAAAACCTGGCACTCTTGAACACATGAGTTTAAGAGTATGGCTCAGAAATGAGCATTGGACTGAAGGACTTCTGCATAGGAGAGAATGCTGAATATTAGTAGCAAGGTGAGAGGTTCATCTTCTTACATAATATAACCTTTCACGTGTTTATGCAAAAATATGTATTAGAGTGACAAAGAAAACAGAGACTTCAGCTATTTATTCTAATCTAGCCCAAGCAGAGATACATGATCAGGCATACTTGGAGCATTCCTCAGAGACATTCATCCAAATCGATGCTCAGAAACTTTCAAGAATGGCAGTTCACCTGCCTAACAGTTAAAAAAAGTAATTCCTATTATCCAGCTTAAACCCTTGTTGCAAATTAAGTCACATGTCTTCTTATCCTTCCCCAGCAGCTATGGAAAACAACCCATCACTCTTAAATTGCAACATTAATAGCTGCTTCTAAACAGAAAGTCCATGCCAGTCCCCCAAAGAAACCCGATTCATTCATTTTTCTTCATATGACATTCCCTAAATTGTTTTTTGTTTTTGCTGTTATGCAAATTGTCTCTTCATTTCTTAGAGCTCAGTGTGAAAAAGTCTTCCAGATGAGACTTTGTCACTTCCAAGTAGAAGAGTAATATTCTCCTTGGGCTAACACTAAAGTAAGGGTTGCCTTTTTTTTGCAATAGCATCGGTTACTCAGTTCCAGATTTTTTTGTACCATTTTGTTGTTGCCATTCTGTATTTTTGCATCAAATTTCCTTTTGTAGAGCTTAGCACAGTACACATCTCACATTTAAACTTCATCTTGCTGATTTCCCATTACTATCCCAATTGGTTGCATCCTCCAGTAGAAGTGTGGCATAACATGCAGGTGTTGTGTGCCATCACTGATGACAATATAACTGTAGCAATACTAGCAATTTTTCTTTCCTTGAATTTCTAGCAAAGTCAGCACCCTCAGTTTTAAAAACTACACCTAGCCTACCTTTGAAATGGGAAGACCAAATACATACCAAAGAAGGAGCACAGCAAAGGACTGAATATTAGATAATAAGGCAAATGAAAAAGTCTTGCCTGGACCTTGTGGTAGAGCACAACTTCCTACCCATTTTTGATTCTCACAGATGTATATAATTTCTGTGAGATACTTAGTTGACAACAAGGAAAAACTCTCAGCATGTTTAACAGGTACGAATACTACAATTAGCATTTGGTTAGGGAACAATAGTTTTCAAAATTAAATAATAATTTTCCTGTCCATGCAAGTTAGCTTTATGGCTAGATAGTGAAGTGCAGTCCGCGATATGAAGAACTTACATCACTTCTTGGCAGTAATGTTTGCCATCAATGAGAGCCTACAAAGTATTCCTTTTTACTGTCAAGTACTGTTGAAAACATATATATAGTAAGAACCGCCTCTTAAATGAGAACTATCTAAAAAGTTTGCCATGGCCACAACTTCCTTTCCTTCTTATGCTGGAGTAAAAGCAAGTAGGGGGTGGGGGGTGAGGAAGAAGCTTGAAAATGTGATCAGGACCAGCACAAAGTAACATACCTTCACGAGGAACAGTCAAGCTCTTCCAACTTATTCTAGTTCAAGATTTGGCCAGAAAAGAGACAGTAGATCAAATACTAATACTTTATCAGAAACATTTAGTTTGATTTTAGTCTCTGAGTAACAAACCGCAAGGGAATGACAGTTGAAAGAAAAATGTAGCTATCAGTATGAGCAAATGTATAAATGACAAATGATACACTCAGTAAGAAATACTGGGGCAAGGGGGAATGGTAGAACAAACCAGCTTTAATCTGCAGTTTGTAGTCTTGGATAGAGATACTGCAAGCTTACAAACTCCATGCAATTAATTTCAGTGCCAGCAGAACTGCTACCTTTGATTTCTTCTCACTGCCAAAACCAGGAAAGCTTCAGCAGATGCTGTTGAAAAGGTCCTTTTGCCCCTCAGAAACCTTCAAATCACTGTAATCTGCTGCATTTTTACAACATACTGATGTTCAAGGTTCAGAGATGTCCAAAATAAACTGTTTCAGAGGTGAGAGAGAGACTGGGGGAGGGGGAGAATGGGACCAGCTGTTGATCGACATCCAGGGCAAGGTGGGGGAGATAACTCAAAGTAATGCTGATAGAGACTTGTGTCAGAAGAAAAAAGCAGATGCTTATATTTTCTAATATTTTTAAGAGATATTTTCTGCTTTTCCTATTCAAAGAGCACAAGACAAAAACTGAAGTGAGAAAGAAAGAAAAAAACTTTAAAGGTTTCCATGAACAGTGATAGAAAGAAGAAATCATTTTAAATCATACTAAAACAATACACAAATTACCCCACCGTCAGGAAAGAAAGTTAGCTTTATCCCTGTATTTCAGGGAAATCAAGCCCCCAGAGGTCAAGGAGGTTGCTAAATGGGTGGTGGAGCGAGAGAACATTTTACAAAATCATCCTCTAATTTGGAGCCAAGGTCAATGATTTAAACTTTAATGCTCATCTTGAAACCGAACACACAATGAGCATAGGTGGAACCATCCCAACTAGCAATTACCATCCCAACTAGCAATAGCATGTTTTCAAAACATGACACCAGCCCTGCCAGTTTCCTAGCCACTGTTCACTTCTGATGGTGATAACTTGTTAAGCCACAATACTCAGCCACATGCCTAGCATCTAGCTATATCGGGAAATTGCAATTGCCACAAGTTGTCGTACCGCTAGGCAGTCTCAGCTGCAGCCAAGACATTAACACTCAGCTCTCTATCACTTCAGAACTCAGTCCTCCATGCCACGGTCAAAAACAAACAGAATATGAGCTGGCTACCACTGTATATATGAAGTTTAGTGCATCTTTACCAATGAACACACCCAACTTCAGCCTTGCAAATATGTCAGTGAAGAACTTTCTTTGCAGAGCTAAATTGTCTTGTAGGAAAGAGAAAGGGGAGGGAAAAAACCCAAAGCATTCATAATGACTGCATTTCAGGACGTCTGACTAAACGTGCCCCACCATACCATGAATCCTATTTCTATGTAATTATATGGTTCACTGTTCACTTTTTTAGCCCAAATTTAATGCAGCCCACACAAACTAGTGTCATCTTAGTGCTTATTACCGTAAAATATTGACCTCAACATGCTGAATCATAAAACAGAGTTTCTAGAAAAGTTTACAGGGTGCTGTATGCTAAAGAATCCCACACCCAGTCAAGTTTCCACTAGACATTTAGTTTCAAATTTGCAGGGAAACCAAGGGTTATATTCCAGAGTACAGAACTTACTTAGGTCTTTCCTATCCAAAGGAAGAAATTTATGCCAAATACAGTGGTATTTTATCTATCTGGGCAGAAAATAGGCACAACATTAAAAATACACTTGCTGGGGGATGGAAAAGCATAGTGATCAACTTTCAATGAAAAACAGAAAGAGGCTGAATTGAGGCTGTGGAGTTTGGAACTAGCAGGTTCCTAAATGGGCTTATTAGAAGCGTATCATGGAATGGTTGAGGTTGGAAAGGACCTCTGGAAATCATCTCCACTTTGACTAAACACACAGTGATTTTCCAGGATGGCATTTTTTTATAAACAAAATGCCTTGAGAGGGAGAACAAATTGCAGCACTGTTGCTATAAAATCATGCTGAAGCTATGACAACAGCAAGCTGAAAGAAGCCCCACCTCCTTCTTTCACCTCAACTTCTTATATTCTCCCCACATCAAAAGAAAGTCTAAGACTGCATTTCGCACTTCTAAGGGTTAAAGAAGAAGCAAGAGGTGTTTGCTGCTGATTCCAAGCAGAGGCAGTATTCCTACCTCCTTTCTCTTGACATCTCACTTTGTTTTCCATCACAAGGTAGCAATATGTATTTATCCCTTGCCTTGGCATAGTCCTTCCAAGATTCATCCACATAATATAATGCTGCAGATGGTTTTAACTCTCAGAATATAATAAAAATACAACTGCAGACATGACAGCACTCAGGTGCCATTAACATATTTTCTAAACTGGATTAAAAAGGACGCTGATGTGAATGCACTATGATGTTCCCTAGGAAAAAAACACTTCATACCATCATGAATCATGCATCAAACTTTGTAACCTAAGTTACTGTTGGTTGCTTCATTTTTAATCATGGCTGTGTGCAAGTAAAAACATCCATCATTTCAGGCTGCATTTAATCTCCAAACCACACAAATCAAGATCCCAAAGCTGGAAATGCTCCGGCTTGGCAGAAGAAGATGAGTGTGCAGAAGACTGTGTGGTGTTTAACTAAAATTGCCCAAATCCAAGGGGGAAAAAAAAAAATTAAAAAAGGAAGAAGCATCAGCTGGCTCTTAACCTGACTACATTGCTTCCAGACTATAACATTTTCTCACTTTATCTTTCATAAAGTACACTCTTTGTGTTTAGAAAACATCTTGCATTTTAAAGATATACAAATTGCCTGGCTTGAGTGAGGCTATGGCTCATCTTCTGTGCATGGCCAGAATAGATGAATTCCCTGATCCCATTCAGCCTCAAAATCATAACTGGGCCACTGCTAAATGAAGAACCAACATCTTTCAGTTCTTAGTGAAAGACATGATCACTCTAAGGTAATGGGCTATGAAAAAATTTACAAAGCAGTCAATCCTGTGACCTATTTCCTAAAGGGAAACAAATGAAGCTTATCCTCCTTTGGTATGGACTATCTCTGTTTCCTTCTTGGAATTGTTACACGTGTTCTACAGACTGTTTAGGAATATATGACCAAGCACTACTGAGAACCCCAATAAAACATGAAGAAAAATTGACACTGCAGGTCTTTAAGCTTTCTGCTGTCCTCTCCACAAGTCCCACTTGTGGCTGTTCTCCATCTTTGTTTTAACATTGAGCAGCAGGAGCTGGTCAGATCCATAGACATAGAGAAACTCATTCTCACAAAGAGCTATCTTCTTTTGTAGAAAGATGGTCAGTCTCTAGATAACAGGCTGGCCATGGAGTGGTCTGATGAATAGAGCAGAGATTTGAAAGAGAAGATCTTGGCTCATCGGACATCCTGATAAAGTGACCACGGTCATGTCACTTGATCTGTACCGTGCCTCAGTTCCTCATTTCTTACATGAAGAGAGGATTGCCAGAAAGAAGTCTAGTAATGATGGTGAGGAGCTCTGATGCTTCCCTGAGAAAGTCCACATAACTATCTACTCTGTGTATTTTAGGCTGATTTTTCACACCATTACAGAGGTCCCTCTTTGCCCTTTAGGAAAGCGTGCTATACATATCAAACTCCACTGGGGAGAGAAACTGAAGTTGATCAAAATTGCAAGATTGTTGCAGTGCCTTTTACCTCCATATGCATGGGTTTGGCCTGCATCATACTCTGGAAATCTGTGGGTTTGGGTGCTTGATCACTTTCTGTTCCAAGGAGGTAGCCTATCTCTACACAAACAGTGATAATTAAACTTCTAGACAAAAAACATTTTCTCCCTCACATACCTAATTTATACAGAAGCTTCAGGTTTCACTATAAGAAAACAGCAACACGAGGCTCAAAGCCTCTGAGACAATGCCCCACTATGTTTTAAAGTCTTGTTTGTGCCTCTGCTGCTTAAAACCAGTATGATAATAATAAATTTTAGATGTCTGAATATACTAGTGCTTATGAAGATTCTCATATTTTTTGAAATGTTCGGCTCCAGGAGATAATCCCATCTTTTAAAAATAAAAAGGAGAGATACTAAACTGAGGCTCAAAGCCTCTGAGACAATGCCCCACTATGTTTTAAAGTCTTGTTTGTGCCTCTGCTGCTTAAAACCAGTATGATAATAATAAATTTTAGATGTCTGAATATACTAGTGCTTATGAAGATTCTCATATTTTTTGAAATGTTCGGCTCCAGGAGATAATCCCATCTTTTAAAAATAAAAAGGAGAGATACTAACCTGCATGGCTCTCAGGGAAAGCTACAAAGCATGACATAGAAACACCTTAAAAATTCCAGAAAGAAAAGACAAGTAAATAGAAATGTTTGTCTACATTTTTATAATGAAGCAAATCCAACAAATGGTTCATACTTACACACTCAATTTTAGGGACTTGATTCCTGTTTGGTTTAGGGGATTTTCTGTTTCATTTTCTAAATCAGGTTTGATCTGTGTCTCAAGGGTTTGGTTCTTGTGACAGGAAATTATTTCCCTGGCACCACATTTATTTACCTTTTTCCATTTTTGATTACTAAACTGGGTGAAAATATTATTCACTGAAAAGCAGGAAAGAAAAAACAATTAACAAAAGTATTTAATTTTCCAAAATTTATTCTGCGAACTGGCAAGGATGTGACACTGCATTCATCACAGATGGCACTCTCATGATTGAATGAATGCTTTTAACTGGAGATGTTCACAAGTCTGGAAAATGTTCACCAAATATTATGTTCTTCATAGGCTTAGCTTTTGAGAAGTGATTGCACCAGTGATCATAGACATCAAGCTCTGAAGTATGAGATCAGATTCTCCCTCCCTTTACAACCCTTCTGATAAGTACAAGAGGTCTACTTTTGGAAGCATTTACTATTTTTCATCGGCAGAAGCAATAATAAAAATTTACCTGTTGAATTTGTACGACTGTAGCAAGAACTTAGTCCTGTTAAATTCCAATTTCAATTTTTTTTCCTTCCATTAACTGTTACTGATAATATATTATCTGAAGTTCAAGTTACGATTTTTTTGTTCCAAACACTTTGAAAATGATACAGACTTTTGATGGATATTTGCCCTTCCAGTGCTGAATCAGGATATTAGGAATTTGTGATTCCTTTGAAACGGTCAAAAAGAGGTTTAGCATATAGTATGTAAGAATGCCAGCTTACAGAGAGAGTCCTGCCTTTGGGACCTTTGGGGGATGCTGAAGTGACTATCCTACCCTCAGGTAGCAGATGTGTAAATAGCTAATTCCTCTAAAATAATTCTCTGAAAGATACCAAATTAGCTTTCCAGCCCCTCATTTTCCATAACCATGCAGTACCCCATGTACCAAAGGCAACTGTATGCTGACAGAGTGCTATTTGGAATATCACCAAGACAAGGCTATTGTTGTGGGGGGGTTGTTTTTTCATATGCTAAGCATAAGGAATTATCAAAGGGCACTAATAAACAGTTTATGAGTCTTACTGACATTAATCCTGAGAGACCCTCAAGCCACCTCTTGCCTCACCGATATGCTCCAATTAAGTATATTTAAACATTAACCGTGTTACAGAAGAGAACAATTGTTGTTTTCCAAAATAAGACAGACAGTCTGTCGGAGCGGTTAATAGAACTGAGCGTGCCAAAAGGCACTGTCTTGTTCTTCAGTTACAAGGATGCCTTTAGCCCTTTACCATATAAGCAAAAAAATTGCACTACCAGCCTCTAACCTCCCCCCGGAAACCTAGGCACTCTTTGTATGACACTCACAATTCATCATAAGCTTAGAGGAAAGTATCTAATAGACCCTACTGAAATGTTGTGAGAACAATACCAACTCTGTGACAGTAGCAGAAGACTAATTTCACTGAGCAACTAGGGAATATCAAAGCTGCTTATGAAGAGGAAGAGACAGTACAGTTCACTGACAGCTGCTAGCAAATGGAAATGCTATGAGAATTTCACCACAGTATTTTTAAATAGGCTGCTTTAAAATAATCTTAATATAAATTGTATATTTTAGGGAACCCAACCTAACACTCTGAGAGTCAATGGGAGATTAGGCATGAAAGATGAGCTATAACATCTATATGAAAGGAAGAGCCATCTTTGTGGTACACTCACTTGTCCAGCACAATCCCCAAAGCAGTAACCCTGTGGGTATTGAATGGGTTCTGATTCAAGGAGGAACATTCAGGGAAAAGTTAAAAGCAGAGAACTGAGGCACCTCTGAGGACAAGTGTGATCATAATCAAACATGGATCTGATGGTTTACCACTCAAATATGCTATTTGAGAAAAGAAACCTATGATTAATTAAGATTATTACCTTTCCAAAAACAACAGTGAGGGAACTTACACACATTTTTCACAAATGTTTTCTGAAATGTAGAGAAAAACATTATTATCTTTCACACAATCTCAACCCCATTGACTACACTGGGCATCCTTTTCTAATACATGATGCTAGTAAAAGGCAGTTAAGATTTCTCTAATGTCTAAACGAGCATATTTTGTCAAATTAATTGTCAATTTACAGTACAAAATCTGATTTTCCCACGTCATGTGAAAACTGTAATTTCCCATTAAACAGCATATATTTTGTTGTTAATGCTCGCTTAAAAAAATTGGTTCAGATCTTCCTCCCTGGCAGAGAGCAAGGAAAAAAAGTAGGTTATTTTTCCTAGAAACAATATCCAAACAATTTATAAATTCAGAGGTGATCTATAAAGTACTATGTGCACTTGCTAAACCTCTGACTTCCACTAGCTTCCTATTTTGAATTAATCTCTTTGCAAAGTGTTATTGACATTTAAAGTGCCAGTATGGAAAAATTAAAGCAATACAGAAATTTTTGTGGAAGATTTGTTGCCTCTGCACCGAGGAATATAACAAATATAACAGAGATCCACAGGTAGAAATTACTGCTTCCAGTACACTGGAAGATGGAGATGTATTGAACAGAAAGTTGTTAAGGATTTTAGCAGGTATAGTACATTGACCCAGGCCACTGTTGATTTCAACAAGGAAATCAATAGCGAATAGAGGAGGCCAAAGTTGAAGGTTTCATGGTTATCAGCAAAGCAAATAAATGGCAGTCAGCCCACACAAAAGGGCAGTAGATATTCAGATCTCACTGTAGGTATAACAAGGTATACTTTCTTAGCTATAAATCTTTTTTCTGGGCTAGGGTTGTGCAGCCGACTGAGAAAATACTGCCACTTGCTCCAGAAGGTCAGTGAAGGAAGAACAAAATGAAATGGGTTGTGACCAAAAGTCAGGACCTCAAGGGCACCACCAGCCCTGCCTGTCACTGCCCACCCCCAGGGTTCCCCCCACCATGCCCACAGCCCAGGACCCCATTTCAAGCCCCCAGGACCATTGGTCCCTGCCCCATTAATGCCGCAGCAGGGCCAGTCCCCAGCTCCCCACAACCCGGCCCGGCCATGGGCCCCACCAAGCCAGGCCCACCCACGGGCCCATGGCCCGGCTTGGCCTCAGCCTGGCTCTGGCCCCAAGGAGATGCCCAAAGCTGGGGTTGCCACAGTGTCCCCTGGCTGCGCTGCTTCTGGCTGGGGTGGTAGGACAGGCCCTGGCTGCCAGGCCCTGCCCTGCCACCCCAAGGAGTCACCACCGCTCCCAGCCCCGCTGTGCCCTGACATGCCCATGGCAGAGCCATGCGTTATTCAGGTAGAAGTACAAATCTTGCAAGTGCTGGGAGAGCACTGAGGCAGCTAACTCCCAGTTCATTACAGAGGAGACAAAACCATTGTCCTTCATATGCTGCTGCTTTTCTGCAGCTGGCACATTGGGTATTAAAAGCTAAACAGGTCCAGGCTGCAGACAAACCCAATGACCCATCATCGTCCGTACTCTTAAACTGTTAGCACAAACCCTGCACAATTAGGCACACCTACAGACAATGTCTGGGCATTGTTTAGGAAGGGCACAGGCAAGGGGTCTTTCCCAGGAAACATTTGGGATGCAGTCATCCCGCTTGGGGAAGTGAAAAGAGGAGAATGGGAGTTGAGCAGTTTGGTGCCATGCATGCTGTACCCATCGGCCTCAGGGTCAGAAAATAGCTCCAGGCCCATTTTATCTACTTGCATAGTCTGAGCCTGACTCTACAATCAGACACTGAGGTTACATCTGTGCCAGTAAACAAAACAGACCACAAACCATTCTTTGATCCTGAAGACCACAGGTTACAGTAGAGCTTTAGTCCAGGCAACTAAATGTTCCTCCCGTACAAAAGAGGGTGGCGACATCCATATTACTCAGCTGGGAACCATCTCAGGTCCAATGCCAAGCACTGTCTGGGACAACAGCTTTGGTTGGCCTGGGTCAAAACAGTCTGAGAGAGCATGCTAGCAATTAAACAATATAGATGATCAGGATCCATTGCTTAAGCGCTGGCCCTGTTCAATTTGGTAGTTTAGACAGAGCCTCAGAGCTGAACTGCAGGGTGAGAATTTTTTTTGGTTTCTAAACATAGGGTTGTTTGAAAACCTACACATATTGCTGAGATTTTGTTGCTTTTGCTTCTTGTTACTCATTGTGAACCAATATAGATTGGCATAATCCTTAGCCATAAGTGGATTGATAATGGGATGTCCAGGAAAGAATAAGAACATAAAGAATGAAAACAAACATAAGTGGTGTTCCCTATATACTCTCCCAATCACCAGTTATTTCAGCCCCTGAATTTCCTGGGCTAGAAGTGTTTTCCATATACTTTGCAACAGTCCATGAATTTCTCTTCCATGAGTTTATCCGATATTCTTTTGGACCCATTTAAGCTTTCACAACCAAAACATCCTTTGGCAAGGAGTTTCACAAATCTATTACCTGTTCTGTAAGAACCACCTCATTTTGTTTGCTTTGAACTCGGTTCCTCCACCTTCAGTCAATATTTTTTTCTTATCCTTGTTGTTGGCAGAAACAGCGAATGGTGGATCTGTGTCCACTCTCTCCACAACTGTGATCTTGGATCTGTCATCCCTCACCCCTGCCCAAGCCATTTGTTTCATGTATTTAGCCAGTCCACATTTCTCACCTCTGAGTGTCTTTACTGTCCTTCTCCAAGTCTTTTCCAACTGTACCGTGCCTTTCATGAGAAGTGAGAACCAGAACTGCATGAGGTAACCAACAGGCAGGCAAACCATGGATATGTACAGTGGTGTTATGATATTTTGTATTTTGATCTGTAATTCCCTTTTTGAGGACCCTTAACATATGCTTTGCTTTTTTTTTTTTGGACCACCCCTGATCATTGAGCTGATAATTTCATGGAACTATTTATCACAGTACTAAAATGCATCAACAGAAGCATCAAAAAGAAGCGTGGCCAGCAGGTCGAGGGAGGTGATTCTGCCCCACTACTCTGCTCTGGTGAGACCCCACCTGCAGTACTGCGTCCAGCTCTGGAGCCCTCAGCATAAGAAAGACATGGACCTGTTGGAGCGGGTCCAGAAGAGGGCCATGAAAATGATCAGGGGGATGGAACACCTCTCCTATGAGGAAAGGCTGAGAGAGTTGGGGTTGTTCAGCCTAGAGAAGAGAAGGCTTCGGGGAGACCTTATTGCAGCCTATCAGTACTTAAAGGGGGCTTATAAAAAAGATGGGGACAAACTTTTTAGCAGGGCCTGTTGCGACAGGACAAGGGGGAATGGCTTTAAACTAAAGGGGGGTAGATTCAGACTAGATAGAAGGAAGCAATTTCTTATGCTGAGGGTGGTGAAACACTGGCACAGGTTGCCCAGAGAGGTGGTGGATGCCCCATCGCTGGAAACCTTCAAGGTCAGGTTGGACGGGGCTCTGAGCAACCTGACCTAGCTGAAGATGTCCCTGCCCATGGCAGGGGGGTTGGACTAGATGACCTTCAGAGGTCCCTTCCAACCCAAACTATTCTATGATTCTATGAAAATCTCAGTTTTGAGTATTAATGGTCAGCTCAGAGGCCACCATTCTATGTGAGAAGTTAGGATGATTTCCCCTGCAGATGTGCAAAATTTTTAATTTATCTACATTGAATTTTACCTGTCATTTTACTGCCCAGCCTCACAAGGTCCATTTGCAATTCTTCAGAGTCAACTCTCATCCATTATACCCTAATTAACATTGTATTACCAACAAATTTCTCATCTGAGTAATCATCCCTTTTCCCGACCACTTACGAACATTTTTACAGCACAGGTCCCAGAAGAGATCCTTGCCAAACTCCACTGGTAATGCTTTGAGATCAGGGATGTATGTGTTTCTATACAAATGCTAGAAAACTGAAAAAACCCAAGATGGGGGAATTCTGGCTTTGAATGAGGTTATAGGTATAATAGGTAGAAGAAATCCAAACTGTGCAACATCATAATGCCAGAGTACAAATTGCCATGGCCCTGAGTGCCCCAAGAGGCTTTAATTATCCCAACCAGCCTCATCTGAGACACACACCCTCACCCTCTGCCCTTGGACCCCAAGGCTCCATCTAAGCTCGGGATCAGGCCCAGAGTCCTAGCCTGAACTGCGTTGTAGGAAGTCTTGCAGCCAGCCTTGTGCCCTGCTATTCCAGACCGGATCTGTGTCATTGTCTTGCCCTGTCTGATTATGACCAGGCAGATGATGGAAGCCGTCACCGCCACCAGCTCTGGGTCATAGACCAGCAGCACACTTGCTACTCTCTTGACAGAAATGACATAGGAATGCAAAGTTAAAGTGATGCTATAATGCAATATGAGTGAGAGAAGGGGAGAAGACAAAGTTAAATGAAGAAAATAAGGTAAAAAATTTAACTGCATCCAGAAGGAACACAACAATTTCTACAGTTCCAAGTGTCTTGCCTTAATAGGAAGTTTGATATTACCAGCCAGGGCAGTGGTGATGTGACTTTAACTTGCTTCGAGAGAGATCAGAGAAGCTGCCAGAGCAGAACAGGTAATAAAAATGTGAGAATTCAATTATACCCATGTAGACTGAAGGAATGTGATAGTGAGAAATTATATGGAGATACAAGTTTTAAATATCACGAATGACCACTTGTTAAACTTGCTAGTCAGAAAACCCACAAGTAAAGAGACAATTTGGCTTAGTCTTGAGCGGATGAGATGTGGTTTGCAACGCTACTTTTGAAGAGTTGGTCTGTAATTATGACTACTATATATTCAAATTTAGCATTTGCAAGAATGAAGTAGATTTAATTTCAAAAAAGAGAACAACATAAAAATGAAGAAGCTTGTTAAAAACAAATTAAAAGGAACACATAGAAGAATAAAATTCTTGCAGGCAGACTTGAGATTATTTAAAGACAACTAAACTGGAGTCTCACTGTAAATAATACCTTCTAATCAAAGAGGGACAAAAAAGGACCCACCAAAGTCAGAACCACTGAACAACAGTAAAGGAAGTCATTTAAAGTTAGAAAGACTTCCTTCAAAAAGCAGAAGTCTTATCTGAAGAAGGGAAACAAAAAAGAGTATAAATTCAGATAAATCAAATGTAAAACCATAAAAGGCAGATGAAAACAGGTTTTGAAGATAACTTGGGTAAATAAGATCTTCTGTGCTCCCTGGCAGAAAATTTGTACAGTCTGCAGAGCTAATAGAACTAAAAACATCAAAGTCATAACAAAAAAGTTAGATTAATTCTCTTTATCCACGTTCACTTAAGAAGAGCTTAGAGAGATTCACAGCCACTTTCTTTACAAGGGACAAGTTTGAGGAACCACCAAAAGGTCAGCAGGGAACATTTATGAACAGACTGATAAAATAAATGCTAAGGAATCACTTGGGCTCCATTGCATTTAACACCAAGTGGTACAGTAATCAAACTGTGAGACTACTGAATTGCTGCCGTAGTGGTAATCTACTGACTAACTCTTCCTCAGGAATGGAGAGTATCAAGTGAAAAGCCCCTTCTTAAAAGGGGATTGAGAGACTGTGCAAGTAACCTACACCTGACTTCTGTACAGGTGAAGCTATGAGAAATTATAGATCTGCTCAACACTTGATGTCCTGGTTATACTGGAGCAGCTTTTGCAGTAGAAAGTCAAGGCTCACATACCTAGCTATTAGGATTCACTGAAGGGTCAGCAGGTATATTGACAATGGCAGTGTGATTCACAGAATTACATGAATTTCCAGAAATCTTTTGACAAGGCACCTCTCCATCAAATTGTAAGAAACTAACCAGTCAGGATATAAGAAAGAAAGGTTTATTGTATATTCATAATTAATTAAAAGCAGAAACCAGAGTAGGCATAAATAAAGAAATTACCTTGGGAATTCAACAGGTTTCTGAATGAAAACTGTTCAATATATTCACATGTGAACTGCTGAATGGGATAAGTGATGAATTTACAAATTATATAAAATTATCCAGGATAGTAAAAATGAAAGCTCTCTTTACATAAGAGCTACATGGTATAACATGACTTTTTATACTCTTTGTAAGCATCCATTCCTGGCCACTGAGACAGAAATCTGCAATAAACACACCTTTGGTGTTCTTGTCCTAAGGACAGCACTGCTGTCCCAAAAAGGCTGACACAAAGATAAAAAATCACAGGCAAATGAGCTAAAGTATATAGCAACATTTTAGGCAGGGAATGATGAAAAGAGCTGATCCTTCTTTCTCCAATATAAGCTCTGCTCAATCAGTTTTTTTGCAGAACTTACTATGATGATTTCAAAGCATTTCTTTTAGGATCTGCTATATTGAGCACCTGTGACAGTTACAGAACATGTTTCTCCTTTAACAGTTTGCACCTTTGTGACCAAGATCAGTATAGAAATATTTTTAAATTACAGAAATTTAATACATTCCATCTTCATTTTCCAGCCTCCAAATTACTAGCAACTGCCAAGCTTTGCCACAAGGCCAGGACTTTTAGTTACTCAGCCTTCCCAGCCCCTTCACCCCAGAGCAGTTCTAAAAGCACCTTCTGAAACAATAATTAAGTGATTAAAACAAAATCAGGTTGTATTCTCGCAAAAACTGATAGCTCGCTACTACTGAAGATACTGAAAATCTCCCATGAGAGTCAGGCAGTCAAAAGAAAATGCAAGAAGTTTGTTTAGTGTAAAGATACTTGTTTCCTTCCTTTTGGTTTTGCAATTTCAACCTCAGCAGCAGGTGACAGCAGGTGACTAAAAGCGTAAAAGAGATTCAAGACTTAAGTCAGTGTTCTATAAATACTCAAGACAATGACATTTCATGGTAAGCAAACCAAAAGGTCAAGGCTGAATGCTCATTTTCGTCTCTCAGAAGCGTCTGTTCTTGTCAGTGGTATTTTCCAGCAGCTGTGTTTCCGTCTATAATGTGCATTGCTGTGTAACAGCTACGTGGTGGAACATAGGTCCAGTTTTAGGCTTTGCAGGATAAATGTGTTTCACATCAGCCTCGCTGGCTATTGGAATTCACATCATGCAACTAAACATTATAAAGAAGATAAAGGAAATATGGAAAAAGTGCAAATCCAAGGCTGTAGCTGAAAACATTTACGTAAGCACTGTACAGAATAACCAAACAGAAGTGTTCCACTGTCACTCATAACAGTGTCTTCAGTCCATTATATCTTGTAAGATCACAATGAAGTTGTCCTCTTGCCAATGCTTTCTCCTGCTGTCCCCACAGAGGTCTCAAGAAGCAAAAGAGTTGTGCAGAGGGAAAGGGGCAAGAGGTTGAAAATGTGTATGACTGTTTAATGTTCTTTCCTCTTTGCATTATTTGTACAGTCTTCAAAAACACCAGTGAGAGCAATGCCACCCAGGTGATAAGCAGAGAAGAGGGAAACATTCAGTGGTATGGGAGGCTGTGGCATTTCTTCACTGTATGAAGAAATGACCATGATCAGATCTTTTGAATAGACAAAGTGCCCTGAATGCACTTTCAGGCCCATCTTTCACTTCTGATGAAATATAGTTGGGCTGTCATTCATACCAAATAAGCGTTGCTGGCTTAAATTCACCTCCACTCACATTTAAGAAGATATCTTTATCCTGTGGCCTGTATCCAAATACCCAATATTAAATCTCCAGGTGTCACTTTTAACTGATAGCCTGCAATTAGTGTTTGATGGCCCATCAATGCATTATGCAGTTCCTCCCTCTGAAAGAGTTTTGTCTTTCTTTAAATTGCCAGGATTGAAAGAATTATGTTCTAATCCCCTGACTTCATCCAGTTCATTTTGAAACTTAATGTTTTTCAATTAAATCTCCTATCGGGAACTCATTCACTTTCATCACACCAGCACAGCCAGGTTGCCTTGATTAATTACTAGCACTTACCCTTCTACTTCAGTAAGTCTCAGTACGATGCCTAATAACTGGAAAGCTTTAAATCAATGCTTTATATCATTCCAAATCTGAAGCTCCAAAGAATTCTACAAAATTGAAGAAAGGCAGGGGGCTACAGGGAGCCTGTGTTTAAGAACTGAGAGTGTGTGAGGTTCAGAGCTGATTCAGTGCCCAAGCTAATAAATCCAATTCATACTGGAAGCCAGCTCATGTAGGTAATAGAATTCAACAAATAGAGAACATAGGTTTAGGAATCAAATTACACTTTCAGTCCTGGAGATGCAACAGAGCTGTCAGATGTACAATTTCTAATCTACAGGAGCTGTATTTTAAACATCCATGGGTTAACATAGGAGAGGAAGCTCATTAACATGGCAGAGATTAAACTCAGTGTCTTTCATTCATGTGAAGTCTACAGTAGTGACTACACGGAGAACAGTGTTTATTCTAAGTCCAGTTTTGGAAACAGACCTTCACACATGGACCAAAATTTGCAAAGAAAAACCAAAAAAAACCCAAAAAAACTATTTCCAGCTGAAATTCATCTTGATTATCCTTTACTTACAGGATAAGCTGTGTGAAAAGTTTAAGATTAATGAAAGGAAACAATCTAAGAACTAGAAGTCTTATAAGAAAAAAGTAGATACTCTTTTCCCAAAGTTTATCCTCATTTTTTGTTTGCTAATTAGCTGTGACTGAGTAGACAAAGGCCCCTTGCCAAGAGTTAGTTGAAAGCCTCTTTCCATTCAATGGTAGCCATAGAGATGGGAAGAGAGTCTTCTTCACAGTCCTCAGATTAAAACTGCATTTTTGCTCATACCAGTTAGGGCAGCAAACATTTATTAAAGTATGAAGGTATCTCACACTGTACTACCAAATGATGAACCATATTTTGATGAGTCTTGACCTTCAGAAACTTCTGCAGATGAACTAGCTCACTGAATGAAGTTTTAGCTCCAGCAATCTCACCGTTCCCTCATCTTTGTCAGCTGCCCTGTCTCAAACATATGTCTTTCCCATGATAGGATCAGAACAGAAATACAGTCAGAAACAGAAAATAGATATTCACTGGGAATCACTGAAAAATCCAAAGCAGAGAATAGGTACTGGTATGTTCAAAGCAGCCCATCCAAAAGCAGCTTTACTCACAGGAGCACCCAGAAAACTCTCCATACCCTTCCCAGTTCAATCTCTCATACAACACACCAGAGCTCAGATAAGTGGCCATAAGACTGCTTACCTTGACTCAGCTGGTAGGCAGTAGCTATCTAAGTATATGCCTCTAACCAGCTGCAATACAAGTTATTTCAAATTCTCATGGCTTCAGTGAAACCAGGTAAAGCCAAGTGAAACTACATTCCATTTACCACGAGTGCACGCATCACCCGTTGCCATCACTAAACCCATGAGCATAAGCTGTGGAAGCTTGACTCCTCAGAGCAGAGCTGTTCAACCCAGTTGAAAGGATGGGTCTTGAGAGGCTTGAGAAAAACCTGTCCCCTCCATCCATCCTGGAAACCCCACCATCTTTCTCTCTCTTTTTTCCCTGGATGCCCCCACATCCACCTTTTTTCTACCTCTTCCCCCCCTTCAGTCTCACTACTATTCATCCCCTACACGGTGTCTACTAATTCCTCTTTTTCTGGTTCCTCGGGGCAGAGAAATAGTATGTGCCACTTGGCCATTAGATGTAGAAGGGGATGGCACAGAGAATGAGTAGGTCTGACCCACCACAGCGTAACAAGTCTCCCAGACAGCTGTACTGCACCTTTGGTTTGGGCAGCAGGCAGTTGAGAGATACCAGTGCCACCACCTCAGATGCTCTCAGCAGTGGGTCACACACACAACCTTGCGGCCAGCCAGTCCAAAGGCAGGTTTTCCCTAACCTACTCTGGAGGTGTTGAATGTACATATAATTACAATCAGACCTTGATAAAGAGTTTTGCATATGCCCATTATCATTACAGTGAGCTGACCCAAAACTCCAGGCTCAGATACTTCCTGAATTGGAGCCTTCTTGGAAGGCAGAGGTAAAATTTGCAGTCTAATTTGGTAAATGCTTGTTTAAATTGTGTGCAGTTACATTGACGTACAAAGGCCAATAAAATTAAATTCCCTATTTAAAAAAATGAAAATGATCCATTTGTTTTTCTTAAGTGTCCTTGTTAGTTGGATGCTGTCTTATATTTTACTAAAACTAACCTTTTCAAAAAAGCTGTAATTATCTTGAAATACATTTTCTGATTTATGATAAGGAGTGGATTATATTGAAAATGGGATGATGGCTTCATTTATGTCCCAGATCTGATTCACCTTTAAAACTGTCTTTGGTTTTGCTTTCTGGATGCTTAGTAAGATAGAGTATTTTCCTCTTTCTAAGGACATGATTTAATGATTTATCGAGTGTCCTTAACTCCCACTGAGGTCAAAACTATCACACAAGGCCAGCCCCCAGCAATACTTTAAAGGGAACTGGAAAATTTCTGCCAAGGCATCACTGCATTAGAAACAGGATTAGAGGAAAAGTGGCTTCCAAAAGTGGCTTTCCTTTCACTTCCCAAGCAGAACTGCACCTTTCTCAGACTGTATTTCTCTTTGGTCAGTTTTTCAGCCAAATTCTGCCTTTCTGTCTTTTCGGAATTTAGGTTCACCTCTGTAAAAGTCAAAGCTGGCATAGCATTTCTTTCAAGAAATACACGAGAGAGAGAGAGAGAGAGAGAGGCAGTCAGGGGTGGGTTTGTCCTGGTGTGCTACCCTGAAGAGCAACAGAAGGTTTTCAGCTTTCCTGGATGCCACAGCAGAGCTGATGGTGATACTAACACAGCAAAATCATACACTGATATGCTACCACAGAAGTCAGGTAGATCACTGGCCCTGCACTGCATATGCGTGAGGAGCACAGGACAGCTCATTTCTGCCTTGCGATAGCAGAGGGGCGATACTGCTAACTAACCAGCTACTCTCTGTCTTGCATTCCCCACAAGTAACCCTGCTTTCAAAAGATGTAATTTTTCTGTTCCTCTCTGATGGACTGATAAACAGGACTGGTTTTCAACAGCTTGGGAAAGAAGTGGTAGTGCTGGACCACCAAACCAAGCTCCCACAGAGATCATGAAAGGTACTGAGCTATGATTCTTCATATGGGAACAGCACAAATAAAATCCATTGGCATTAGTTCTAGTGACTGCTTATTTTGTACCTCTGCTTTCTGCCATAGCAAACCCATGGGCTTCTGCTGTGCTTTCCTCAGCCCAGTGACAACTCCCACATACTGCCAGGCAACTATTCACAGCACCTTTGTTTTCCTGCTCCAAGGGCAAGTTTCAGACCAGTGTCTTCATTTCACAGTTTAAATACAGAAGATGATTGTTTCCAACCAGCTAGCTCAGCTTCATTAACAAAAATTTATTTTCCTTAGGTTCTTTTTAATTCTAATCTTCAGACTAGCAGCCAAATAAGTGACAAGTAGTTATTGGCTGTGGGATTGGTTATAGACACTGTGTCACATCTCGTGTGTAGACACATACATAAAGAGAGCACAAATTACTTGAGCCTAAATGTCTGGCAGTGAATAAGAACCTCATTTTGTTAAGGGATAATACTGTTAATAGGCACAATCCCAGAAAGGTACAGAGAGTGAAATGAATAGATCTGAGCTCAGCAAGAGTGCCATGTTGTATACCCACTGCTGAGGTGGAAAACTGTTCCTGAACCAGTCCCTCCTCCCACTCCTACAGCTCTGTGCCTTGCAAGCACTCATGCAACTCAGGGTGACATTTTTCTCCTGTATAATTTGGCTGCTCTGTCTCATACCTTAACAATTGGGAAGGAAAGAAAAACTAAAAAAAACCCCATTCACTTCTATTAAAACCTCAGGGTATAAATAACTTGGGATAAATAACATAAAAAGTTTGCAAACAAACTAATCTGTCTCGTTATGAAAAAATTTGAGATGAATTATTCTTATATCAATAATGCCAGCTGCGTATCTCTCCAAGCAAACAACACTACCATGACTATTCAGGTATACAAATGCCTCCTTTGAACTTAACACTTTTAAATGGTATTGTGCTATCTACTGATGGATCTGATGATAGTTACATCTATTAAACTTGTTAACCATGACTGTGAACACAAATTGTTAGGAAATAAGTGAAGTGGGCCAGATCTGTGCTAGGAATCTTTCTAATAATTTAACAAAAGAACCCTGAGTGTTCCCTGATATTGCTTAATCTGTTGATGAAAATGCAGTCTATGTGTTTGTATGTGCCATAAATTTATCAAGCACCCATTCTCATGCATTTCATTACCCCAGAAATGTTGTCCATACCAGAGTCCAACATTGACCTCTTACAACCTAAGGAGGCTTGGTGCTACTTTTGGAATTCTTTCCAGTTCTAACACCTGAGCAAGTCAGGGCTGGATTGTACCCCTAAAATCACATCCCTCCTGCAGAGGGACAAAGGGCAGTTTCCAGCTACGGAGATACTGGGGGCCAAACAGGTACTTATGTAGCAGTGGGCACCCTCCCACCCCCCAGAGGCATAGCCTGCCTACCCCACGCAGGCGACCTGTAGGAAATCCTACAATTACCACCCTGGGGCAGGGGCTGCTTGAGCTCCACCAGCAATGAAGGCAAAAGTGTGTAGCAGGGAAGCAAGGGAGGGATGAGCCTTGGGCTGAGTCTTGCAGGGAAGGTGGGTGCTGGCCCAAGGTCCTGATGGCTGCACTCCCTGTCCCTCTCTGCAGTCCCATACTTGGTCAGCACTTGCCAGACACCAACCACAGCCCCTTCAAGACACCGGAGCACTCCTATGACAATTAGCAAGACATGACTGTTAATGATACAGGAATGCGTTTGACGAGAAAGCTTGCGAGAGGCTGGGGTACAGTGAGACAGCTGTGAAGGCTGTCTTTCCCCCACATCTGCACACTCATAAGCTGTCTTGTCATGGTCTGACCATGATTAAGAGATCATGTTCAGGTCTGAGTTTTTTCTCCTTAGCTATGAGAAGTGATGGCATGAAAACAGCCTCACACACACCTACTGGCATGAGAGAGAGAAAAACAGGTGTCCTGGTACAGTGCTGTGTTTTGGATTTAGGATGAGAATAATGTTGATAACACACCGATGTTTTAGTTGTTGCTGAGCAGTGCTTACACTAAGTCAAGGACTTTTCAGCTTCTCATACTGCCCTGCCAGCGAGGAGGCTGGAGGTGCACAAGAAGCTGGGAGGGGGCACAGCCAGGACAGCTGACCCAAACTGGCCAAAGGGATATTCCATACCATATGACATCACGCTGAACAAAAAAAACTGGGGGGAGTTGGCCGGCAGGGCACAGCCGCTGCTCAGGAGCTGGCTGGGCATCGGTCAGTAAGTAGTGAGCAATTGCATTGTGCATCACTTACTTTGTATATTCTTTCATCATCATTATTATTATTATTATTATTTTCCCTTCCTTTTCTGTCCTATTAAACTGTCTTTACCTCAACCCACGAGTTTTACCTTTTTTCCGATTCTCT
>NW_008795686.1:1710975-1774528 GCF_000699145.1 Aptenodytes forsteri | reverse complement strand
AGCTGCCTGCCAGGTTAAACCATGACACCAAGCAAGCCTCAGCCCATCTGCAGCAAACCAGCCCAGGTTGCAGAACTGGGTGCAATGACTCTGACAGGCGGAGGGACCCGGCTTGCCTCACAACAACGTATGATGAAAACACCATAACTCTTGAAGCTTGGAGGTTAGCCACAGGTTGTGCAGAGCTGTAACAAATAACGTTACAGGGAACGGTCACACTTTGGCTTGCTTGACGGGACGCCCATGTCTGTGCGCAGAAGGTGAGTCTCTGTGCACAGCTCTTTCCGCAGATGTAAGTTAAAGGACATCAGCTGGGTCTAACTCACCACTTCTCACCTTTCTGCACTGTGCCAGAGGTGCAGGCAAGCAGCCAGGGGTGACAGATGTTGCCACCTTCTTTTATGCCTGTCTGGAAAGGTGTGTACAGCTCCAGACCGAGAAAGCCACCACTGTGTTCAAAGGTGAGGTACTGCCAAACTGGCAGTATTCCTCCTTTCTGCCCACCTCCCTTTCTGGCCCCTACCTGCAGCTCTTTCAGTTCAAGATAAGAGGTGGAGGAGGCTGTATTAGAGACATATATACATACTTTAGGTAGCACTCTAGATAATATAACAACCAGTACAATGTAACGGCTGGAGCTAGCAGTAGCTTTAGGAGGAGGAAGATTTATCAGCCTTGTGCAAGCACCCTTTATTTTGAGTGCAAATCAAGCAGTGAAAACAGCAGCACAAAGAGGAGACAGATCTGGCCACTAAGTATACAGTATAGCAAAACAGTCTGGGGAAGTGCTAAGCCAAATTCACAACCACCTGACGCTGACGGTTTATGAAAATACACTTGTCTGAAGTAGTATTTTTGTCCCTTTAACTCCCCCGCTCCTCCATTTGTCATTTTACTCATCTGCTTAAGCATCATTCAGACCTTATACCAAGACTTTTGTGACAAAAACCTTATGATACCCTCCCTTTTGATTACCTCGTAACACCCGACATCCAGGAACTCTGGTCAGTGCTGTTACGCTACCCCTCCATCAACAGCTTTTCCCCCAGTACTTCGGGACAAGTCAAGCTTCTTCCCCGGTCAAAAAAACACAGGTCTAATCATTACTTCTTCTGGAGGAAGGGGGAAGCAGGGTCAGAGTATAACAGGGTCTGTTTAGTGACTGAAACATGTCTTGTGCTTACCATTATGAACACCTGATTGTGTATTACCAAATACCTTTCACCTGCACCCATGTAGGACTGCTTGCTACTGTCTTAGCTGTAGCCGGCATTTGAAAGTGGACCTGTCAAATATCAGGAGTTTTCTACAAGCACGTCTATTTATTTATTTTATACCCCCCCTTATTTTTCTTCTCAGTGAGAAAAGTAAGCTGCGAGTCCTCCCACCGCTTATGGTTTCACACTGGTTATCATGACTAGAGCTTTTACAGCACTCAAGGCACAGGAAGCGGGGTGTAGTGTCTGTGTGTGTCAGCTAAAAGCAATGGTGTGCATGAACCTTAGCTAAAGTTATGAAAATATGCTCTTCTACCCTTCTCTACTTGTATATGGTTCCTTTTACATATACTAGTTTCAGGCATAACAAGTTTTTGTAAAGTTGCAGTCAGAAAGGTCTTCTTTCACACTTTCTGTTCATATCTGGAGAACCATAAAGGAAAGTTTCTGTTTACCATTTTTTCCTGTTCTTTGCAACTCTAATGACTGAAGTAGGGTTACATTATAAACCCATGCATTTTTTTTCTGTCATCTGTAACTCTATAAGTTACTGTCCAAATTTATCCTCTTTATTCAGGAAAAAAAATTAGGATTATCTTGGAAAAGGGAAGGGAAGGGATTTTTTTTTGAAAAGGAAGATCATTTTAAAGAAAATAAAGATCTGAATTTTGTAAATATAACAAAGTCTCAGAAGTTGAAGCCAAAACCTGTGCAAATATAAAGAAAGATAAATTTGAAATAGAAATGTGATGATATGGTTTAAAATTTATGTATTATTGCTTCGTCAAAACATTACAAATAAAAGCCGTGGCAAGTGACAGTTAGACTACTCTTTCACAAGAGCACTGCAGTATGCACCAACATAAAAACTGAGACTGTCCACAAAGCTTAACCACTTGATTTCCTAAGTAACTGCCTTTTCTTTTAAAGACTTCAATTTGTTGGACAAGAAGGAAGTGGTAAGCCGAAGAACAATTGAAATCTATGATCCATCACCACAGAGGGAGCTGATGCATGGCCATTGTAAAAACAGAGAGTAGTAAAACAGAAAATGAGATAAACCAGGCAGTTTGAGTACAAGATGGTTGCTCTTATTTGTCTGTGACTCATGAGAAAGTGGTGACTTCATTGCACCTGAAGCCCTGTAAAATGATAACACTTAGGTATGTACCTTTCACATGTCCAAAGGAGTGTGCAGGCTGTGCACTTGAAATTACCTCTTCACGTTCTTGGGAAATAATGTGATTGCATCTCAACTGCCCACACGGGGCAGTTATTTCTGGTGACCGTGGATTGCAGGCACTTAGAGGGTAAAATATGCATCTGAAGTGATACCTATACCATGCTCAGTGGGAAGGCTAGTGCCTTCTCTTCCTACAGCAGTGCTTACTACAACTTCTCAGCCAAGAAGTTATCACAGAACACACCAGTGGATACTTCTGTATGCCTACAGTATACCGCTCCCACGCAGACATACCTTCAAATACTCACTATAGCAGTCTCATAATGTTGTTCCATGAAAACAAAAATAAACTCTCTGTAGGGGATGGCAAAAGCTATTTTTCTCTTTGCTTGATATAGCAAAAAGAGGTACATAAGAAGGAGTCTTGACAGGTTAGACATATTTAGGTCATAAAGCCATTTCTTTTGTCCAGTAGCTCTAGAAATTACTGCATTTTGGTATCTACATATGACTGTGACTATGAACAAACTGTCAAAGTTAATATATGCTGTGTTATTCCTGATCAGTGACAGAAATTTATAACAAGCATTTCCAGGGCATTTACGGGCACTGCTAACACTTCGGCAGCAGAAGTGATGGAAATTTGGCAAATGCTGTATATGACATGGAAGAGGTATGCACTTTTTCCTCTGCTAAATAGTTGTCTTGAAATTGCAGAAACCTTCTTCAGTTAAATAAACATGGTTGAAGATGGCAGTTTTTCATTTCTGGTGTCTCCAGGACTGTACAACTGCCTCTGAACTGAAAATCCAGTCTCTTCACAAGGTAGCCAGCACTTTTCTGCTTCACTGAAAAGGATCCTCTTTGAGCTTCTGGCTTTGCTTTTCACAATGTCTCTCTATGAAGCAAGATTAAGTTGAATAGTACAGACAAGCCAAACTGAAAAGTTTGAAAAAAACCCCCACAACCTCTGTTATCAGAAGAAGTATCAATTTTATTTTCTTGCTGACAGGTAACCCCCCCCAAACAAGCACTGAAAATTTACCTCATATTGTCAATACATCTCCTTCTGATTTAACTATTAACTGTGTTTTTTCTGTCCTGTAGACATTGGTTGGCCTTGTCATCTCTCAGTTTCAGCAGCTCTGCAGCGGTGGATAAAAACCATCTGGCTGAAGAAATTACCGTCTCCAGCCACCTGTCTCTCCCCCAGTAAGTGGAGAAGTCTACCTCATAGATCAGGTCCTGAACTACAACAGTATTAAACTAGCATATTAAAATGAACCCAAATAACCAGAGCAAAAATTGTAACAGCAAAGGATTTGCCCATTTCCAGTGACAACTTCAATATTGAAACAAGATGTTCAGTGCACAATACTGTGATGCATTTCAGCAGCTGCTTATAATTGTAACAAGCTTCTCTTAGATACATGATCTCTTTGCTCAGTCGGTGTTTGCCTGTCTACACACTGAAGATTTCATATTCTCCAAAACCACTATTTTTCAAAAAAAGGCTAATAACACTAATTAATGCTAATTATAATAATCATTAGCATAACTTTTTGACAGCCGGAGCTTGTTTTAACTTCTTAATTTCCCTTAATGAGAAGGTTTTCCTAGAGTTCTTTATTTAATGCTGACACACTCTAGCAAGTTTTGTCCTTCGACACAGGTTTATCATTTTGAAAGCAAAAAAACCAAGGAGAAGTCACTTTATATTTAATCCCAAATTTTCAAACTGGGAGAAGAGTTTGAACATAAAAGCCTTTCTGGCTCACTGTCTGACCTAAAAATTATGGGGCTAAACCCACTGTCAGCAGAGTTTATTGGTGTTCCCTGGTGGAACTGGGACTGTTATAACCCAGCAGAAACACTTACATGCCTGGACACCCCTGTGTTACCAGCATGTTTAGCTTCTTCAGCATTTAATAATAAATTTTTATTACTTGAGCCCTACTAACTGGTAATCATAGAAAACAACAAAGGAATTCAGTGCAGAGATCTCTCATCCCGCTATCAGAATTTGCTCGGTGTGGAAGAAAGTAGTTTAGCTCACAGATTTCACAGATGATAACCTAAAATCTGCAAGGATTTTTCAAGGGATTAGGGTCTCGTGCCCATGGACACAGCACCTCGGGGTATGACTGCACTTTCCAGTAAGAGAGGGCCAGTGTGGGAACCACACTCTGGACCCCTGATCACTCTCCTTGTGAATTCACTCCTCATCTCTATTTCAGACCACTTCAACAAGCACTCTAAGAGGCAGTGCCCAAACATAACAGGAGCTGCTCCCAATTCATAATGGACAAGGGTACATTTATTTTGGCTCTCTCCCATCTACACAGCCTTGTAACAGCATCCCAGTAGATGCTGCATCTTTGAACACACACCACATCCTAAAGCATACAACATATACCTTCTAATTTGTATGCTAAAAACACCCATCTGGTGGATCGTAACACAGCCCCTGTATTATTTCAGGCACTCTGAACTGCAGAGAAACGTAAATATGTCTTCAGGTCAGAGGGGGCCCAGGAAAGATTAAAGCCAATTTCTACTTAGGGTCCATTTGAGCCAGTGTCTTGGACATTTTGTCCAAGGATTTGACCTGTGGCTGTGATTTCTTCAGCAATACAGGCATTGCCTAATGTCCACTCTGTCTTCCTGGATGCCACAAAGTCCTAGTCTGACATTGCCCTTTGTAAAATCTAGTCCTTCAGGTTACAGCTTGTTAACATGAAGACACTCACGTACGCATAAGCTAAGCTATCATTTTTCAGCTCAAGAGATCTTCTGCACTAACACATTGCATAGGCACTCAGGCTGTTTATTCCCCCTGGCTCTGAGGCCGTCTGGCACTAGTGAAGTCTATTATCATCCAAAAAAGGGTGCCCGCATCCAAACTACATGTTGGGCATGATGCCTGGCCCGTGCTAATTCTCAAAACATGCCCAGGAATTGTTTGGAAGAGGCCTGGGCCAACTGCCCAGGCAAAAACCATTCCAGGGACCGCTCAAACAATTTAACAGTGTAGACAATGAAGTTAGTGCCTGGGCCTGTCTTCTGGCACTGTGTAATTTCTAGTATAAGCAGAGCCTGCAACTACAAAAAAAAAAAGCTGTTTCTTTCATGAAGCATACCTCTCTCAGAGTGGCATGAAGTACTTCACATCTACTGCATGCTAAGAGTGTCTTCAGAGATCCAAAGGCTTCTGGAAGTCAAACTACACACAATTTACTGCAAACTTGGTACTTGAAAGTATACTAATGAACTGATGAAGGAAAGATCCGTAAGTAAAATTTGTCACTGTATGTTCAATACGTGGAGATCTTTGCAGTGGGCAGAGCTCTAGAGGAGCTGAGGCAAGCCCAGGTACCAAGAGGTGTGCAGAGGAACAGGCTTGCACTAGCCAAGCCATAGAAAGCATTCAGCTACGTAATCTAAAGCCAAACAGCTTTCAGGATGCTGGGGTATCATATCCATGGTGGTGAGCATGGTTTTCACTCCTTTGGTTTTCTCTGATTTGTGAGGAGACCACTTACAAATGAAAAAAAAAAAAAAAAAAAAGTAGAAGCTACAAATAAAATAAACAGGGCGGCTTTAAAGGTTCCTGATGCAAACTATGCACTCTGTGGCCATTTTAAACAAAGTAAGGAGAGGGAAAAAAAAAATCTTCTCCCATTTATCCTATCTTAAATGCTAGGAAACTGGAATAAAAGTTTCTATAAACATAAATTGTTTTTCAGATTCCAGCAGCCATGGAGATACCACAACACAAGATGCTTTCAAAACCCCATTTCTTCTGATTCTTTTTTTTTTTTTTCAATTGGTGTTAGGAAACTGCATGGTATATTGCTTTTATAATAACTACAGACATTTTCTAAAATAATTTTAGAAATTCTAAAATAAATTTAGAAATTCTAAAGGCAAAATCCCTTTTTAGTTCTGTCACAGGTATATCTCAACTGTAAAAAGTTCAGATTGTTTCTATGTCATGGGATAGTTCCGTTTTGAAACTATCTGACCTGGCATAAAGCCTGTTTAAGAGGTACTGCCCTTCCCCAGGCATTTGTTGCTACCTCTATAACGCTGCTCACAGCTGCCTCAGTTTTGCTGGTGCAGCTGTATTTAGGGTTGGGATAGAAATGGGGTTGGGGATGGAAGGAATAGCTAGTGAAATGGAAGGTGGGTGAGGGTAGGAATGAGTGGTTATAGGAGGTCTCATGCAAGTGGAGCTACTAGCAAAAATGCATGTATGACTATGTCTGTAGACACTGACATTCGTTTTGTTGAGCATGGCACATATTAATTTGAATCCTTGTTCCCAGATTAGGAAAAGTGGGAGGTCTGTGGAAGATGGATACTTAGGTCATGGGAAGGAAACAATTCTGGAGGCTTGGTTCTGCAACGGTCCTGTTACCTGACATTCAGTGCATGTGTGAATGAAGGGTTTCCAAGAAAGTGTACAGCATCCCTGTGAGAAGGAAGTTAAATCATCTGCTGGTAGATGTCAGCATTGGTCCTGGTATGTTGGCCTCTATCAGCTATTCATTGGTTTTGGTCCTGTTGCAAATACTACCTGTGGAAATGGAGTCTGTCTGAACGATGCAGTGTGAAGTGGTCCCTGCGAGCCTCAGTCTGAATGGTCCTACATGTTTTCAGTCAGCCAGTTTACTAGACTGTCAGACATAAAATTATCACGTTTAACAATAATGTTCACTTGTGCTGGAAAGCTCTGTAATATTCTCATCTGCCAATGTTTTAATTACAGGGTAGCGTTCGCTAAGGGAAACTAAAATTAGAAGTGGATGAATGGATTTTGATATGAAGGGGAAGATTTTCTTTCTTTTTTTTTTCTTTTTCTTTTTCCTTTTCCCAAGGAAATTACATTCTTGGGAGAACTGCAAAACCAGAAAGACCGAAATGGCCTCTCCTGAGCCATAGGGTGGAGAAGGCTTTGAAAACCAAAGGTCAGATACAAAAAGACATCTATTTATAAGAGAAAAAGAATAACAATAAAAAAGAGAAAGGGGTGATGTGCAAGTGGGGAAGGGACTGAGGAGAGAGGGGCAAGAAAAGCAAGGAAAATGTGATTTGTAGTTTTCTCAGTGATGAGTGAATGAACATTTGTGCAAAGTAGGTCAGAACAGAAGAAAACTGTGGTGGAGGAAGGGTCCGGGGTTGTAACGCAGGGAAGGGTATCTCAGCCTGTAACTGATGGGACCGAGAGATGCCAGTGCTTCCATAGAGCTGGGTTTGGTGGCGAGGCCCCAGCATGCCGGAGTCTTCAACAGCTCCTTCTGAGAGCTGTTTGTTCCTAAATGAGCGCCAAATCTCATGTTAGCTTGCAGGGTGAGGGCTGTAGCTTCCCAAACCGCAGGCACATAAAGTGCTGTCAGGGCAGGGAGGCCTGAATAAATGTGAGTACTTCAAGACGGGGACTCAACATTGTTATGGACTACACCTCCAAAATGGGAAGAAGAATCTCTCTTGTGCACAGCTCATAAGTAATCTCTGGTGTCTGTCTATTTGGTTGATTAATCTTTATTTTCTCTTCAGTAATGCTTAGTCATCTATTTTTGGATATGTATAGCTGCTCTGGGAAAGGGAATTAGAAATAAAGTTTGATTTACTAAAATAAATGAATGTTTAAGATACTGGACAGTAGTTTAATCATACAGGATGTCTTCATGGATTAATAATATGTAAAACATATGTTACTGTAGATATTCTGCTGTTGTGACATATTTTTATTTTTAAATTACCAGGAGATAATATGGTATCAGTAACATAAAGTGTTTCTGTGTGGTGAACTACTGAATGTTCACTAAAAGGAACTACAGTAAAGGTTCAACAGAATCTGTGTGATTCTGCTGATGAAAAAATCAGCTCCCAGGATAGTTTTCCAAGAGCAATTTTTCTCTGCAGACTCTCATCGAGTCTATGCAGCAGCACCAGGAGCCAGTGGGAGTTTTGGGTGTGTGGGGAATGTGAGCTTGGACACCGTGTCTCCACAGCAATGAAGATGACAAAAGTTCAGAACATTGCTCTTGTTTGGCATCTCTCAAGTAGCTTAAGGTAACAATTTATGCCTACAACATGCCATATTCCTCTAGACATTTGATACCTCACTATGTTTAAATTAAGAGACAGGCATGAATCCAGTCCCTGGACTGAACCTGTTCCCTGGACTGTGGGAAACATACCTTATGCAGAATATACAGCCTGAAAATCAAACTGGTATGTGACTTCGGGGTTTGAGGAGTTAATAGCATTGGCCCTTACACTTAGTATTTCAAACTTAGGCATGCCTAGCACTCTACAAAAACAAATAAAGGCAAATGTGAGAGAAGCAAATAGTTCATACCCTGGAGAGTTTACCTTTTAAGATTCACAAGACTATTGAATAAATTTCTGCATAAATCTGAACACTCACTGAAGAGGTAGGGGACAGAGAACCCAATGGAACTAACCATGGGCAGGAAAGCATGAAGAAAATGGTAAAGATGATAGATAATGTAGTTACACTGGAAATCAATGCAAATACCTAGGTGTACGTGCAGCTTGGTGTTTATGTTTGTCTATTTTTATAAATAGTATAAGACTATGATATTAAGAAGAGACACCAGAAGAAAGGAAATTGTGAGGACTGTGTCTGGTAGTCTCAGAAAGTAGATGCTGGCAGGAAGCTAAAAGGCAGACAGATTTATATTAAGGAAAATTTAGGGAAAATCAGAAGAATCTGTGAATTGAGAGAAGAAATCGTTTGCGGATGTATAGGTGGCAGAATTAAGAAAGGGCCTATGTTTGATGGGAGTGGTGAAGGCTGCTTATGACAAAAAGTTAATTTGGATACCAGGCAGCCACGGCTTGTGATTTACGCAAAATTAGAAGGAACGCTGAAACTTAGCCCAAATACAGAAGCTGTTGTAATAGATGCACAGCTCTGGAAAGACAGCAAAACATAAATATAAAAGAACTGAAATGAGGTTAAGCGCCGGCATAATTGTAACAGTATTTCTGCCTGCGGTTTTACTAGAAAGCAGCACCCACAGTCAGAAGCTCAGATGACTGACCCATGATACGTCTCACGTGATACTCATACACGTGATAGGCGATGTAGTAGTAAGCATACACAGATCAAGGGTACTTGCAGCGCTACTTTGAAAATTTCTCAGCAAATCTGGGTGGATTCATGGCTGCTAGAGTTATGGTTAGGGTCTAACTTCCAGTCCAATTTATTTTTTTTTTTTATTGCTTATAGCATTCACAAATAGATTGTTTTCAGCTGAAGCTTTCTCCATTGCATGTCCATTTTGTCAGATCCTTTAAATTAAATCCATAAGTCTACTTAAGGAATTTTCAATTATGGAAAAAAAATGCCTTTTCTTTTACAATCTGCTAAGATCATTTCAGCTTTAGAGGCAGAAGTACACATACCCATTGAGACTTGCAAGTGAATTGAATCTTAGAAAGTCAACTTATTAAAGCAGTTGACTAATACCTGTACTGCAGTAGTACTCTGAGACTCCTGTGGATTTTCGTTCAGTGGTATTTGCTGATTCTCAAGGGAAAAAAATTTGGATTTTGTATGTTTTTCTTTACAGAAAAGTCAGTGACACAAATTGTTCTTATAGTTGAAAGGTCTTTATTCTATAATTTAACTTAGTGCAAAGCTGAAGGATAAAAAATTAAATATTCAATGTTTTTCTCCAGTAATGGCCTAGCTTCTTTGCTGACTTTTTCATTATACATATTATAATTAAAAAATCCCAAACAACCAAACAAAAAGCCCCCACAACTAAACCTGAAAATAAGAAACAAGAAAATATAAAGGATAAAGAACTTCTATGATTTTCGTTAACGCTGGCTTTGTGAATTCACGAGATTATCCTTCTATTAACCTTTGCTGTAATACCTGTATCTATGAAAGGGTAAAAGGCAACTTCATGTCTGTTAGCCTGACTTGAGTGGTTTGCAGAGTATTAGAATAAAGAACAAAAGCTATCGCAGTGAAAGAAAAACAAAAAATGCAACCTATTTACCGAAGAAAGGCTATGCCAAGCTAATCTGATATCTTGATGAGATAGCTTTATGTCAAAAGATATGTGCTAGTTATTGAAGGTTTGCGATTAATAGTGCAAAGAGCTTTATCATTAACAGCGTCAACATATTGTAAAGGGATTTGGTTTGTCCCGAGGCTGAGACTCGGACAGGCCTTTTCTCTGTAAATAGCAGAGGGAGAGCGGAGATTTAGGCAAATTTCTAAAATAATTTGCCCCAGCAAAATGCAAGAGTGCAAATTCTAGTTAGTTTTCTACCCACCTGTTTTAGACATTTTAGCCTGACAACTGAAATCATACAGAGATACTTCTGTCAAGTAGAATGAAGTGGGCAAGCTCAGGGATATGAATAAACTTCAAATAGCAGAGCCCAAGAGGGCATTAATAGTTTTATCAATCCCTAGAAAGTCAGCAAAGATGTGTCAAGGAACACCCACAGCATGGCATACACTAGCTACTTACTTCTTCCTCTCATCTACCTTACAATGCAGAATCTTATCTAGTTTTAGCTGGGTGCATCGCCTTCCACCTTTAAGTTTTTTCTTGTAATCAATATGAGTCAGAATCTCTCACGAGGCACATCAAGTCTTGGGAAAGGTGGAGGGAGAAATCGTTCATGTATCTTCATGGAGCACCGCCCAGAGATAGGAATGTAGGGCTGTGCTTTCCTCTAAAAGGAGGAGGGAAATGGTAAGACACTGGCTGCTTTTTGTTCGGATTGTGCAGACGAGCGATTCTGTGCTTTGCTTTCTATGCAGGGGAAACATATTTTTAGATAAAGAAATAAAACAGACTTATTTAAATAGAAAACAGGGTTGTGTTTTTAAGTTTTTTGCAAACCAGATGTCCTACATTTCAAAAAAACTCTAGCTCTACACTCCTAGTCCCCTAGCTTGCATTAACATTTTACTGATGCAACACATTGGAGTAAAACATGAACAGAAGTATTCAAATTGCGCTGTTTCAGCTTTAATCTGATTTCTCTGTTACCACCTTAATAACTCTTCCTTTGGGGATTGTGCTGTCATCAAGCTCCTGTAGGAGTTTGCTGGTAAATTTTCTTGGCCTCCCAGTCCCTGTACAGATGGTGTGTTGTCTTGCCCATTTTGGTGTTAGCTATCCAAAGGGGATGGTGGGTTAGCTGACGATGGAGGTACCTTTCAACCTTCAATTATAGTTATTTCACTTAAAAGCTTGCAGGACTAGCCTGCTTAAAGGCTCCTGACTAGTTAAAATAGGAGCGTTTTGCCTCTAGTGGGTGAATCAGGGGTATGACTGAGAGACGTCCAGTATTTCTTGTGTCTGTAGTGATCCACAGAGCAGAACCTCAGTGGAAGCACCCGGAAGGAAAGCAGGCTCTTTGCCCTAAGAGTGTCTTTCCCCTGCTCTCATCCGCATGCATTACAGCGTGCCAGGAGGAGGCCTGCTCTCTCACTCCTTCCTCCAGCCTGCATGACTTGCCTGCCCTGGGAGCCTTCATTGCCTTTTACAAACTCATTTTGCATGCCTGGGAATGAAGGGTTAGCCTCCCAGATTCCAGCAGTAATAATGCATTGGCCAGGTTTTGAAATCCAGCATCTCTTTTGCATGTTCCCTCCTCCTGAGAACGAGTTCACTCTCTTAATCCGAGGAGATTTTAATGCGTAAATTACATGTCAGAGGAGAACATTACACACCCAGCCAAGGTACACAGAAAGCAGGGTGAATCCACTAACTGATATGTTGGTACTTGACATGAACTTGCTGCTGCTTGCCAGTATAGGACTATTTCCAGTGAAGGTATTCAAGGTCATCTTGCACAGAAAAAAGACATATCACACATGCAAGCATGATTGCTCCTTGAACTACAGCTAACCCTACAGAAAGCTGAGTTAATATTGACCAAACTAAAATAAAATATTCCAGAGACTAAAATTACTGTGCAGGAGAGCTACAGAAGCTGTCCAAGTGGTTAACTAGCAGAGCAAGCAACAGTGGACAAAATGTTAGTGGTGGAGAACAGCTTAGGCATCCAGTTAGAGACATGCATTTCACTGTTCTCCGTTATTTCAAAAACAGGTGTTTATAGCACCAGCCTGCTGCATGTGGATCTCCTTTTTGTGGCCTGAACAGTCTTCCCCAGCTCATCTAGATGGTCCTTGCCTTACTCTAAGGTTAAGTCTAAATTAAGCTCAGATGTGTATGTGGGTATTCTTGTCAGATTGCTACAATTGGTTATAGAAAAAAAAAGTGAGGCTGCACGAATAGAAGTGTACAAACCATATTAAACTGAATGGGTGCTTCTGTTCAGGGTTGATCTAAACACTACTTACATGGCAATAATGCATAGTTAAAAATGGTAGAACAGATTACAAGTAAATCTCAGTTTTCAAGTTATGTACATGAGTTCGTATCTCGTATCTTATTGTCTAGGATTAACATCATTACAGTTCACAATCCTTTCCTCAGAAGCTGAATTTCCAACCATCAATGTCATTCAGACAACCTGAATTGGTGCTAGATAGAGGTCCAACAGTATTAATTTTACCTCTTGGCACATAAATGTTTTCAGACAGTGACAGCTCTTCATGTAAAATGTCATTCATGTTTGACAACTAAGTAGAAGACAGCAATCCCTGTGCAGGGGTATTCATCCCGTCACCCAGTCTTGACTCCAATACATTTTGCAGGCACTATTCTGCTAGACTAGTAACATGTAAAACCTGGTCAATACTTGCAATATTCTACCTTAGCAATATTCTACCTTAAAAAAAAAAAAAAAAAAAAAAAAAAAAAAAAAAAAAAAAAAAAAAAGTTCTTATTGTCCTTATTCTCTACAGCAGTATTTGGTCAACCTTTTTCAACGTGCAGATCTGTTCAAAGCTATCCAATGAAGCTACAGATCCCTGTATAGCAAATTTGGACTTGTACTTTTGTTAGTTACATTTTGGACATTCCTTAGAAGTAGTCATCAGACAGTGGCTTGAAAAGCACCTATCATTCTTAGCCTGTTTTCAGGAGCCTTTTCCCTTTTCCCCTGTCCACAAGGGGGATTTAAAGGTACCCTGCCAACAAGCCTGCATATAACACAAAATAACATCCTAACCACCCTTAACCTAAAAAAAAGTGACACTTCATCCCTCAAATGAAAAGACTGATAATTGCAGTGGTCACTAAAAGGGTCAGTCTATGAAGAGAAGTGAATTCCACCTTATGGATGCTCGTTGCTTTCACTCAGCTTTTTCACCCCACAAAGTTCTTCCCTTCTTCTTTTCCCTTTCACATAGAATGCTAGTCCTTCCTACTCAGCTCCTGAGGAACCTCATGCATAAAGCAGAGACCCATTCCGCAGACAAATGAGAGGGAATTTCAGATTAGAGCAACACACGTGATTAAGGGGCTAGAGACTCACTTACTGTAAAAAGAGAGGTTTTATAAGATGAATACAACACACTTGTCTGACTAAGCATGGATTAAATTGTGAAAAAGGCATGATCACCACCTTCCCTGTAAATATTTGAAGGGTATAAAATGAAGAAAGGGTATGAATTGTAGTAGCTTACTTTCTAGCATAAGAAATAATATCTTTGGTCATGAGTGACAGCAGCCAGTGAGGAAGGACTCCTATTTCTGGCCTGACAAAACTTTTACCAGTTGCCCAAGTAGCTGTGTGCACACTATGAAATCATGTCAGCCTACAGCCCAATCTAGCATGGGGGCAGCTCTTGGGCAGCTGCCTGTGAAGACTAGAGAGGTACCAGTCACTTTTCTGGGTATGTGCATGAAATTTCAGGTGGAGCCAACCAGGATAAGAAACACTGCCAGGGAAGGCAGTGTAGTCAGGCTGTATTGTTCTGGGTGCGTTCAGTAACTCAAACTATGCATTGGAATGCAGTTTATCTCCAACCAACCTGACTTTGTCAAAGGAAATAAGCCCCTTCGGCTTTTAATATTAGCATAAATTATAATCTATTTCAGCACAGTGGCATCTCAGCACAGGAAGGTATTTGGTGAACACAGGGTCATTTGCCTGCAGTCTGTCTTCCCTATATTTCCTCCACACTAGTCTTCTGGCACTGACTCCACTCTTTCCACACAAACAAGCACTATACAACTATATTACTCACTAAATAACATGACAGCTCGTTTTCCTGACACATGATACAAATGGTGAATCTTCGGGGGGGCAATATACAAGATGAGGATGCTGGCTTTGAGTCAGAAAATTGATTCCACACATGGTAGGGCAGCATGAGAGAGAAGAGAGATTTTTGTGGAGCACCTTGGTCTAGCACCCACTAATTACCTCAGGAAAACCCAGATCAGAGGAAAGCAGCAGCATTATTTGTACAGGTGAATCGATTCCAGGCACACCCTCTCCCTGCATCTGAAGTGCAGAAAGCAAATGAGAAAGGCTACTCAGAAGAGATCAGTGTATGGTGGGATTGTGTTCAAAGACAAAATGTGAACTATTGAGCAAAACTCTGTCCGTGTGGACACTTGAACTATGCAAAATTAACTATGCAAAATTTGCAGGATTGAAATTACTGCAAATTGTTTATGTCTAGCTACAAAGCATTTCAGATGTTTCAGCTCATTTTGTGATGATAAATTTTTTAGGCTTCTTAAAGCTAGAACAGTTTCCTAGAGAGAACAGAAGCATCACTGCCCAAAGCAGTTAAGACAAGGCTGGACATTTCCTGTCAAAGGCAGCACAGCCTTAGCAGTGGGGAGCAGACATAAGAGATCTTCCCGTAACTAATTTCTGTGCTTTATCAGAAAGAGATTTCCTTTGGTTTTGCTACATTCTTTTTAAGTTCATGCTCCTTTGTTCCAGTGTCTGATGTAAATTCAGAGATCATTACATGTCTCTTCACACACAGTTCTGTACTTTACAGTCCCTTTTCACAATACTAGTTTTTAAAGCCTTTTGAAGCATTACAGACACAACTGAATCCACCAGATGACATCTCACAGGCACAGTAAGTAGAAATAGAAAAAGGAAGAGCAGAACTTACTTCATATCTGAAGTGCAATTCCACTCCATGCAAACTGCACCATCTCAATTTCAGCAACATTCAGTTTTATTAAAAGAATCTCATTTTAATGCACAACTTATTCTCCTTGCAGCAACAGGTGCAGAAAAATATGTTAGTACCTGTTTCACATCCCTTCCTCTCAGACAACAGAGCATTAGACAGCCCACTAGACTGGAAGAATGCCTTAGCTGTGGTTGGCTGAATACCTGCTTTCTTCCCCTTTAGATTCCTCTTTGAAATGTGGTTTTCTCAGTAACAGTTTATTTATGAGTTTTGCACACCCTGTACAGGTCCATTGTCTCTTGGTTTTTTGCTTGTCCGTATTGTACTGCACTTCCTTCACGGCAATGTTTGGAAAAGAGAGGAAAAAAGAGACCAGTCAGTCCTGGCCTGAAAAGTTTATGATCGAATCCAGAGCATTTCTGGGATAAGAAGTGCTGCATGCCCAGAGCAGAAGAGGCCACACTTGAAGTAGAGAGGGAGGATTGCTCAGATACAGGGCAGACCTCTGGAACAAGGTGGCCCAGGAACAGACATGAGCAGGACCAAGCAGGAGCCAAAGCATCCCACAGGTGGCCACAGGCCTCTCAGCAGAGCAGCTAGAGTCCTTCTGGATGCGTCCCTATCCTGGACAGAGCAGTAGTCACAATACAGATCATTAAAATGGATCAACTGGGGACCTAAGGTCTGGTTCCAGTCTGCAGGATTGATTCACTCCGACTTCCTTGCCTTTTCTTCAAGGTCTCAACACCTCTTAGCAGCTGTCCTCCTTCACAGGAGATCAGTCCTCGCCCTCCTGGGAGGAAATAGCTCATGGTGTATGTCTCAATAAATGAATTGAAGAAGGACCCCAAACTTCTAGCCCACAGGCTCTTGGATTTCTGACCTGAATAGATGGACAGCTCAGGTTTCACTCAGCAAGCCCCCCAGCTGTGTGATCATTTCCCCTGGGCACAATCCAATTCAAGAGAAAAATTAATTCCAAAATAATTCACAACAAGGTGTTTCATTTATTCTGAGCAAAGAGTTTTCACAACTTTTTTCCCATGGGTAGAGGGAGAAGAGATATTTCAACTCTCCACCCCAGTTCAGGGTGGAAACAAGTACTGAAACATTTCCCCAGAAATGGAAGGTTTGGGGGGTTTTGTTTTTCTGGTTTTTCTCAGCTTAATTTCTCTATTTGTAGGTGAGAAAGAAGGTGAGAAGAGGGCAGAAGACAGATATGGCGATGGAAGCTGGAAAAGAACTGCAAAGACTGTGTTAGCACTGTGCATCCAGCCTGAACTATGGAAACTGCCGAGCTCTTACGGACTGAAACACTGCAGAAGTGTACGATGCATACACTTACACAAGCAGAAGAAACCTCTTGCTTGATTTTTCCTTCCTTTTTTCCTATCAGCATCAGAAATTTGAGTTTTGCTCCTTGCTAGAGGCCTGAACTCCTGTTCTGGTGAGCATTCTGGAGTATGATTCAGAAAAAGGTCTTTTTTGTCACTGGCCTCATTACCTAATGTTTTGCAGCCCTGCCCAATAAAGATTTATTCATCTCAGATGTTCCTGGTTGTGACCTTATGTTCAGCCGCAGTTGGACTGCTTTGCGCTCCAAGGCTCTCGCCTCGGCGTTCCAAACCCGGGAACCATTGCTCCTGGGAAGACCAGCCTGCAGAGCCTCACTGGCCAGTAAATCAGGCCTTGAAGGCCCAACCTTTTTAAATCAAGCACTCAGCCTCATCTGTTTTGTTATTGCACTAATACTGCCCTGAGGAAAATCACGAATAAGGGTCTAATATATTTCAAATATGTTATTTAACTGAAGCATGTTTTGCTTAGATTCGGTTTGAATATTGCATTGCTTAACTTTTCTTTGAATACCCTTTCTCTATGTGCTGTTTATGATGAATGTCTCTGAGTCAATTTTTGTACTGAAAATAGGAGCTCACCATGAAGGTTTACATGACTGAAGCGCTCAACTCTCCAGCACCCTGGGTCGGGACTTGTTTCACACATAAGTTTTCTGCAGTTCAATCTTATCCTTCCACAAGCTACACGCAGCTGTGCAGTTCAGAAATGTGACTCAAAAGTTGTCTTTCAGAGTATTACCCTCCTTCCCTCTCCCTTGCTGGCCAGAAGTTCATGGGGATCATCCCCACTCCCCAGACACACTTCTCTTAATCCCTTCAGTATTTAGTCCCTCAATCCTGCTGAGCCCCACTACGTTTCCCTCCTGGTGAAACCCCATGGCAATCCTTGTGCTGAGAACTAACAGCGGTGCTACTTTCTCTGCTCAGGGAAACTCTCTGAATAACACAGGAGGGGCTCAGTGCATCCCATCACACAGGTATAAAAATTTACCGCTGGCACATCTTAGAAAAGGTGGTGTTTCAGTATCACGAGAACAGTTCAGAGCCGTGCACCTTCTAATAGTTATTTGACAATGATCAGAAGATCTTTGATATTAATTACAGCTAACTTCTCCTACTCACTGCACTGAAAGTGAAGCTCAAACTATGCCAGATTAGTGGCCCTTTGCTACATATGAGGTCCTTTATGGCTAATTTGTCACCATGCATCAAGCTTTGTTCATGCATTTACTCAACAAAATGAACAGGGCTTTAACCAGGGAAGGTGAGATATTTAGTTAATAAAAAGTAATGAAGGATATTTCTGAGGCATTCTGATGAACTCAGTACTTGAACCTTTCAACTTGCATTTACCCAGGAGAGCATGTGATGAGATCTTTCAATTTTCTTTAGTCATTTCACTGTGTATTGTTTTTCCATATATTTCACTATCTGTAGTAAGAACTAAGACACCAAGCACATAAAGAAAATAAGCTGTCAGTATTACAGCAGTGGTTTTGATAGGGGGGGCTAATAAAAAAGTTATGTTATCTGCACTGAATTCACTGTGGACTTTTCAAGGGACTTATCTTCTGCTCTTGGCTTAAGTAGCAGAAAGTTGTGGTTGATGTGCTGCTGGTATCTGAAAAGTACTTTTCATTGATTTGAGAAGGAACACGTGAACCTGGAATCGTTGTGTGTTTCTTCAAGAAGCAAAAGTTCATCATAATATCAAGCCTTTCCTTCAGCTTTTCTCTGTGAGAGAGAAATCAGCTGTGTTTGACCTAAAAACCTCCGGCCTAATTTTGAATAAGTGCAGAAAAACAGTTTTTAACAGGATTGCGTTTCACTTTTTCAGACAAATGTGAATTCCTTTCCCTTTGCGTGGATTTCTCTAAACAGGGAAATCCAATTCCCTTTGGATTCTTCCCCTCTGAGTGAGGATGAGACTGAGTCATCCTCCATTTGTTTGTCTTTGATGATGAATATTACTCTCAACTTCCAAACAATGTCAGCAATGAAAACAGGGCATCTGAAGCTTGGTTCAGTTATACTCTTCCAAAATACTATACACAAAATATGCATATGCTTAATTTTAAACACCTGAATAACTCCACTGGCTTTAGCTGGGATATTTCTAACGTTAAAATTTGCTGGATTAAGACCATCATACTTATTAAAGCTGTGCCCCATTTGCAATAGTAATTTGGCATTGGTACAGCTGTGGCATTCCTGGCAGTGAAACAGGCTTAACAATTTGTTAGTTTAGACATACTCTTCTAGGAGCACCATGACATTCATGATTTAACACAAGCACTTATGCTGCAGGTGCCACCTACATCCAGGTGGCTAGGTCACACTTCATGGTTCCCCTGCAGAGAGCACTGCTAAGCTGATTCCTTGTTAGACGTCCCTTTGAAAACTGCTAATTCCATTTGTGCACCTATGAGTGCAGAATGCAAGGTGTATGACGGAAACCGTTCAAAAGCATAGCCCACTCTGCAGCAAGCAACAGATCTAGTCTGGAATTTTATGTCTTCTTTCTTCAGTGATTCAAGTATGGTTTAATCTGAAGCAGTGATAAAAGCATAATGCTAGAACTTCTATTCAGCTATCCAAATTAAAGGCAAATAATTCTGTAGCAGACTGTAAAAAGCTGCACACAGAAAATATTAATATTAATGTATTGCAGTTTCAGTTGTCAGAGTCTTTTCTCCTTTTGTTCTGCTCAGCAATGATACAGGCGTTTTGTTGAGCCAGGCTCTTCTTACAACAGACAGGATGAAATTGTTTCCTTGGTTAGACAGCTCACCCTTGAGGTATGCTCAAAGAATATCCCTTTTTGCACATCCATACTGCAGCTTCCAATTAGGGAGGCAATATAAGCAGCAAGAAGCAGCAGGGGAGAGAATAAGATGTTCTTTCTCTCCAGACAGAAAATTCCATGCTGACAAAAAAGTTAGGATTCGGCAACTCAGAAAGTTTCTTTGCTTTTATTGTGCATTCATGTGAGAGAATTCACATACGTGTGCATGACTGACTCCTTTCCTGGAGGCTGTTGGAACTGCAGCTCTCAGAACCTGAACTATTCAGAGAGCTGGAAATGTTTGTCTGATCCTCTGCAGTAACACTTTTACAGAGAAAAGCTCTTTTCTCCCAAGAATATTTTCACCTGCAAATGCAACACAGCCTCTTCTCCATCTGATAGTGGTTTTCCACTAAATTTGGTCTGGGCAAAATAACTAAGCAAATCCTGCTGTTATTTCTACTTGCTGCTGTTGATCAACAAAAGAGTTGATCTTTTGTAGTCATTCCTAACGCAATATGAGATGAGAAAAAAATAATTTATTTTTAAAACAAGAAACAACACAAATACACTGCACAAGATTATTTCCAAGTTGCTGTTCATCATCATCAAAGTTTGAGATGGCCTGACAGTGATAAGGCAACACCAAGCAATGACCAACTAGGGTTAGATATCCAGGAAAGATCTATCTCGGCTGGGATTCTAAACAATGCCTTTGAGCAAATCTTGGGGAAAATCACCAGTAACACTCCTATCCCCATATTTCATGACTTTTTTTGAGAATACAAAACTGACTTGATTATTTTCAGGCTTGACAGTATACAAGTTTGTGTTCATGCTTGCAATAGATTGCAATGCTTTAATAATATGCCTGTTGTTTACTTGGAAGCAGAGAAGCTAAGCAGCACCTAGCTCAATCCAGCATGAAAGCTGAAGCAGGCTTGTGTTAAGTTCGAGCTCTTTGTGCCACCTTTGCAGTTTCTGAGTTTTTCTTTAACTTTTGGCTTTGTAGCCTCAAAGTAACTTCAGTCAAAATATCTAAGCATTGTCAGGTTTCAGGTCAAAAGTATGTCAAAAGTAGAGTTTTACATGATTTCCACCCAACAGTAAATCCCTCCCTGCATCTGATATTCAGCCTAAGCTCCCTTGAAAAGTTTTAGGTTTTGTGGTGAATGTTTCTCACAGCTCTAGGTTGAAGGAAGCTGGAATGTTATAGACCTCTCAGTGGGTTTCATCCAAATCCCAGCTAATTTGATAGGCGTCTTCATGACTATGAGGAGAAGTGGATCAAGGCAAAGATTTTACTGGTGTGCAGAGTCAGATTCTCAAACAGTACGCACAAGACAGTGCCAGACAGAACAATAAAACAAGATAGCAACGGTCTTTTTTTTTTTTTCCACTCACTAGTTTCAAGTAGCAAGTATTGAGAGCAAAGTTCCTGGGAAACGCCTTATGAAACACATTTCTTCTTTTAGACTCATTACTACAATAAACATCATTTTAGAGTCACAGGAACAAACCTTTTCTGCAGACTGTTTAAAATAGGCAATTTTGCACCCTCAGAGACAGCCAATTCCAAAACAAGGATGACACCCTCAGGTAGATTCTGCTCGCCTCTGGGTGTGTATTCTGGCATAGTCTGGAAAGATAGCAGCACACAGCTTGCCTCACCAGTGCGTTGTTACACTTTTCTAATACCCCAAGCACACAAGCTATCTATTGAGCAGCCAGCTATGAGGGACACAGGCAGGGATATTTCTGGAGTGTTCTGCTTAAAATCACAAGGGTGTAATCCACAAAGAGATTTAGACACCTAAGAGTCTCAACACCGCAGTTCAGCTGCTACCTACCTTCAAGCATGCCCAAAGCCCCTTCTTTCCTCTGTTTATCCCAAGAAAGTCCCTTGGGCAGCTACACTTCTGCAGCTAGATGCCACAGAGCCTCCTTTGTCCCAACTACACAGAGCACCACCGTAGGAAAGTTCTGCACCAGAAGGATCTGAGAGGATAGATGCACTGTCCTCCAGCATCAAACACGCATAGCCCAGCCAACAAAAGCCCTGAGCTGACAAGAGAAGATTTTTGTCAGAGGTGTGGTACAACCATGCGCAACCTATGTCTGCGCAAGGGGGCTCTGGTGGGTCCATTATATGAACGCAGCTATCAAGGCAGTAGCTTTGGATGGCAGGTAGGGCCCAAACCTCAGGAAAGGGATGACGTCCCATCCCCCTGCCAAACTGCCAAACTGTTATTCAGAAGGCAGTTCGCCTGCTCCAGGCTCAGGCAGCAGTTTTTAGTGTTGGTGTCAGCCTTGGATGCTTGGAGAGGTCCTTTTAGGAGGCACATGCTCCCTGGACATAAACTGCTTCACACATCTGCCTCTACAGTTTTGTCTCTCATTGTCATGAACAAGGGGCCAAAGAAATTATTTTACAACATATTTCATGAAAAGGAAATGAGTTAATTTATTTTTCTTTCCTTTTCCTTGCCTTTATTTCCTTGCCTTTTCCTTCATAACCATTATCCAAAGGCCATGAAAACAAAAGTAGCTAAATATTAAAAGTTATTTTCCCCCATTAGAAAATTTGAATTACTCTTATCTGTAGCGAAAAAATTTTGGCAACACCGTTTTTGATTTATCACGGAGAGCAGATTTAAAAATCAGAAGAATTTACATTGAAAACATTGCAAACCAGAAAAAAATCTTTGCAATGGTCCTTGTTTAAATTCTGTTAAACATAACACCTCATATTGCAAGCTCCCTGACTTCCTACCTGTATGCTTGATCACTGGAGGCAAAGTTTCTCCTTCAAGGAAGAGGACATTCAAGGTTTCACATCGCCCATGGTGTCCTGCCGGAAGAATGATAGACCTGATGGTAACTTGATGGTAATTTATCGGTAGGCACGTGATCTGTTAAGCTGCATTCAAAGGACAATTTCCTGATCCTTATAGGCTTAACAAACAATGCAGCCTGTTACTCCAGTTGAAAATGAGGCTCTGTGGGTCAGTTCTGCAAAACCACAAACATACCACCAAACAGAAAGGATTACTAACCTCTATTCAAACAGGACTCTCTTGGCAGGTTGTGTTACGCAACTTTTCCAAAAGCATGTTAGATATTGGCAGACACTAAGAAATATCATCCAAGACCTTTTCGCTCTCTCTCACTTTTTTCCTTCTTTCTTTAATAGCCAGTCAATTTGGTGTCCTGGAGAGAGAAAAAATGTTCCATGAAGAAATCACTTTGAAGCTTAATTTTTCACTGCCAAAGTACTTGGGACACTCGTTTTTTCCAGTCTTTCTCTAACTTTTGTTATCACTACTGCTGACTCATCTCCTGATGCCGAGGGAAAAACAGTTTTATGGGAACATGAAGAGGTCACAACTGAATTATTTTGGCTGTTATAAATGGCTCTGAAAATCATTCTCTGCACTGCTATGAAACAGATTTTCATAATTTCTGAATCAAAGCTAGTGCTCCAGGGCAGAAGGATGCCCAGAGTGGTGGAGAAGCATGTAGCCTTACCTCTCGGACCGAAGGAGCACCTCTCACCCAGCTGCTGTGAACATTGCTCTCCTGCACACTGCTGAAGTAGTACTCCACAGCAATCCACTTCCCCGGTGGGGAAAAAAAATCTCTAACTTCCCCTGTAAGTCCTTATGAGGTGCAGTAAATCAGGACTGATATTTCAAGGTGCTTCTGGAGAACATAAAAGCTCTGCTCTTTTTTTCCATACCTTCAAAACTTGCACAGGAATTTTGTTTGTATAGAAACAAATAAACCATTGAATTATTTCTCCATTCCTTCATAAAATCCCATGTGCTCTCCACACACATATGCACACAAGTATATTTGAAAGCAAGTTAAGTAATTGCAATAAATCACTATTTCAGTGAATTTCACCTGCACTTGCTGTCTGCAAATCTTTCACAGAGAAGTTTTGAAAGAAACAGTTTTAGCAGAAGTTATTTGTAAATTCCTTTAACAAAAAATGCTTGGATATTATGTTGTTTGTGAATAGTTCACTGTACATATTTATAACGACACTGTGTGTAACTGCATCCCATTAATCAATCAGATGGTTTTGTGTCTGTTCCCTTTTCAGAGGCAGAACACTGTGTGATGAGAATATAAACAGACTATGCAGCTGAACGTAGCATTGACCTGTGGTGAATCTTTAAGCCTTTTGGCTTTTCTCAAGATTTTTCAAGATTATTAATCAAATGAGTGTGTGTGTGCGTGTGTTCATGTTAAGATGCCAGAGATAGGTCAGTAAGAGACATAAAACTGAAAAATCACTTCTGACCTTCAAGAACCACTCCTGGATATTTTCATTACCATGAGCTGCACTGTACAAGCCATGAGGCATATGTGAGCTAATAGGCTGTTTAGCCAATCCTCGTCTGGTGAAATTAAAGAGAATTTTACAGCCTGCATGCTAAAATGAGTCTCCAATTATTTTTAGGCAAAGTGACACAGTCTCAGTAAGAGAGGGTAAGCTTGCTCCTGTCCTGAAATAGCTTCGCCTTGCAGTTCTCACACTCCACAGACAAAATATCCCACAAGCAGACTGAGCAACACATTCACTGGACTGCTGCATTAAAGGGGCATGGTGCCAGCATGAGGACAAAGGCCATTGCTGCTGCATGTTGTGCATGAGACCATCCTGGAAAATCAAGTCCATTTTCCCATCACTTACTGCATTAACACCTTCAAGCAAGGCAGACAAAGGAGGACTGCTCATGTTTGGCATCCTCTTAGGTTTTAGGCATGGGATGGTTGCTACGTGATTACTATTACCACAAAGAAGGTTGTTCTGGACAGAGAAGAAGTCAAACTTTGACTGCTCAGAAAGTAAAAGACGAGGGTGCCAACACATTTTAAGCACGTCCAGCATTAGGCTGCAGCTGAGAGAAGGTCTTGGGATGTGACACCTCAGTGTCGGAGGTAAGCACCTACATCTCTCCTAAATCCTATTTCAGATGCCCTCTTCCTTGAATCAAGTTCTTGGTGCACTTTGTTCCATCTCAGTCAGTTACTTGGAATTGTCACCAAAATTTGGAATATTTTTCATTAAGATCTGCTGTGGGAAGGCTGGAATAAGCATAATAAAAAAAAGCAAGAATAAATCTTCTCAGGACATGTTCAACTGAGGGCTGATGGCTCAGATTACTGTTGGCATCAGCTGCTTCTGAGCATTTCCAGTTCTGGCATTCATGAGAGTAATGATAAAATATAGCTAACGTCTGTCAATCCCTATTTCAACAGTGGACTTCACAGTTGAATAAACATACCTCTAAGCACTGCAGTTTGATTTTCTTTTTAAGCACATAGCTTCTTTATCCCTTCACATAGAAATGGCTTTCATAGGAAATTTAAGATAAATAGAAGAGAAAGTTCAGTATAGACATGTGGTGTTCATCAAGTAGAACTTCCAAATCAGCAGGAGTTTTCCTTCACAGAGCTGGAAACCATCACCATACCATCATCATCTGCTCATTTGGGTCCCACTAGCTACCATGGCTGAAAGCCATTAGCCCCCTTCTCTGCCAGTTTGACCAACCGCACTTTCAGGACTTTAGTCTCCAGAGATTGATAAAATGGGTAAAAAAACCCACCCTATTATGATGGGTACTTGCCTGTTTGTATTCCCAGGCATGGGTCTTGAGCCAGTTACTCCTTCAATTGCTATTAAAATGCCAGATCACCATAGCAATCACAGCAGAAAAGTTTGCTTGCTATGACACGAAGGATCGCTCTTAGCCATGCATCATACAGAAGCACAAGGCACACTTATCTCCCCCCATCAGATGGGTACGTGTGTGGCCACTTAAAATTTCCAGTAATGAACAGTCTCTTCCTTTAAGCTAGGATGGCTTGTTTTGAATCTAGTCAGGATGAGCATTAGGTAGCATCTCCAGAAGAGATCGCTGTTTCTCTTGTCTGGTCTGTGGGAAATATGGAAAAAAACATGGGTGCTGCTTCTCATAGGTGACATCAAACAATTTTCAAATGCCTTAGAAAAAATTAAAAGCATCACTAGCTCATAGCTTTACTCCAGAACACATTTATTTCTAACAAAAAGCAGTAAGTGTCCTTCTGATATATTTATCTATTCCTGTAGGTTTCTTCTGAAATCTTTTCCTTTTTTGCTCTGATGTTTCCATTTAATTTGCTTGTTTTTTTCTTTTTTTCATGACTGTATTAGCTCCTGTCAGTTTTCAATTAGTTGCTTTCAGTGTTCATACTCCTCAAACGTTGTAACTATTTTGTTTCTCTTGTTACATTCCTTTCCTAGTTTGCATGTTGCATGTATTTACAGTAATCCAGTAGAGGCTTTGTAAGTTGCAGTCCTCCATGTGATGCAGTTTGAGATATAGAATATCTTATAGGCCACTACACAGAGGGAAGATATACTATAGAAGGCAATTTCTCTTGTCAGCGTGAGAGATGCCTTCCATGGCCCTGTTGGATGAAACAGGTCTCAGTGTGCCAGGTGAAATCCTGGCTCTGTCAGGAGAACATTTGTCACAGAGCTACAATTTCTCCATTTTTATCTCCTCTCTCCACAGATCTGCCTCGAATTTTATAGAATGAGCTCATCCACTCTCCAAAACACCACATTTTCTAATGTCATTGCAGGGCATGATGAACCCCTTGTTGTCGGAAGCCACAGAATAACCTCTCTTCCTGCATCCCACAACAACCCCATGTTACTCCAGAACACATTTATTTCTAACAAAAAGCAGTAAGTGTCCTTCTGATATATTTATCTATTCCTGTAGGTTTCTTCTGAAATCTTTTCCTTTTTTGCTCTGATGTTTCCATTTAATTTGCTTGTTTTTTTCTTTTTTTCATGACTGTATTAGCTCCTGTCAGTTTTCAATTAGTTGCTTTCAGTGTTCATACTCCTCAAACGTTGTAACTATTTTGTTTCTCTTGTTACATTCCTTTCCTAGTTTGCATGTTGCATGTATTTACAGTAATCCAGTAGAGGCTTTGTAAGTTGCAGTCCTCCATGTGATGCAGTTTGAGATATAGAATATCTTATAGGCCACTACACAGAGGGAAGATATACTATAGAAGGCAATTTCTCTTGTCAGCGTGAGAGATGCCTTCCATGGCCCTGTTGGATGAAACAGGTCTCAGTGTGCCAGGTGAAATCCTGGCTCTGTCAGGAGAACATTTGTCACAGAGCTACAATTTCTCCATTTTTATCTCCTCTCTCCACAGATCTGCCTTGAATTTTATAGAATGAGCTCATCCACTCTCCAAAACACCACATTTTCTAATGTCATTGCAGGGCATGATGAACCCCTTGTTGTCGGAAGCCACAGAATAACCTCTCTTCCTGCATACACCAAGCCAACCTTTGTGCTTTAAGCATGGGACACTTTTCCTTTGTGGACCACAACAGGGACTCTGCATCCAAAGCTCTTCCCAAGGTGAGTTACTCTATATGCACCCTGCACAGCATCCTGACAACTAATCCAGAGCTCCACGTCACAGAAACAAGGTGTTCTCTAAAGGCCACTCACACAGAAGGTTGCAAAGAGACAGCTCCTTCCAACCATCTACAAATATAAGGAGATTTTCTCTCCACCTTTGAGTTCTTTTCCCAGGAAACATGTTGAAGTTTGTCCTCAGCACAGTTAAACTCTGACCTAAAGCAGATTCAAGAAGTCCAAGAAAGTGAATTTGTAAGTATAATAATGGGTCCATGACTGCCAGGGGATTTCACTGGATACCCACAGAAGATGCTGCAAAAGTTTTCTAGTCTGATTGCTCTCCAGTTATTTTCCCAGTTTCCATTTCTCTCGCTCTGATATGCTCTTTGTCCAATAGGAATTATCCTTGGAATAGTATTTTAAAATTAATTTTACAGGCTAATTTGGTCATGTGTGGATGTAAGGAAAAGATTTGATTCAAAAAACCTGTAAAACTGTTTGCTACTTTTCGCAACAATATAATATTCTTCTGCTGTTTTTATAATGTACAGCCAGCTATACCTGATTCTCGTGGAAATTAGGCTTGAAAAAAGCTTTGATATCAATATATTTCCATTACAAATCCTTTGAGTATTTCAAAGCCCATGGACATTATGGTAATAACTTACAATATGTCTTGATGAAAATCTTAACCCAGGATGTCAATACCAGAGAAGCTCTCTAGGCTAAATAGCACTGCACATAATACTGAAATAAAGCCATTGTCTCTTTCTTTTTTAAGTTTTGATAGCTAGAAGATACAAGCAAAGTGACATTGCACAGCCCCAGGCATACGGGATTCCCTCACCTAGCTACCTTGCTAATGAACTGAATCAAAAATGGCAAAAACCCATCAGTCTGAACTTAGCTTTTTGTTCAAACAGTGTTCGCTCCCACAGAGGCAGCAGTTATTCCCCATGTCGGTAGTCACTAGCGTGATTCTTTGGAACAAAACTCAAAACCTTTGCTCAGCATATGAAATGAATTAATTCTGTGACTGAGCTGTGGCAGGGTGTAATGAATAATCTCTCTGCAGTTGCTCATTTGTACTTGCAATAACCTTCACTACTTGTGTATGCTTTTTCTTGTCAGTAGGGCACTGAAACGCTGATCACAGAAAAGTAATTGCCTGTTATAGTCCAGCAGAGCAACAGATAGACCTACACTGAAATAATTTCTGTTCCTACAGTTACCAGTTCATTCTTTCTTCACATTGCAAGGCAGAAGACTCAAACCTGCACATTTTTGGGATGTGAACTTGGGGCCACAACTCATTTTGAATACCCAGCAAGTTTGCAAACCTTTTTTATTTCTCCTCTATAAGAGAGGGTAGTGGGGTCTCAGTGCGGTCAATTAACCCAGATTAGGTCTTGATTTCAGATTTTGCTTCAGTGTTTGTGATTTTGAGCATGACACTTAAGTTTTCAATGTTTTTGCTCTCTTGCCTAAAGCTAAGCATTCCAATTGCCCACTTCACGGATTTTTTATGAAGATTAATTGACTATTATTTCTACCATGTTCAGCTACTGCAGTGAAAAAAAGCATCAGGGGGATTTAAAAAAAAGGAATATTCATTGTCTTTCGGCTGCAAGTTAAATAAAATCAAGTCTACTTATCCCCCTTATCAAAGAGTTGACTACAGCACCCATACTTATAAAGGAACAGCATCTTCAACAAGAAGTTCTGCTGACTGTGTTAGAACTGCCTCCATAATCAGTTCATTCACCTACATTAAGGATATTAATGGTCTGCTCCAGAAGGAACAACATCCTACAGTGCAGGTTTTGCACATACATACCTCTGTGAAAACTCCTGATACCGATAAACACAGCACGCCAAGAAAAATACATGCCGAAAGAGCAAGTACTGGATTATTCCTTTCAGACGATGAATAGTAATGCCACAGTTTATTGAAAAATGTCTGCATTTGGATAGTCTCCTGTTTCCCTTTCCAGGGCGAGGCATGTTATTTCTCCAGGTTCTGTGAGGTTTTGTTTCAATTGTCAGGAGAAATGTTGTTAAACCTTTCATTCTCTCTCATTTTTACTCCATTTATTATTTCTAAAACAATGAATGACCAAAACTTGGATTTATCAAGGACTATAGTTCAGTTTCTTGCTATGAGACGTCATTTAGAGGTCATTTATGGACGTCGCATTTGCTTGTGCACTTAATTTGGCTGATGCAGTGCCAGTTTTTTAAGGACCCACTTATAAATGTCTCTCTTGCATTTTTGCTGGAACTAATACCAGAAAAAAAAAATGGATAAAATAAAATTGCTGAAATAAATGACCTGCATTTGTCTTTAATGGAAAAGATTAACTATCAAAGGGAAGGAAGGCTAGATATGTGACTAAGTCATACAACTAGAGTTTAAGAGAAGTGAGATGCTGATTCTGCCAGATCCTCAGAATCAGATAATCAGATGGTGCAATTAGGTGTTTCTCTACTGATTTAAACAAACCTTTACCCATTTTCCCAAGTGGGAAATTTGACTCTGAGATTGCAGATGCATCTGGCTAGTGAAGCCTCGGATGATACTGGCTTCTCAGAAGTTGTAGCACATGTTGGCCTGTTGCACAAGAAAAAATAAGGGTAGTGCTCTCTTAGGTGCAGATACATTCACGTGGATGAAAACTTTTTCAGGTGGCAGCTCTTTTCTTTCAAAAGGGTATAAAACTGATAGGAAGAGGCCTGTAGTTTTCAAGGACAGTCATAAAAGCTGTGATTATGGTACCAAATGAATTTGGTGACGTTGCTAGACAAACTGCGTACAGCTGTGTTTTGAATGACTGAGTTGAGAATCAAGGACACTTGGTGAGTTCTTGTGGCTTTGGGTAGTAATCTTTTGGTAGGGTAGGTGAAAGAAGAGGAGGATCATCGTTCCAACCACATTTGCAAAAAAGTCAGGAGCAGTTACACAAATATATTACAGGACAAGCAGAAAAAGAAAAATACTGTTTTTCTGAGCCTTCCTAAAATATAATGTTCACAGTGGGATACAGGAAGAATGAGCAGTATCTGGAGCATGGCGATGCTGAGGATTGTTTATATAGTGTATAGTGCACAGATATAGTTTAAAAATAAGATTTATAAGATAAAGTGATACACCAGCTTTTTCAGAAAGGGAACATCAGAAATATCTTTTCCCTACTGAGCCATTATCTTTAAATATAGGGTTTCCTCACAAGTAATATATACTACATTGAAAGCTCACCTGCCATCCATTACGTGACAATGGGGAAAACAAAAACTTCCCGGTATGCTTCATTCTCAGATGTCAAACTGAAGTCATTAGAAAGCAGTATGCAGAACTTCAGATAAAGAGTATCCACCATTAATGTGCATATATTAGTTTGGATTAAATTCTAGTAGTGTATGTCCAGAATACCTCCAGAAACAGTTTTTGTTAGCTTACTGAAGAAACAGCTTTTGAAAGATTGAGAGCAGAAATGAACCAGGTCACCTGGAAAGCTCAGGTCAGTATGGATGTAATTTCCCAGGACTCTTCTCTCCACAACAGCTCCATAACAGGAATCAAAGTTAAGTTTAAATTCAGGTCCTAATATGCAAAGCACTTCAAGAGATTGGCTTAAGTTACCTGATCAAGAAATTACCTATGTGTCCAAAACCAGGATTGCTATTGTCACCTTTGCTGTGATGTGACATGGCATTTTCAGCTCGGCAGAAAACAGTTGCCGGGGCCAGAGGACATGACTTCCACCTTGGACAGGAAACCAGTCTCTTAGCTGATGTTTCACATCTAAAGGTAACTTCTAGTGGACTTACATTTACTGCACAGTCACAGTAAAATAGAAGGATATAAAAGAAGACCTGAAAGCACACAAAGGCATATATCTCATACAATGTGGGAAATTAGTTAAAATAAAAAAACAACTACAAGTTCTGGAAGATACTCAGATGCTGTAGGTGATGCAAGACCATGCAGATTTTGCGTTAGAATGACCTTCAAATTCCTTACTTAGAGATCCCTCCTGCTCCCTCTTTCCCCATTTCATGAAAAGGTTCAAGTACAAAGTAAAACCAAATCTAAGCAGCTATGCTTTAGCGTGCTGATTAACGTTCATATTTACTGTGAACCAAACAAAACTTATCTGGGAAAGGAACTTCCACTGCAGTAACCTGAGTGCTGAAGGAAGTTTTTACAAATTGTTTCATTTGACAAGTTAATTTTCTAAAGTAATGTTTACTATTGCATTAAGTTAATTTGAATTTCAGGTAGTAATAGGATCCCTGAGTTGGTTTTACATTCTTGTATTCTTAACACCGGCTTAAGCCTGTCATAGCAATCCTGCAGAAAAGTCTGCAGTTCACTTACTCTTTTCCTTTGCTTCCCACCTTCATATAAGTTCTAGTGATATCTTATTATCCTGTGGTTTAGTCCTAACTAAACTTTGGTTTTGAAAGAATCAAGTGCTATTACAAGTTTTTAGATTTATTGCTGCTACAAATCTAGTAGATATCTGGATTTAAACTCCTCAGTGTAAAGACATTTGAACCAAGGAGTCTTGGCTGGGACCCTTCTCTGGCTCTAACTTCTATGGGAAAGCCTTACAGAATTTAGTGCTGATAAACCTATACTCCAGCATTTACAAATCCAGGCACAAAACCTGCACCTTCTGCTGCAGAACAAGACTGCTAAAAAAGAGTGGTTTCATTTAATAAGCACTGCTTCCTTTGGAGAGCATTAAATGTGGAACACTTCTGAAAAGCTGTTGTAAGGACATGGTCATGCAAGGGCCATGCTTGAAAATGTTGGTCTTAATTTTGGTTTGCAGCTATAGCCCTTTCAAATCTATTCCCCCAGCTGCTGAAAACACAGTATATAAACCAAACTCTGGCACTTACTAACTGTGCTGAAGGACAGCAGTTCTGCCCTGCCTCAACCCTGGTCTTCACTGCCTCGCAAACTGCAGACGAGTCTTACCAGGGGCTTGGAGAAGAGATGGGAGCAGATGTCCCTCTACTGAGCAAGGCAAAGTGAGAGCTGAACTCGGGTCCTTTTGACCTCCACTTCTTGCCACTTTTGAAGCAATTTATACTCCAGAAGTATTAAGAAAGATAACAACTGCTTTTGATCTCTCAACGGGAAGGTAGGTCTAGAAGTCCTAAACAGAGTCTAAATAACAGGATACGAGTTATGACTAAACTAATGTCCCCTACTGGGGTGACAAGTTTAGTTAGTACACATTCCTGTATAGATAAGTATTTCTGTAGAAGAGACCTTGGAAGTCAATAATCGGGATCTAAAAACCAGAAAGCTAGGGAGAAGCGCTGGGTATAAACAGCAAGGTGCTGGCAGCGGGGGCTGCAGGGCGGCCTCTGTGAGGGGAGGCCGGAGCTGCCCCGTGCCGGACACAGACGGTTCCAGCCGGCTCCGACCGCTCCACCACAGGGCACGGCTGAGCCCAGCAGCCAAGGTGGTGGTGCCTCAGGGAAAGTGTGTGTAAGGAAGGGCAGTAAATGCCAAGAAAAAAAAAAAAGGACCTCCAAGGCCAGAGCAGCAGGAGGTGCTCCATGATGGAGATACTGACACCCTCGAAGGGACTTCAGCCCAGGGACAACCCACACCGGAGCAGGGGAAATGAGTAAGAAGGAAGGAACAGAGAAAGAAAAGATTAAGAAACAAGGAGCGGCAGAAAGAAACCACGATGTCCTGACCTCAACATCCTGAGCCACCCATCACCTCAGTCTGAGAGTAACCTGCGGCGATACAAAGGGGAGCGAGCGAGCGGCTGTGTGGGTGCTTGGCTGCTGGCTGGGGCCAACCCACCAGGCAAGGTTATTTACTTTAAAATGCATGGTCGTTTTTGAAAGCAATAACTATTTACCACAGATAGCCTTCTAAAAAATAACAGGAAATATCATGATGCTGCTGAGAGCCCATTAGGTAAAGGAAATCATCTTGAAAATCAGCTAAGTCTTCCAAGTTCAAATTTGTGCCCACTGTCTTCATAATAAAAAAAATTTAATTAACTGGAAAGAGAGATCCTCAGTTCGGGTTTCAGGTAGGAGTACCTGATATGCAGCTGAAGGCTGCAGTTTCATCCTCAGGCTGTAAGATACAGATCTACAGACCTTAGCGATAATTGGAAAGACAAGTTAAAAGCCAAAAAGGCAACAGAAACAAGTGGATTTTTAAAAGTCTTCTATTAGAAAGTTTCAAAGTGGCTGAGGAAACTACATCATCCAAAAGGACTTTAATTGTCTCTTTTACTTTAAAAATATCACTTTCAGCACATCTGTAGCTGGTACTTTTTCATTTTATCCAGGTTTGCGCAGATATTATTGTCGGAGGCAGAAGAATCATCAGAGATGACTCATCACTACCATTCAGCACCACCTGATGCATCTGAGAGCTAAGAAGTTGCCAAAACAGGTGAAAGCTGTTCTCAATAACACTGAGGCAAAACCAACATACAATCCTCAGCCTATTAATATGGTGTACTTCTGTCTGCTGTGCACCCGATCACCATTGACTGCACGTGCTCAGCATCTCAGAGGATCGGATCAAACTAACAACAGCAGTAGAAACATTGATTATGAGTCCAAATGCTGACTATTTCTGTGCACTGTGCAGTCAGTAATTTACTCTACATACTACAATTAACCAAGCCAAACAACCTTTGTCAGATAACCATGAATATGATTTCTGTCTAACTGAGCAAGTATCACTTGCAATTCATTCTTGATTATAAATCTGAACTGAGGCTCCCAAACCTGTTTTCATACAAATTCATGTGAAAAGCATAGCGTCCAATAAGCATTAAATTATACAGTCCTGATTTGCACCTGTCAATTTACATTTCTTTTAATTTAGGGATAATATTGCCTGGGAGTTTGTTCCCACATCCAAAGTGGAAGAGGGAGATGCATAAGCAATAATTCATCTTTGGTGCTCGATGTAGTTTCTCTAAAGCAAAGACTGCTTTACTTGCTTCAGCATATAAAAAGGAAGTGAATTCTCTAAAGGAGAAGTAGTGTCTTTTATTGGACTCATTGTAGCAACTGGACAATAGGTAAGTTTTCAAGCACAAAAACACTTCTCTCAGTGTGCCCTAAAAGTTCATCCATTTTCCCCAAATCTATCACTAGTAACAGAGAGAGGTAAGATGACAGCTCTCCCTACAAACTTGCCCTCACTTTTACTCTGAGATTTTATTTAATGTTCAATATCATATTGGACATACAGCAGCAAACCCTCAGCTGCTGCAGAGCAAAACACATTTCCCTTCATCTAAGCCTTGCCAGTTTTCACTTGCTGAGAATGCGTCCCAATGCCTTCTCCCTAAATTTTCCTAGTGTAGCAAACTGCTAACAGAATGCAAATATTTCTTTATGTCTCATGGAGTTCTCTGTTCCACTGAACAAACAAGGCAGTAAAGCCCATGAGCATACATCAGAGAACTGCCCCAGATGGTTGCAGGGTAGCCAGTACCTGGGGCTCAGGAGGGAGCAGGGCAAACGATGAGATGATCAGAGCTCTTTATCAGACAGCCCCCACAAACAGTAAGATTTCTTCAGACCTCATGGATCATGGAGTAGGACCTCAGCTGTAAATCTCAGTAGACGTCTCAACTAAGGAGGCCGCCCTACTAGAGCCCATGATTTTTCAAACCTGTGTTGAAAAATAAGTTTAAACACACTCTTGTCTCAGCAGTAACCAAGCTGGTTTCTGAAACAATTTGACCTGCTGGTGTTGCAATGGCTGAAAGAGATTGTAGCTGTGCTGCAATAACCTTGCTGGCAACTCTCATCCACTCATCTAAACACTGAAAGCCATTTAAATACATTTGTAGGTGTTCTTCAGGGTTTTGTTATTAAAAGGAAAATAGGAAAAGTGTTAATAGGATGCTTTATGGAAATCTGCTGTTTAGTTATAAATTACCTAATGCTGAAAAGGCACACACATAGGAGTAATTTCCATTCAGGTAAAACAGGAGGGGATTTCTATCCCAAACACACAGTATTCATTAACTGCAGTCAAACATAAGCCACAAGCAAGGAAAAAAAATTCAACCTTGGAAAATTTGCAAAGTATTTCAAAAGAACAAGAATTCAGCATCTAAAAGGAATTTACTTATTTACACCAGATGTTACAGATGAAATGCAGCCTTGCAAGAGAAGATGGATGCTCTCCAACTGTTCAAACGTCAATGCTTTTTGAGGTGTAACCAGAGTGTGGGAATCACAAAAAACCCAACCATCTACTGCACATCTTTTCCTGGACTTCTAGATCATGAACTTGAAAAACTTAGCTGAATGTTTTACATTTAGGAGTCTCGTAAGTGAAAACAGCAAGCTGAACCCCAAAACTTAGTCAGGGCAACCCATCTTTACTGTGCTAAGAGATATTTCTATTAACATTAAATTATATACGTGGGCAGGGCATGCAATATATACATAAATACAAGACACCTCAGACCCCCACGGTCTGAGACACCCTGTACTTACTCACTGTAGGCAGGATTCTGCAGCATGCTTTAGTTTGCTACAAATGCCATTAGTCCAGAGCATTTTAAAATAGAAGATAAGCCACAGCACAGTAAAAGCTCTGCTCAACATGGGCATGTCTCAGATGATAGCACTGGTGCATAGACCCTTCATCAGAAAGAGCTGTTCTCCTAAAATTAAAGCTACAAAGAATAAAGGTTAGTGGGAAGATAATGAAAAATGTCTCTTTTCCTGATCTTGTTTTATCTCCTTTAGCTGCCTGGAGAGGAACTTAGTTGTCTGAAAGGGTAAAATCCTCTCTTTCTTGATTACTGCAGACAATGAATGGATCCACATGTAGCCAGTGTGCTGTGTTCTCCCTTGACAGTTCAAACCAGAAACAATTCAGGCATAACTCCATTTAGTAGCTGCTGAGGGTATGCTTTCCTCCCCCGGCTTTGTAAGCAAATGCAAACTGTAACTTTACTCTCTGCCCTGTAAGCCATATGAGTTTTGTTAAATGTGTGGAGCCTGATCCAATTCTGCTAGGCCCCGTGGAAGTTTTTTAACTTGCTTTGACATGAATTGGACAGTAGAAAATTTATTGGACCTCAGGCATAACCATCACTTTTTTAATTGATTAGTTAAGACTATTACACACACACACAGAGCCCAAAAATTACACTGGGTACAAAAGAAAAAAATCCTGAAAGGGTATTTATTGTAAAATTTAGGTTAGCTACATGTTATGTTCACTAAGCTGTTGCCCTGGAGGAGTCTAAATACAAAAGCCTGCAAAAAGATTTAAGGGACTTATCTGTATGGAGAGAAGGCAAAATCACACTAATAAATCAGAAGAAGATAATGAGGTCTTTGTGAAGCCCTCTATCTTTGACTTCAGTTGCAGTCTGCTGGATGCCAGAAAAAGGGAATATGATTCTTCACTGAAAAAAAAAAAACAAACCAACAAGCCACCTGAAAAACAGAAGGTCTTTATTTGCCATTAAAACAAGCACAAAATGGTGAAACTGAACTGAGTCTTATATTAGGACTGTAACTTGTTATACGGTCACTAGGCTAATATCTGAGTCTCAGCAATCTGCTGACTGCTCATAAAAACATTCTATTTAGCAACAGTTTTGCTGATCCTGTATAACAGATTTGCTGTATTTTCTCTTCTTTTCACTTTATTGCAAAGGATATTTATACAGAAATAGAAAGCTTCCTTCTGAGGAGTTCATCTGTTCTTTCTGGTGTTTCCGCCCCTGTTATCACAAACAGATGATCAAGACCTGACATGGAGTATCAGCTGAGAGAGCTGACAAACCCTGCTGAAGCAAAAGGCCTTGCTAATGATTCAGAACAGAGTATTCTCTCAGGAGGACTCACAGACCTGGACACTCACAGTGTCCAGGCTTCTGGACACTGGCCTATGTTTGCCATAGATTTGCTAAGTAATCTGTCACCTCAACCTGTGTATATATGTTTGTGTATACACACATACTCTCTAGTCCATGTGTCCCACATATAATTATTTCTTCTTATTGTTACCACTAATAATAAAAAGAACAAGGAACTGTTTGGCTTATTGCTGTTGTCATTAATCCTGCCACAGTGTAGGGGAAAAGGCTACTCAGATCTAGTTCAAATTAGTTGTTGTGGATTTTCCCATGTCCATTGCATCAAGCACCCATCCCACCACTCATCTTCCACTGGGACACCTTCGACAGCCACATCTGTATTCTTTTGATTTTACATGCTACTGCTAAACAGAGGTCTGGCAATAAAATGGATTCCACCTGATTACAAATACATGCCAGTAACAATCTCCATAGGATATCTCACCATCTTCTTACTGGCTGCTTGTTGTAGGGGTGGGAGTTGTAGGTTCTTAAATGATTATTACATTGCCGTAAATTGTCATCGTACAGAAATGTTTATCTGGTTTTAAAAGCTGCTGAAGGTACTATTAAAGTAGCTGGACACTCCCTAAACAAATTCAGATACATATTTTAAAACAAAGAAACCTGCCTGACTGATTGTCACTGGGAAACTGAATTAAGGCAATACAGTGAAGATACCCTCAACCCAGTGTAAAAGCATGCTCAGTAGAAATTCTGCTGTTACACTAATTGCAATTGCAAGATTGTCTCATGGCATAGGCCCTTGGAAGAGTTTTTGCTATAAAAACCTCAATCCAGGTTCTCAGGTAGCAGGGACTGCTGCGCAGAAAATCCCAGAGCAGTTAGATTAAGGGTAACAGCTGGGTTACTAATGAAAAAAAAAGCCTCATTTTACAAATTTGCCAAAATCAAAAGCTCCCACTGATGTCTCATTTTCAAAGACTGTAGTGATTCATCGTGGATATTTGACCCACAGTTTTTGCCCTTTTAAGTTCAAAAACTGCTGCAGCCACTGCCTTAGAAGAAGAGCCTGGTTGCTTAAATCTTGAAGGAAAGGATTAAGCCCTCCATAGAGTTCCAGAAAGACAGAATCCCAGCAGGTGATGAAAAGCACTATTGAAAACAAGGAAAGCAGACTGGCAAAGGCCAGACTAAATGTGGTCGCTTTATATCTGTGCTTGGCGAAGTTTGGTGGCTTTTTCTGTTAAAATCAGCTACATTTACCAATGAGGGAGCTGTGAAGTTAATAAAAATATAAGACGATCACTGGAAACCCAAACACACCAAATACCCAAAGGGTAGGCGCCAACTCAGTCAATGTTGTGATAAAGAAACTTTCTTGGGCAGAGGTTCCCCAAACCTCACTTTTTTTTCCACAAAGGGATGAAAAAAATGTTTAGGAAGCATCCTTTCTGTGACAGACTCTGCAGATCCCATTTGTTATTCCCCCTCATCCAAAGGAGCTGAGACCACTGCAAGCTGAGGGTCAGCACAGCCCAGAAGTATCCCCAACTAGCTGTAATGGCTAGAAAAGAGCCATGCAAGCAAGAGTATCACTTCCTATTCAACTACAGTTCAACAATAACTCATAGGGGCCTTTGTCCCCCAGTGGAGAACAATGACTCCTTCTGTCCAGAGGGAGCCGTAGAGGCTCACCCTTTCTTACCTATCAAAATCCTCTGAGGCAGCCAACAGACTCCAAGCGGGGCTCATTTGGGCAGAAGAATAACAACTGACTACTCCAGGAGGGACCCACAGCCCTTAGAGGAGGCCAGCACACTCTAGTTGAGGGGAAAGGGATAATGCACAGGTTAGTCAGGCTTTCCAAATTGCACTGTAGCTTTTCTGCTTTCTTCCTCCTTCAGTAAAAATCTGTTCTGTTATGGTTTTTTATTTAACACAGCGCTGGCGAAGGGGGAAATGCTGCTCCTGGGAAGCCTAGGATGTCTGATTTTATAGCAAAGGCTTTGGGATGAAATGAGCGAGCCATGGTAGTTTATGTTTTTTAATTAAACTGGCTGGAAAAGCAGAGCTCTGCTGCTGACCCTGCTGCTCAATGCCTGGGAGAGGGTTACAGCTTGTTTTTGTCTTTGCATTTTAACAGTTTTCACCAATTGCCTCTGCTACATCTCGCAGTAAAGCTGATGGAAGTTCACACAACTAAAACAGAAAACAACATTTCAACAACATAGTACTTAGCATCTCATTCCTTCCTCCTGCTATATTTGTGGGAAAATAATGGAAATCTAGCATGAGATCTAAAGTTACAGAGATGTGGTGTGGAGGCCTGACCGCTGGGATTCAGAAAGGGCCGTGACCCTGAGAGAGACCATTAGAAGCCTATTCTGAGAAGTGAGGGATATTGTGATAGAGCTCTGACACATTTGATGACAAATTTCAGAACCACCAGAGAATCTGACTCAGTTCTCACCACAACTGTCGTGCTTGGATGGGATCCAGCAAAACAGATTAGCACTTGAAAACTAGTTGCTAGAGACGTAGGTGGGCAGCAGATTACAGTTGCCACCTCAGAAGAAACTTCATATTTGGAAAAGAATTTGTAAATTTATAACTATCCCAAAATTACATCTGCATAGTGCCCCAGGTGTAAACAGCACTGTGTACTGGACCTGCCATATAAAAAATGTGCAACTGCATTGCTAGCACTGTGTCATGAATTCATCACTACAGACTATAATTAAGCAACACCAGCAGTAAATGACGGGTATACCAAACAGCCAGTCACCGGGTTACACTGTCTTCTTTCATCGTCTCAAGACGTGATCTGCTCTCAGAAGGTCTGATAGTTCAAGTCTCCAAGGAAAACATAAGAAGAGGTGTGGGTGACTTAATAAGTGTGACTTTTCCTTCTGAGTAATGGTCCGATTCAGTGGTTCTTTCAAAAAGAAGAATCTTTCCACTGATGTCAACAGAAGTTGACCATCACGCCCTAAGGCAGAGATGGTGAAACTTCTTGGTCTCTGTGGCTATATTGGTTTTAAGAAACAGTCCAGCTTCCTTGTTGTTAACTCTAGGTCAATGCACTGTCACTGATGTTAGCAGTTTGCCATGGCTGTTGAGAAGGGGACCGGCCCATACTGCAGGTCCAATGTATCTTTGAAGGTCCTTGCAAATTCTGTAAACCAGCTTATTGCTGTTTAGTGATGCAGTTACAGTCAAGGACAAGAAGGCAAATGCCGCACAGCAATTCAAGGAAAGGAGGTCATGGAAAGAAACTACAGCTCTAGAAAAGATTAGAAGAAAGTAAAGGGAAGTGGTTGTAGATAATAGAGAGTTGCCTGATGAAGCCTCTTTAAGCAAAGATGCAACTAAGAGTCTGACCTGTCCCTCACTAAAGCCAACAAGATGCTTTCACATAAACCTGGTGATCAAAGGCTACAACTACACAAGCAAATAGAGCAGAATTGCATTTTCTGGCTCAGATTTTATACCATGGTTTGCATCCCTCTCCCACACCCCATCTGCCTCTCTTTTCTCCCACAAAAGAGTATACCTGTCCAAACTGCTTATTAGGAATAATCCTGGGCCATGCTGTGCCTGAACCATGTCAAAGCACTACCTGGACACACGCTAGTTGCGATTGACCAAAACCATGCCTGGGAGCATGCTAGCAATTAAATAATCACAGGACAGTGCTCTAACCGGTGCCCCAGCCCTCCCTTCACCTGCTCATGTAGACATAAGCAGAAAAAACGAGACAAAAGCCTCATGAAGACCAGCTATAGTACTCCTCACTTCTCATCATTATGTGTTAAATTGTACTGCTGTCTGCTCTTCAGGAGGCTCCAGGTTTCACCTCAGCTTGAGGCTCCAGTTCATTCATTCAGAAGCTGTGTTAATGTGGAATGAGATTATTAAAACAAAACGGTGTGTTCACACCTTAAAAATTTCAATAATAAATAAAATACTACTCAGTGAGCACATACCCCATAAAGTAGAAACATGTCAAAAAGGTGCACTTAGCCAAAAGACCCTTTGGGGACACAAATTGAGCTTGGGCTCCCACTTCTAAGAAACTGTGCAGCCAGGAACAGTGCAGTTACATCCACAAGTCTAAGCTTGCTGGCCAGCATCTTTAACCAGCTGTTTGAGATATTTGAGGAAAACACATTAAGCATACTTCTAGAAATTATATACATTATCTTAAAATTCAAAACAGAACTTATTGTTGTAAGTATCTCTATGGGAATAAAAAGGAAATACAAACATTGTGAAGACAAAACAGCACTGGAGTTTCCATTTCCATGGCACTTTATAAATGCTGCCATTCCATATGGTGACTTTTTGTGAACTGCTTTGAAAGGAAAGGAAAACTTTCAAAGCAAATGTAGTGGCCATGTTCCAAGCAGAGGAAGCAAGGAGTTTTCAAGGTATATTTGAGTTTTACAGCTCTACACTAAACTTTGGCACAACTCACAGCTGATTTTTTTAATGGAACAATCAGTTTGGAGGTTCTTTCGTTGTTGGTTTGATTTTTCCTTCATGTGATTCTAGAGCTCCCTCCTGACATAGTAATTTTACCTTTCTATTCCTTTGGAAACAGCTCTGAAACACATATGATTGTTATAGAAAATGACAGACCTTAAACTTGAAAATTTTGGTAAAAGAATTAAAGACTAGCATCAAGATCAAGCAAATTTTCGGGACAGGAGTCTCTGCTACTGTACATGATTTACCATGACCTGCTGCTTCCACACTGTTTGGATGATTGCATTTGTTCAGCTGTGTTTGATCTCTTTATCGCAGCTGGCTATCAGCCTGCTGCAGTTGCTCCTTCTTGACCTTTCACTTGAAGTATATTTTCTTCCCAAAGCCTGCTAGGACACACAGGGCTGAGCTGCACTTCCTTGGGGATGACAAATGACATTGGCAAGGCCTTCAATACCTGCAAGGAGGCTCGTTTCTAATGTGATACACGTTAGGAGGAACACAGTTACATACAACAGAGCAACAGCAGTGCAGAGGAAAAGAGAAAATATCTACTGTTTCTTGCAGCAAACTGGTGAAACTGAGGAATTATCTTAGACTAAATATGTATATATTAATACCTTAAAATATATGTCTACATTAGAACTATATTTAGGGCTATACTGTGGAAGAGAAGCAGCACAGCTATCAGGCCATCTTATAAAAAACTTACCCACAAATGGATTAATGGATCTCCAACCCTTGGATGCAGTAACAAAAGAAAACTTTGGAAGAGGATCCTGTGGTAACACTAAAGGTAGGAGGATCACTTTTCTCTTCTGCAAACAAATGATGCTTCCCAGTTCCTAGTTTTCTACTGTCTGACTCAGAGATTGCTACACAACACTCAAAGCAGCAGAAATAAAGCAGACCAAATATCCAGTTCTCTGAATTTCATCTACCCAGACTGGTGGGACTATAAAGGGTCACTTATGTCATTGTGGTGTTGCCTGTAGAGCAGTAGAGGAAATGAGAGAGGTCACCAGGAGCGGACAAAAAAGAACCCCACTTCTGACAGAGCTACAACCATTCTTTTCCTCAGGCTCCTCCTGAGCCACTTCAGGTCCTGTGGGTGAGAACACACCACCCCTCTCACTGTATCCCTGGTCTCTGCCAGAGGGAGCAGAGATTGAGGAAAGAAGTTGTAGCTCAACACCTTATGATTTTTTTTTTTTTTAAATGATGTTAAATGCACAATTTAGGCTTTTGGTCCCTACCTATGCAAAGCAAATAATTTGCATATAGCTGCGTCAGGCTAGGCAGTCCCTCTAGCAAAAGGATCTGCAAATTTGAATCTTCCCTGGCATTTCCAAATCGGTCAGGGAATAGGAAAGCCCTGAGCTCAGTATGTTTGCAGCTCTGAACTAACAGATACAAAGCAAGTTCAAGTCACACCACTTCAGTCCATGACCTGAATGCCCAGGTGTGTGCATTTGTGGGGGAGGGAGCAGGCGAGGGGTAAGCATCTCTCCACCCCGGCACGGAAGAGCAGCTCAAAGGACAGCAGAGGTGCCAGCCACTGACTCTGGGGACTCTGAGGATCTCCTCGTTTATGTACTTAGCTAATAGGCCTGGCTTCCATGTTCAGGACTTTTTCCAGGGCTGTACGTGGTGTTGAAGAAGAATTTTCTCTGGAGACACACTAGGAAAGCCCTATACTTCCGCTGTGGCACATCTCATCCCTCAGGGCCACCTGAGCAGCCTCTGTGTAATGACCTCCCTGCCCAGCTGCAGGGATGCGGGCACTGGTGGCACTGATCTCTGCCAAACTTCGCAAAGCCTGTGCTTCACCAGGTCCTTCAGCTTCCTCTACGGTGAGACTTAATGTCCCACAAATCAGATGTTCAGGTTGCAGCTTTCTCGTCTATAAAATGGAGGGGCAAGCAACAACTCTCTGGAGAAACCCAGGAAGTAGCTACTAGGAAACAACAAGGTACAAGGATGACACTGACACAGGGCCTATGGAAATACAGTATTTCCCAACAGATAATTAATTAACGACAACCTGGTAGGATGGAGGGGGGAGGAATTTGGACCGTAAGACTATGGGGAACGTCTCCCTATTTTCCTTCTCCTGTTGCTGGCTGCCTCTTCCCTTTCTGCCTGCCAAGAAGGATCTTCTCTTCCTGGTGACTGCAGGGTAGCTCACAGCTGATGCCTTCTGAAATGTGTTTTTTTACTTAAGAAGCTCAGATCATCTCTGCTCTTTTCATTATACCTGGAATTCCCCTCAATGACACAACACAACCAATGGAAACATCATGATTTCTCTATTGAGAAGGGGGAGTAGTAATCCGCTCTGAAAACAGCACAGGCACTCATCTGAGCCTTACAAATAACCAAAAGCAAAAATCAAGTCAGTCTGCTGAGGGTGATGCAATATTTCTCATTTTGTCCTCCACAGGGGAATTAAAGCAAATCAATGTAGCCCTGCCAGTCCCTGGGCTCCTTGGTTTGGAGGGCTCCTAAGGCAACTCAGTGGCCTGTCTAGCCACAAGTCAGTAACTCCTACACCACACCAAGGATTTTGGCATGAGCACCAGGGAACACACTCGTGGGCACACATCTGTATTTTGTAATAGAGTCTCTGTTAGTCAGTGAACTAATGTTAAATGTTAAACAATCCCTCAATTTCAAAAGCAGAAATTGCTATGACTAGTGGCAGCCTCTTCCACCAGAATAACCACGTCTTGACGAGCTCCTGTTAACTGATCCAGATGGCACAAGACCACTCACTCGAGGAACAAGCTATAGATCCCAGTCACGTCCCCATCAGGAAGCCCAAGAGCAGACCCACTACGCACCCATGGGGCCAGGATGGGGCTGTAATGGGCTCAGCCCAGACCCCGCTGCCACCAGGCCAATCCGTAACCATGGAGCAGTCTGTGGTCAGGCCAGGAAATCCCATCAGCGGGTCAGAGTCAGCCAGGGACATGGGAGACACGGACATACCTGTTGGGCAGCTCGGACGAGGATGAGGGTGATAGTCCCAGCAGAAAGGCAGCTCTCTGAGGAAGGAGGGGGAGCTGCTCAGGCATCCTCAGCTCTCATCAATCCCTAGCTCTTTAATGTTGCCCACACAAGGCCTTCACAGCTTTTGGGGAACAATTCTGAATGTTCTCTGTTTGGCTGCATTTTTCACTGTTTTACACGCTAGATATACTTCATATGTTTTGAAAAACTAACACACCATCTAGCCCAGGCCACCAGGCAGCAAGAATAGAGGATGCTCAGCTTTGAACTCACATTAGTGGTATGCCCCCTTGTTTTAGCTCATAGCTGGGGAGATATGTCAAATACATGTGAATGGGATGCTTCTGCAGAAAACTGAAATGCAAGCATCACAGTTTGTACTTTTTCTTGACTCCACTTTTCCAAGCACAGCCAGCTACCACACTAGGAGAAGCAAATTACTTAATTTCATAAAAATTTTATGGGTTGCAGGGGAGTAAGTAACCAGTGAATCCAGGCAGCAATCTACATATATTTCATTTCTATTGACCCAATCATCAGTATCTTGTTCTTGCTGTTTAAGCATTCCTATAAATATTAGGTGGCTAATGAACTTGTGCCTCTTTGGTGACCTCAAAACGTTGATGACTGGGAGATTGGAGGTCACTGTCATTTTGCATTTCTTATATAGTTTCCACAATTTGTTCAAGATTACTCAAAATATACACTGAGACATACATAGCACTATAACTCCACTAAACAATGAAATGCAGGAAGTGAAAATGCATTTTATAGTTCAGTTTTTTTCCTGTCACCATCCCAGGAGCAAAAGAAAAGAATAAAGAGTATGGGAAAGATGAAGTGCTAAAAGCTTCTTTAGAAAGGGTGTTTTGTCCTTTAAAAAAAAAGTACATCTTAAAAAAAAAAAAATCCCCATCACTCCAACATCTCACAGTAGACATTTCTTGATCATTTATGTTAAATGTAATGTTCTGAAAAGCACAAAGATTCATATGGATGGGAGACAGAGAGAAAAAGGTATTTATATGGTTATACAAAAAAATTTGCAGTTTATTGTATATCTTGGGACCACATCCTTGGCAATATCCCATCCCAAGCTTTTTAAGTTCTCTTATTGATTTGATGGAAGTACAGTGCATGGAACAATGACAGATATGGTTTATCAAAATTCATATATTTTCACAATCTGGACACAGGCTTTCACGATGCTTCACATATTTCAGAGTAAAGAAAACAGCTGGAAAGATGCTGTTCTGAAATTAGTCACTTCTTGTAACATTCGTAGTTATACAGGAGCCCTAGTTTAATAGGAATACTAAAAAAATAACTCTGCCTTAGAAATAGCAAAGGCTTTTCTTTTCCTTTAATCACCTATTTGAAGGTATCCAACCTGTTACACAAAGTTAAATTTTCAGACCAGTAAATCACAGAGAGGGTTTTTTTAAAGAATTTCTACAGGAAATTCAAAGCAAAAGCCTCGTGCCTCTAAGAACATTACAAGTTTCCTGGCATTTGCTTGGCGGGTGCCAACAGGCAAGCTTAGGAATGCCACTATTTGAAGAGAATTGGATAGAGAGCAACTCGTTTTTCCAAAGCAATAAATCCTTTCCAGCATAACAGATAAAAGGCAGGTCTTTTGCTTAACATGCAGACATATATGTTCTCGTCCAAGTGGTGGGCTGGAAATCTCAAGCCATCAGTTTGCTCCAGTCCAAGAGCCCATAAAGTTCCAAGAAATCTCTCTGGAGCTTGCCTCAGAAACAGAATCCCAAAGCAGAACAGAGAGGATAATTAGGAATTTCCTTTGCCAACACATACAACATCTCTTTATTCTGTAGCTAACACGGCCTCCTTTCCTATTGGCAGGATGTACAGAGTAGAGACAATATGAAGGATTACAGATAAACTTTTTTTTTCCCCCTTTGATTAAACAATGCTTGACATACTTCCTTTTCTGGTGCCAAACAAATAAGAGCTAGTGGCAATGGCAATCACCGTGGTGGAGCTCTGCTGAACTTTTTTTTTTTTTTTTTTAAAGGTAGTGAGTGCACAAAAGAATAACATCACAAAAAATCTTATAAGCAAGCTGGAAACAAATTCAAACGTTCCTCTTATGAAGATGACCAACATCCTGGCTCCTTTAATTTGCCCATACTTAATCATTTCCCCCCTTATTTCTTCTTCTTCAAATTTCCTAGTGTAATTTAGATTTTATGTAGACCATTAGCAATAACAGGCTGGTAAAGATTCTGCTCCTTCTTACAGAAAGATGCCCAACAGGTTTACAAACAAAAACTTCCTTGAACATTGGTCTGAGTCCTGAATTTTCTGTAAGCCCACCATCACGCTTGAGCAATTCATTCATCATGGCCTTACTTGTGCATAGATAGACGACTAGGAATGCAAGAGCTTATAAGAGTAAGAGGTGAAAGGCAAAACTGCTGACAGACAAACACTGGGCAGTTTTGCCCCTGAAAGAGAGAGCTGGAAAGAAAGGGCAATGCTAAACACAGTCCATCAGGCCTTCTCATTAACTCAGAGTTCTTCTTGTCACGCAGTGGTTTGGTCCATCTGAGCTAAATGCACAAATTTAACTGTCTTCAAAACTTACACGATGATTGTTTTTGCAATATCTGGGCTCCTTACTACTGGTAATGTATGTCTCCTTACAAGACCCCTGTGAGCTAGGAAGTGCTGTTATCCCCATTCTGCAAATATAGGCATAAGCAACAACCATGCTGAGGGTAAATGGAGCTTGCTCCTAGTTCCAGAGTATCCATAGCATTGCAATCCTCAGCTTGGGCAAAAATTAAATAGTCAGGTTTGAAACATATCTCAAATTCCTATAGGAAGCCTGAGAGTAGAGCAGGGAATTAAATTCAGTGCCGTCAGGTATCAGGGTAGTTCCCCAACCATCAAGCCAGCCTGTCTTGTTTCCTTGAGTTTAAAAACTGGTTTGATTATACTACAAAATCTGCCATGAAAGCCCTTCATTTAATTTGCAGTATCCACGCAGAGGATGGAATACCTTTGACTAAACAAACTTTCTCAACTGATTTAAACTAGGACAACTCTTTCATGAAGATAAGACTGTCTGCAGAGTCCATCCCAATAAACTCAGCCCCAAAAAGAGTGGATTGTGGGATCGTTCATACTATTGGCAGTAATAGCTCATTTTGGCTCCAGATGAAGTTATTGCATCTGAATAGTCATTTGAACATCCACACTGAAATTCAGGAGCCTGTGAACAAGAAGGCTCTATGCAGTGTGGTAGGAGAAAGTGCTGCACAATGGGTGCCACGGGAACACTCAGGAGAGGCAATCCCAGCTCAGCACACACCTAAGGTTACACACATGGATAGAGCTGTTGAAGTTAGTGGGTGCATTTGAGCGTTTATCATCTATTTAACTTTCAAGTGGGTGTGGGCCAGAGCAAGAACAAACAGTGAAATCTTGATGTGTTGAAATCACCAAAGGTCCCACTGAAGTCAATGCTGTAAGGATGCCACCTGTGTTAGCAAGAGTTATACCTGGCAAAGCCTGCAGACTTGGGATGCTGTCCTTTGCGCTGTTGTCCCAGTCTGTGCCAGTAATACCGAGTACATGCTTTTGTTTCATTACTTACTTTCTTCCCCCCCCCATGAAATGATGCAGCTGAGACACACAATTTAGCTTATTGCATGCCCAGGGATTTTCTGTAGTCCTGCAGAAAGTTGTGCAAGTTATATTAAAAAACTCTTCCATTAGGTACACTATTTTACATTGTTTGCCATGGGCTTATAGTACACACATGAATAGTTACAGCAACTCGGATGCTCACTGCTAACTTGTTATGCCAGTGCGCTGGCAGAGGGCAGATCTCCCAGAATGTATATGATGGTGCCATCTGTCTCCCTGCCCATGACCTACCTGCTGATAACTGGCAAATACCTTAGGTGCTACATCCATTTTAACAGGTAGATAGCAGAGGACTTTTCTAAAAATTGTCACACAGCAAGACAGGAACAGCCAGGGAGCACACCGGGTCCATCAAGTCCAATAGAGACCCTTCAGCATGCGAATTCTTAGTGACCATTTTTGTTGTTCTTTTCTTACTTATTCCCTGTATAGTGATTTGTTCATGTCACAAATCCACTTTCAGAATCTAGTGAGGCTAGGCACTCTTGCTGGGGAAGGCACTCCCCCATCGTGAGACTCAACAGTCTCAAAAACCAAGTAAAGGTGCACTTCCCAATTAACCACAACTCTGCAAGCCAACTAGCCATGTTGCAAAAAGCATGTGTGCAAAAAGCACGCAGCTGGCTTGTCTGCAGCCTTATGAACAGACACAACAAGGACCCATGTCCTGGTAGCCCATATTTTGCATTCAGGGACATCTCTACAGATATTCAGCTTAAACTGCATTCCAGAGGCTGGTTGAGTAGCCAAGGAAAACACAGCTTCAGAGCTGATGTTCCTTGTTCGCTCGATTTATTTTAAAACACACATGCATGCATACAAAACTCAGCAGATGATAGTTCCAACCATATACCTGTTCACCTCTGGTCGAGCAAAAAAAGACAAGATCCCTACTGTGCAGAAGGCATAGACTTAAGTACCACATTGAATTTGTCCACTGGAGCAACCATCATCATCCACCATAAGCAACAAATCCACTCCAAACAATAGTGACAAAAGCTTAGAACAGATGCAACTTTCCAAACAGCACAACACTGCGTAAATAATGATCTCCTAAACTTACACATTTTCTAGTAAGGAAGAAACTATCCTTCCATTGTCAGACTCGCTCATTGAGTTTAAAAGAAAATAGTTGGAATGGAAATGGTCATCAGCAATTAATACTTCACAGGAGTTAACCTATCTAAAATCTAAACCCCTGGTTTGGGTGCTTGTAACTTTCTGCCAATTCCCGCTTTTGAATAAAAAAAATATTTTCCATGGTGCACAGGGTATGTACAGTGTCAAGCCCCAGATACATACATCTCGCACTTATTCCTGCCACATGGCTTTGTTAAATATTTCAACAATCATTTCATCTCTAAATTGTTTCCTTCTGTAGAGGAATGGGAGTCCTCAGAGCAGCACAAGCAACCTTATGCTTACATAGCACTACGGGATGTATGCAATAGTAAACGCAAATTGAGCTAGTACGAACAGTGGTACCAGTGCTTGACACATTAAAGCAACACATCTATAACTCATGTGAAAATGTTATCCCACTATAGGCTGAGTTGTCCTCTCTACTTCTGTTTCTTCCCAGTGGGAGCTGGGGATCTCAGGGAGCACACAACACAGCCTTTCGAAGGCTCGAGCGACAACCGCATTGCTCGACGCATTTCTCCTCCCTGGATTTACTCCCTCGTTAATCTGCTGATTCTTGTTTTGACACAGAGTAGTAGTTCACTTCAAACCACATATCAGTGCTTCAGTCACCAAAGAGTGGTGGTATATCAACATAAATCAACAAAGATAAGCCGATAGTTGTTAAGAGCTACAGCCGGCATCCGTATTCACAATAATTCAGCAATCCACACAAAAACAACAGCTACATTTCCTAGTTTTATGTTTTCATAAGTTGATGAAGAGAGATAGGTTTCCCCTGAGAGGTGCTGAAGCTCCACAAAGTATTATTTACCCTTCTTTCAAAAGCATAATTTTCGCCAACGGAAATTACTCAGAATGCAATAAAACATGTTTTTCTAACAAAACGAAGTCCAAATCCTGCTTCCTGGACCAACATGAACTTTCCAATGGAGGGCAATAAAGGTACCTCTTAGACCAGGGAAAACATTATTTGGGCCTTTCTGTGAACCATACAACAGTGGTAAACAAATATACAGAAACACACATTTCACCTCATTATGCTTTGGTTTATGGGTAACACAAAGATTCCTTAATGATCTCCGTTTGATCCTGCCTGGTACATGCTGAAAAGCTTTCTCTGGTCCACTAATCCCAATCAAGTAATGGCTGTCCCAAATACCTTTCAGCAAAACACTCACATCTTTGTCACTGCTTTCAAAGAATTAGCTATAGATCAAACTAGTTTAGATACAGCTTAAAAAAAAAAAAGAAAATTAAGAAGCCTTTTTTCTTGCCTGTATGTTTTTAAAGCTGTATAAAGAATTTTTTTGTGCCTCATACAGGGAAAAGAGTATTTTTATTACTAATATATCTGCCTCAATACCGTGGAGCTGTTTTCCTTTAACTGTATCATCCCAGGTCTGCACTAGAAATTTTTACCAGTTTTGTATTGCAGGGTGTGGGCGGGACGACCTATTTCTTTTTTAAGTGACAAAACCATAATGGCTTTTTAGTTATATCATGAGGGGGGAAGTACTTCAGTTATGTATTGCTTAGTGTATACTTGCAATGCCATGAAGTTCTGCCAGCAAAATTGTTCTTTTGTCATCATAAACTATGTTTACACTAGATGAGTTCAACATTCTGGTTAGAGACAAAGCTTTTGTATTGAGACTACGAGGCCATTAAAACTTTTCTTACAAATGCATGGCTGCACTGTTTTTAGACAGAAATTTATTTCTGTTCAAATGGGCTCTTCATAGAGCATTTTCACATATTATAATCTGAGATATTTGATCCCAACAAGCAATAAAATACTAAGTATATTTAGTTCTTCTCATGTATCTTCACAAAGAAAGGCACACACAGTTTTACATTACTCATTTTTTAAAGTTCAAAATCCTAAGAAACAAATAAAATTATAGGCAGTGTCTAGCAGTAGTGAGGACCAACAGAGGACCAGGGATGACTTTTTTTTTACCTGCACGAATATTACCTTTCTTGATTAAAAGTCAAAGAATACTAGCCAGATATGGCTGCTGGCTATTTAATAGGCAATTACTACAGTTCTTCAGAAAAAAACCCCAAACATAATAAACAAATACATCTCAATAGGAAGTGTGTCATATTAACATAACTGCCTGATGTCCCAGACTCACAGGCACCAAAGACCACTGCTAGCAGCGGAACTGAGAAAGGCAGAACAAACAGAGCTTTTGCACCACAATAAAAACTGATGATTAAACCAAAACGGTGTGTGATCTTTCACGGGCCGAATGAAGTCTTTTACGCAGATGTCAACTCTGACCGATTTCTAGCCTCTGAATTGTTTGACTTGTGTTTTAAAAATATGCGCCTAGACGCAGATGGATGCAACAGCAGGGATAGGTGATTTTACCTAAATAAATACCCACAAGCATTTCTGAAATTATAAACTTTTGAACGCTCCAGAGAAAATTTGGTTCTCCGAAAGTTATGGCCTCTACTAGACTCACAATTTCACTAAGTCTATTCAGCCAGCAATCATGGTGACAAACCAAGTCTTGCCTTTTGTAGGCACTTGCAGTGACTCCTGATGGGGTTTTTATTACCACCAGGTGTTTTTGGCACAATGGGTAAAGTTCTCCACACATCAACAAGAAGGTTTTGGGTGCTGTGTGTACAAGTTTTCAGAGGATTTTGTGCTGAATGTGGATTGAGATGGGGGCCCACACTGTACGCAATGTAGAGTCCTCTAGCCATGCACAGATGCTGTACGGTAGCACCATGGCCCTGACAGAATCCCAGCTACGCTTCACAGGCTTAATGCCTAACGTGGCCCTGACTGCTTCCATAAGCAGTCCGGCTGGTGTTCCTTTGCCGTGGGACTTTTTGGAGTTTAGAAATTAAAAAGAAAAAGAATAATTGTTTACCTTGTAGTAACTCTGCAGGTGTGTTTACTAACACTTTAAGGTGAATTGTTAACTTGGATTCTACCCTTTGGGGTTCATTCAGCTTAGGTAAGTAAGATTGGGCTGCTTTGGCATTGCCCAAAGGAGTGTCCTGCCCCATATGAATACCTTATCTACCCCTATTCCTTCAGGATTCAAGGAGCCCAGACGCATAAGTTTTTAACACCAGGGAAAAGAGTTACTAATCCATGCAAACAAAGCTTCTCAAAAAGCCTGCTTGCTGTAGGTTAAGTAGCTCTTCTGTACTCTTTTAGCAGTTACCCACATGGATCCCACTTACCTGTTATTGTAATGCATAACTCCAAGCGCATGAAGGTTTCCTTAGACATGACCTTCTGAAATGGGCATCCAATCTAGAAGACCAGGCCACATGAGGAGCATTCAGAATATGAACCAAGACCTACACAGGTGCTTTGGAAATTTCAGAAATGTAGTTGTTTTTCAAAACAAGCAACTGATGCTCTACAAAGGATACATCCATTTTTTAGTATGCTTGTTCTGCCTGACAGGTTTGATTTGCCAAGATGTTCTGAAGACCAAGAAAACATCAGTTTAAGGGCCATTCAGCCTCCAAAATGGAGCTCCTCCTCATCTTTGATGCAATGTCTTCCTGTGCCATTGCCTCTCAGTGCTGGTATATCTTCAGATAGACAGGAATGTTCACTTATTAGGCAGACAGGTTTTAGGTCTCGGACGTTAACAGGAAGACTAGGTGGTTAAAGAAAGTCTATCCTCTTATTTGAAAAACACTTTAAAGAACTCCCCATTTATTACAGAGATTTTTTTTAAAAAAAGATAGATCTAGGTAAAAGTTTTAAAAGATATGATATGTAGAATAGTGAAATCATCTTGAAAACATCATGATTGGAAGAAAATTCACATAAATGAGAAGGAATGTACTAATTAGCTAACACAACTGAACTGTAAACTCTATGAGACCCTGCATCCCACAGTTGCATTGAATGGCAGCATGATCTAATTTAAGAATAAAAACAGAGTCAGTCTTCCAGGTTTGGGGTCTCAAGTGAGAGGTTGAATATCTTCTATAACTAATACCTTGTAACATCTCCAGGAATTGTGTTTAAATAATTTTCTAATAAGATAGGTTTTTTAAGTGTTCTCTATTTCTCTGCAAAGGCTTGCTAAACATATTAGAAGAATACAGAGGTATTCAGATCAAAATGAGAACAAATTTAAAATAATAAGAGAGAATAAATAGGATCTACTTTAAAAAAAAAAAATCCAAATTACAGAAAGAGTCCAATAAATCAAACCATTTACTCCTTGAAAGAGAATTTTACTGTCTCATTGGCACTAACTCTTTCAATGCCCAGTTAGCCATTACTTCATCAAAATTACAAGTAGAATTACTGGTGTGCTTAGGCTGTCTTCAGATCTCCCAGTATTTTTTCATTAATGTTAATATGCCATTAGAACATTCTACACTTGAGTTAGTGACTCATGATATTAGATATAGCCCTAAAGCAATCAAAAGTCACAAATATCTCATAGCACACTTTAGTAGCAATGCCCTGTAAAATACCCTTTGCATCCGAAATTCATCACTTTCTAAGCAACCTCATAAAAATGATAACTTTAGAGATGCCTGCAGCAATGCAAGCTGTACATAAGCCCCTCTTCCACAAGTCCCTTCCCAGTGCTGTTATTAGCATTCATGAGTGGTAGGGCTGGCTGGTAGGGAGCAACGCATTGACTGTCATCTCGTCGTATTGAATCAGTCACCGCTGATATGAGCTAGTGAATAATGTAGTACAGAGTGAGCACTTCTGCAGATAATGGCAAAACATCAAACCAACAGTAAAGTCATTATTGAGTGTAAAGCATGATACCCATTTCACAGTGTGTTTTACTTAATAATACTGACAGTGAATAGGGCCTTTTAAATGCAATAAAAATAACTGTTATTTGGTGGCATCCAAATATGAGGCATTAGAGAAATCCAGCCTTATGAAAAAGAAATCAAACAACCAAGTTTAAGATGTCTTTGATGGGGGAAGAAGAACGTAAAGATACCTTTGATGGGGCAAGAAGAATGTAGAGATACCTCCAGTTCCATGTGACACTACCAAGTGTTGAACACTCTAATCAACCTGGAAAGGAGATTAGCAGATGTTATCTATACAGGTCTGCCAACTGCACACCTTTCCCCAGGCTCTGCTAGTTTTCATTTATACGGAAAGATTATTTTTCCTTCACAGTACTCATTCCACTAACATTATCAACAGTAGTGTTGATCTGTAATTCATCATTGCACACTTTCACCCAACTGCAAAGCACCTGCTCCATGTACACACAGAGACTTCCCCACATAGTATCAAATCGGATATGGAAATAAAAGAGATGCTTAAATTGTGTGACAGAGACCTAGGAAGAAAGTTCAAGGTAATCCAGGAGCTGTGTGTTGTGCAGGAAAAGTAGAAGAACAGATTAATATCTCTAATTACAAAATAGGGATTATCTTTAAATGTTTCCATTTGGATGGGTAATTAATTGAGATAATGGTTGCAAACACATGGCCTGAAGTCTTCTTACCTTTCATGTTAAAGTAAGGCTAATATCCATAAGAAGGAAATGTTCTCAAAGCATACTTACCACATTAATCAAGCCTTTCCATGTGGGAGGACAAATTCTCTCCCATAAATTGTAAAGCTCTTCTTCTTTAAGCAGCAGAAATCCTACAGTGATTTCATGTAGAGAGCTTGACGGCTTGCTACTGTATGAGCTTCAGCAAGATTAATATGACTCCAAAGCAGGCAATGCTGTTTCAGTACTCATTTGCATGGAATATTGTAGTGAGGAAAGAAAGTTATGCTGCACAGCTTGCTTGAACATTAGTCTTTCATCAGTCAATTGATAAGGCACTGAAAATAAACTTTGGTTAAGAAATAAAAAAATGCAATTTATGAAGACGACCGCCATAGGTGGGTATGACTCAGTATTTTTATTTTTTCAGAAATGCACGTTTTAATGAAAGCCCACACAAGTGACTGACAGGATATTACCTTATTGATGTAAATAGGACAGCTGGACTGGAAACCAGCTAACAGATCTTTACGTGATAGAGGTAACAGATAAACTCAGAGCTGCACATCTCATCTCAGCAGCCCGGGGGAACCAACAAGAACTTCAGACTTGGCCCTTATCTGTGGAATATTTTCTTATTCTGTACTTTTCAGATTCACAGTTTGGTTTGGTTTAAGTCAACACATGACACGCAACATTCCAGAAATTTGGCTTTATCTTCAAACCCAAACTTGACCACTCCTGCCCAGATCTAGTGATGAGGGCGCTAGGTACATCATGCCAGGGATGTACCAAAGACAAGTCATCCTTTCCTGGGACCTTCCCTGCCCACTCCATGCTTCTGAGAAACACAGTCATCAGCAGATGCAGAGAGACTGCTGCTCACCTTGAGTTCACAGCTGCGGATGAATTGGCATAAACATAACCAGAAGCTGTTGTCACTCCATTTGGCAATAAAAGCTAAGAAGGAACATTCCTCCCCCAGACATTCAAACTGCTCCATATGCTCTTTGTGGTAAGCTAAGTGGCTGCAAACACCCACCTATACACCAGTCAGAGAGTAGCTGAGCAGGGAGAGTCATAACGTGCTACGGCTCCAGCTGCTACCCTACACCCTGACATTTCTGGAGTAGGTGTACAATTTGTGAAATAATACCCTTAGGCCCTCTGCAGAGAATAAGGTTTTCCAGAGCAACTACCTGTACAACTGCACAACAAGCAACTCTCTGTACACATCGCACAATTGCTGTAATCCTCATTGTTCTAAATGACTGCCTCAGACTTAGTAAAAACACTTTGGTTATATCAAATAAACATGAAGGTCTTCAACATACCTGCTGAGAGACTGGAGATGCAAGATGTGAGATACAGCAAGCAGAAAAGCAGCAAGGAGGAAGCAAGGAGGGACCTTCAAAAATTACAGGATATTCTGTCTCTAAAACATATTTCTGAAAACAAAACAAGGAAGAAGCATTTCATGCAATGATGAGATGACAAGAAATTGTAAGAGAAAAGGCATCACATAGGAAGGAGACAGGAAAAAATATAGCAGGAAGAAAGAGGAGGGAATACAGCAGTAACTCAGATTGCAAGCAACTGCATTCCAGAGGTAATGTCCATGGTCAGGCTAAAACAGACATAGACGCAAAATGTATTCAGACCCTGTTCATCCACAACGATCAAAACTTTGCTAGCTTTCTTTCCAACAGTTTCTAATACCAGTACACAGAGTCTTACCTCTGTACAAGGCTTGTACAGCTACCCACATCTTAACCGCTAGACTGTTTGGGATCTTTCCTTTGCATTTTACCAATGGTCAGGCATTAACTACAGTGGCGACTTTTGAGGCGCGTACTTGTGTGTATGTGTGGTGGGGAGGAATAATGAGGGAAAGCATAGCAACAAGCTCTTGTTCTGGGCTGGCTTGTCTGAGCCAGTTTCTATTCCAGTTTCCAGACCAAGAACACACTGCTTGTTCGTGGCCTGTGGAGATCTAACTTATTAAAGGCTTTTTGGCTCTCCTCATTTTCACTTGCTACATTGCCATGAAAAGCAGTTATGTTATGGCAGGGATTTTCACCTTCGGCATTTCTGAAATGGCCTTAAGCCTTCTTGTTTTTCCACATTACTTCCCTGTGTCAGCAAGTGGTGTAGCTTCAAGAAACATGCTGTGCAGTCATGATTAGCAGAGGAAAAGTCCTATGACACTGTCAACTGGGAGGCCAAGGAGCAAGTGTGATCCACTTGCTGGTTTGAAAAAGTCCCTGCTTAATCATTATGCTTTCAAGGCAACCCTGCTTAAGAGGAAGGGGCCCCTTAAAAGAAAATTCTGATTTCTCAGTCCTACTGGTGTGTGTCAGTGGTGCTGGCACAGAGAGACTCAGACCCTTCACAGGAACCCTGCTCCAGCCCCAGCCCCAGCTTCTTCTTCATCTTATATGGTGGTTTACCTCCAAATTCACTCGTTCGTAGACGCTCCTGATTCAGAGATCAGCTAAATCTCCTCACAAGAACAGGAGACACAAAAGATACGATGAGGCACCATGGGAAACCATATCTTGTAACCGCTCTTCACAAATATCTTTATGAGATAAATCAGGAAATAAATAGAACTTTCCAGAGTTGGAAATGGGTATAACTGTCACAATAAAGGAAAAAAATCCTAGGTCTGCGAAGTGCAGGCACAGGAGATGCTTAGTGGGAAGATACAAGTTCAAATGCACTAGAGGTAAATGGCATGAGAGGGTGAGAGGTCTGAAGGCAAAAAAGGAGTTTTTCTCAAGGTGGAGAGGGTGCTTTTACAGTAGGCTTTTGCTTTTTATTCAAAACTGGGGGGTTTTGTGCATGTTGTTTAACTACTCCTGTTATTCAAAAACTTACCTCATCCATAGACCAACACAATGTTCCATTGTACTGTAAGAGGTCTAAATGTCCTTTCTTTACTGCAATTACTCCTTAATGACATCCAAAAGGGGGAAAAGAAAAAACAACAAAAAAAAGGAAAAAGTAAAATCAGCGAGACTACAGTTACTTTGACTGACTTAACCGTAACTACTAACAAGTACAAAAAGCTTTGGGAAACCATCATCACGAGAAATGTATTTCAACTAAAAATATTGCAATACAGTTTGATTGGGACTCGATCACTGTGTTTTAAACAAAGGTTTTTCTTTTATTGTTTTTTTTCATGCAAAGGTCACTAGAAAGTCAACCATTATGTTCTGTAAGTATAAACTCTGAAAGATCTTGCAATTTCTTACCAAAACAGTCTCATGCCCTCTGTTTTACTTGGGGGAGATTAATTTAATCTGAAACCCATAGTTACTATCCCTAATTAAGAGGTTCAGCACTCCAGAGCACATTTCATAGAATGGCTTAATTTCTGCTTCTGTGGATGATTTGATACAAAAGAAGGTGTTAAGAAGGTGTCCAATAACTAATGCTCAGCAACTGAGGGGGTTGGGGACACCATATGAAGAAGATCAGGGCTAAAGAGATCGTGCAGTTACTATAAACTATATAAAATAGAGCAGATGCAATCAGGTATTTGCATCAACCTGCTTTACTTTTTCATACACCCTTGCACCTTCATACTGCTATTGCACATCTCCACTAAAAGCCAGGCACTTATGTGCTATACTTATCCTTCTGATTGCCAGGATAAAAGCACCTGGCTCTCTCTTCAGTTACCAGAATTACCAAATCACAGTCACCGTTTTTTCAGAACATAATGGGTTTTAAAAATGGATGTTTTACATAAATTCACACAGGCATAGTAGTGTTAGTATGTTATTTTCATTGAGACAACACCAAGCTCTAGCTGCGTTAAGTACAGAGATGCATATTAAAAGCCACTTGCTGAAATAAAGTGAAATAATTAAAATAATTTCTGATTATGCTTAAAGAAAAGTCATTTCAAAGCAGTAAAAATTGAAGTCAGTCAAATCTTGTTATTCAGCCATGGCACATGAGATTTATGTTTTGATGTCTATTAGTTCTTTAATTGTTTTCCCTTCAAGCATTGATTTTGTTGAGATTTGATAGCTCTCTGGGGTTGTTATCAATTACTCTAAAATAATTTGTCCTGAAAAAATTGTCAGTGCTCTTAATAAGTGGCAAGTCTGAGTGCTTAGCTGCATGGTTCATGAATATCAACTGTTAATAAGAACTCCTCACTAAAAATACTTAAAGTTCATTGCAGTAATAACAGCCTTTAATGCAGAACCTTTTCTCATAATAACTGTCTTTATACAAAGGTGTCTGTTCCATACAGATGTCAGCAGTGGCAGAAAGTGTTTCCTTTTTAGGAGGATGCTGGTCGTGATTTCAGGTGAACTACTAAGCAGGAGGGTATCTGCACGAGAAATGGAAGCAATGGCTTGGACTGGTATCTAGTTCACCTTATCCGGAGTTGGGATTAGTTACACCTGCCTTCATCCAGCCTATTCTTAAAGACTTCAGTGATTAAGACTGCCTAGGGAAGTCATGGCAAGGCTTCACCATACTTGCGATCATAAGGATTTTTCGAGTGTTTAAGCTGAGCCCTTCATGGTCCAGCTTATTTCTTCCTTATTCACCATAGACATCAACAAGCAGTGATACCTTTTCCCCTGTGCAATATATTCTTATTGCTCTGGAAGATCCATTACTATTCTTTTCTTGAGGCTAAACAACTTTAATTTTTCCAGTCCTTCCTCAGTGGTGAAATTTTCTACACCTGAAATGATTCTTGGTAGGAAACATGTCCATCTTAGCCAGAAACCTGCACAGGAAAGCAAGCCCAGCCAACTTTCGTAGGTATCATTTTACTGCAGAGACATAGCAGGAGGTGCTCCAAAAGCCCACTGTGACCTCTGAATGCAATAGGCACCCTGTGTGTAAGCACCTAATACATGACTCCATACATTTATGTAAAATCATACTTATAGAGTTAAAAATGAAAGCTACATGTCAGGATGAGACATTACCCAAGAAAACAGTAATGATGGTAAAAGTAGGGATAATGAGATCAACATAAGCACTCAGTATGCAACTAGGTTGAAGGATTACTGGGATTTTTGTGCACATCAACAAGTCAGATCAGAAAGGTAGGGAAACTTTATATATCTCAGCATTTGGTTCTACTATGACTTCAGTGGAGTGCGGTATCAGCCTATGACACCCAAATATTCACATCTCAAAGAGGACTTTAAAGAAAATCCAGAAAGTTTCAAACAGGAGCTGCTAAAATAACTAAAAGATGAGAAAATGGTCCTACAGAGAAGCATCAAAGAAATCCAGCGTATTTAGTTCAGAAAGTCACTCAATTACATCCTTTGAGATTATAAATACATTGAGGTTCTGCAGACAAAACAGTACCGAGACAAATGATTGGAAGCTGAAGCTAAGGAAATAAGATTCAAAGTCAATTCAACCCACTAGTGTAGGAAACAAGACTGCTCAGACTATTTCACTGGACCTATAGATCTGTCAGTTGACTTTTGGATGGTAGACTGTGTGCATTAAATGTCAAGGAGCTGCACTTATATCAAGACTTGATTAGGTTAATGTAGCAATTTCCAAACTTGCTGAGTTTTGAAATCCTTAATTCACTGGGTTATTGTCAGTCTATAATTTTAAGATACAGCATTTTTCTTTGTTCAGAGCAATAAAGGAAGGTAAGAATATGAAGTTTTATACTGGAAGAGCCACTGACATTGTCAAGTTGAGAAGCTCGATTTCAGTGTTTTTCATCACAAGAAAAGTGGGAGATTAGTTAATCCCCTATTTCATATGCAAAACAACAGAACAGGTAGAGAATAATTTAAAAAACAGGGATGAGAGGAAACAAAAGCATTATAGGGTTTGACTCCAGCCTCCATCTACAGCACAAACAAAATAAATACATGTCCCTTGCTGACAACCGATAAAGCTTCATCAGTGCTCCTTTCGTTCACCTGTTGAGGTCCTCTCTGCTTCTCTATTTCTTCTCAGACCAGAACAACATGCTGCCATGCCACCGAAAGCACCATTTCTGACCTCCTCTGAAGCATCACACAGCACGTGAGAAAGTTTCTTCCGATACCACAGTCTTGCAGTCAGGCCCACAAGAAGAGGCAACTCAGCAGAGACCTTCCCCTGAACTGCCCGTTTCTGCACGTGGCATGGCCAGACACCATTCCTGAGACAGGAACGTGCTGTTGTGCTTCCCACAGTAAGCTCTACACATGCTTCTCCAGTATCTACTCACAAAAACCTGCATCCCCTTTCTCCAAAATTACGTCAGTTTGTACAAGAGTCAGGATGCAGGAACCAGGCTTGGTACTGGCGATTTTCTGCTAGAAGTAGTTGAAAGATTATTTTATTTTCCTGGGCTGGCAGGGTTCCTCTATTGATTTACTTTACCTTACTCAACTCTCATTGACTTCTCTGAATTTGATTTCACAGATATTTAATTACGCTGCTTAAAACACTAGCACTAACCGCTGAAAGCTTATGTATGAGATAGTACATTAAAATGTATCAGATAAGGGGGATCCCAGGTGGGTATGAAATGACTTTGACTGTCCAATGCGCTGGCTGATGATTAGCAAAATACTGCGGGAACAGAAAACTGTTTCCAGAGATGTGTCTGACTGCAGTTTTATAGACCTCTGCAGAAGCACAGAAAAGAGAGTAAACTTTAATCCAGTTTCTAAATTGTGTTAGAAAAAACTTAAAACAGGCTAAAAAAGAAAGACAACTGTTTTCATCCAGATTTAATAAAAAGGCTAGAAAAAAACCTGGAGGGTGATTCTGGCTTCATGATGAAGCAAAGCTAGAAACAGGTCTAGATACAACATTGTGGAAGTCCCAGAAACAGGCATGAAACCAGACAATATGAATATTGCAAAGGAATATATAAATAAAATATAACCAATGAGAATCTGTCAGTAGGTCAGATTCTTGTTTCCAAGCAGATGAACTTTAAAGGGAATATGTTTAATAAGTAAGGTTTCCCTAGATAATGACAGACACTATGAAATTGCAGTAAGATCAACATTGTGGAAGTCCCAGAAACAGGCATGAAACCAGACAATATGAATATTGCAAAGGAATATATAAATAAAATATAACCAATGAGAATCTGTCAGTAGGTCAGATTCTTGTTTCCAAGCAGATGAACTTTAAAGGGAATATGTTTAATAAGTAAGGTTTCCCTAGATAATGACAGACACTATGAAATTGCAGTAAGATGAGAGAAAGGGGGGGAATATATAAATAAAATATAACCAATGAGAATCTGTCAGTAGGTCAGATTCTTGTTTCCAAGCAGATGAACTTTAAAGGGAATATGTTTAATAAGTAAGGTTTCCCTAGATAATGACAGACACTATGAAATTGCAGTAAGATGAGAGAAAAAGGGGGGGGGGGGAGCCAAGCGCAGCGGAACAAGGAGCAGCAATTAAAAAATGCTGCTACATAATGCCAGACCATTTACATAAAACAGAAGATCACAGGGCATGAGGGAGGGAAATCCTGGGACTTCTCCAAAAGCAGTTTAAATCCACCAAAAAATGGCATGTGTGAAAGACATTTTTGAACAGTGTAGTCAAAAGGTTGAAGGAACCACACAATAACAAAAACCAACCGACTCATGTAATTACCTAGTTTTCAGAGATGAACAGATGGCACTAGTAACAGAAATGGAAAAGGCAATAGCTGAAATGAAAGCACAGAAAGTTGACGCAAACTCTACCAAACAGTAGAGACTTGCACAAACCTGATAAACAAGCTTGTACGCAAACACAAGTCACAAATCAAACAGGGGCAGAGACAATACACTGAGGAGAAAGGGGCAAGCAAGCAACATGGAAAACAAACCAGCAGTCAGTCAACAGCAAATGTACAGGAAGCAAAAAGAATGCAAGAAGAAAACCAGTGGTGGTGCATAGAAAACTTAATGGAAAAGCCTTACACATCAAATCATTGTGTCAAGGGTTTCAGACACAAATTCGCCTGTGAGTGACTTCGAGGTTTCTCACATAAGACATTAACGAAACACAAAAATAAAAAGGTTTGTCAGCCCCAAGTAAAAAATAAGGCAGCAGTAAATGAACAGGAAATCAGAAGCCAAAGAGAGAAAATCAACACCTTTTTTGCCATGCTAAAGTCTGTACTAAATAGTGCAAATTAAAACTGTACAATAAGATGAGACTGGGATCTTTATTATAAACAACAGTTAGACACCCGAAAAGGTACAAAGATTGAAATTTCACACAGGGAGGAAAAGTCACAGCTTCCAACTAAAAAAAAGTGCATATATTAACTTACTTGCACTAAACTTAAGACATACAAGTAAATGTAATATTGAATAAAAACAGGATAGTTATGAGTCAGTCACAAGTTCAGAAGTGAGATATTTGTTTATCACTGACCCTGAAGAAGCAAAAATGCTACTGCAGATATATCCATCCTTAGCATTATCAGTGCAATAACCAACAGGATTTTAAACTATCTGATATTTTCTCAAAGACCTCCAAGTACGTTCACCACCTGAGACAACAAATGGAGGAAGCTTCTACAGGATACTGCCTCAGCTCACCGTAACTTGAATGTTGATAGGAGCTGGAAGCCAGCTACCACATCCTGAAAAATAAAATGGTGAATGAAAAGGCAATCGGCATACGGCATGAGATCAGCCAGGCAGAGCAGAAGTACCAATCCAGCAAAAGGCAGTGAGCTGCTGGATTGCACATCGGCTTCATTATCAACAGATGGTCAAGAAATACTTGGAAAGAACATCTTAAAACAAATGTCTGCTTGACAAAAGTCTAGCCAGATTTTTAAGAGTAGGTAAAA
>NW_008795686.1:1707264-1710959 GCF_000699145.1 Aptenodytes forsteri | reverse complement strand
AAAAAACTAGTAAAAAAGGATAATAGCCAGTGAGGAGAGGCTTTGCGCGCCCCCCCCCCCCCCCCTCCCATTAGTTTTTGTCCCCCCCCCCCCCCCCCCCTTAGTTGATTAGTGGGTTGCGGGACGTATTTTTTTGTTTTGTTTTTAACAAAAAATACCACAATCAAAACAGGTACTTCACTAAAGGGACTGAGAGGTAACTAGCTAACTGCTGAGACAGAGTGGCCTTGCTATGTGAAAACACATCAACTGAACAAGAACATTGAATTTACAATCAGATGGAAAGTGCCAGCCGTGCCGCTTAATTGAGAATATTAAGGCAGGCACTAGAAGGAAATGGGGAAAAAAAGGCAGAGGTATCCAAGCGCTCCTATTCGTCATGCTGTCAGGCTGACCCCGCGGGGGAAGGAAGTCTTCTCTGTGCCCATAAGGACGAGAACTGCACAGACCAGCTGAGCCAGCTTGAAAGCTTCACATAAAAGGTAGAGTGGATCATTGAGAACAAAAGTGTTGTCAAAAGTCAGAGCCACCCTCAGAGAGAAGGCTATTTCTGAGAAGCCAGAATTGCCAAATTCAGCCCAGGAGACTGGGGTAAGTGGTCATGATACTTGCAGAAGTCAAGCTAAGAGGCAAAGAGATAATGACAACTCGTAGCACTAGCAGCAAGTTTTGTTGCAAAACTACATGGATCTACCTCTCTATAATATGAAACAATATTCAAAATTGAGAATTTAGAGTATTGCTGGTCCCAGAGAAACCTTTACAGAAAGGGGAAAAAGAAGAAAGAAAAAAAACCACAGCTTTTCAGCGGAACAGTATCACAAACTGGCTGTTGTCTTGCAGTGAGTTTGTAGAAATATGCGCATATCACATTACCACCATATCACCGTCACCTAAAGAAGAAAGCCAAATCTTCTATTAAAATCCCCAAAACCACATTTTTAAAATTGAAAGAAAAAAAGTGCACTTTTCGGTTGAGAAACTCTCCCTCAGTGACAATAACGTCAAACTATTTCAACACATGATATCAAGACAAATGTATATTATCTATGGAGCTCACTGGCTCCAGCATGTCTGCAGACAGAAACAACAATAGAACTGATCATTCAGCAGAGAGATGATTGCAAAGGTCATGATCTCCAGTGCCCAAGAAGTCCACGTCTGCTAGAAATACAAACAAAGACTTTGTCAGCATCAATCTTTCTCACTGGGACAAGTTGCTACTGATGTGGAAAAGCTTATTTCTAACTTCCCTTTAGCGTAGAAAGACTGAGCACTTCAGCGAAATAACAGTAGTTTGGAAAGGAGAGTGCTGTGTTTCTTTCAGGTTACAGATAATTTTGTATTGACAAATATGTAATAAAGTCAGCTAATCTACCCCAACGCAATGTTATTTGGTTTTAAATTTGCGGTCTCAAACAAATGTGACAGAGGAACAAGTTATGCAGTCTCCCTGTACAGGGGGCTATGATCTTACATCAAGAAACTGGAATCAACTTTCAGGACTTTTTACTTGGTGAGGACAGCGCATGTGCAAGAAGAAACAGGACCAGGACACTGCACTCTTGTGTCTCACTCTTGTCTCACACGAGGGAACTTGTCTAGAACTAGAGGGAACTGAAAGAGTCTATGGGATAACTTATCTGTTTGAAATGCTTTTAGCCACAGGAGATTGAGTCAATTTTGCCTGCAATTTACCATGCTCATTTGGAAGCATTTTCTATCATGGACGTGAGTGTGGGAAGGTACATGAGAAGGGAATCGGCTCCTGATTTCAGCCTGCTCTCCATCCTGCTCTTTTATCCTTAGCTGCCTATACCTCCATTATCTAGGAGTTACTGTAACCTCTGTGCCAAGTGACCAAGAGCTGGTATAAATAATAAAGTGGAATATGACTTTCCTCTTTCCATTTCTTTGTTTTTAGCTCATTCTAGTTAAATATTCCTTAGCCTTTTGTAAAGCGGATGCGCTTACAGAGCTTAATTCAACATAAAATTGTTTAATGACAAAATAATTCTGATTTTTTTTTCCTTTCTATTCAAGCAAGCTTTCTGGTACCATATAATTTATACTTACTATCCAAATATCATCAGACAACCTTAACCCAGTCCTTGGTATTGTCGTTATTACTGCAAGGCAGTGTTTCAGTCAGTCTTGCATAACGCATTAAAATACAGGCAACTTCATATTTTCCTCCCTCTCAGCCTGATCCAAAATGTGTTAAACTGATAGGAGAACGCCAGGAATGTTGTAAAGGCTCAAGCTTGACATATTGCACCTACAACCATAGCGCAGCTGAACTCTATCACAGCTGCATCACCATAGAAGAGTACACAAAGGAGCAGCCAGACTTTCTGGAGATTTTCAAGGCACAGATACTTTTAGGAAAACAAGGCAGTCAAGCTGGTATCTGATTTGAATCTGGGAAGCTACAAGAGAAATATGTGTATAACTAAATAGGACGTAGGACACTATGGATTCATTTTCCACCTCTGCCTCACACTTGAACTTCACAGAACTTAAGCTTTAGCTTCTCTCCCCATTAACTGCTCAATAAGGCTAAGAGGAATTTAACATCCAGTAACTGAAATTACTCATCATTACACTGTCAGCACTGGACTCAAAAAGATGTTATTAAAAATGTTAGAAATATTTAGACAAGAGTAAAAGTCAAAAAGCCAGTTCTTGATTCTATTGGATGTCAGCATATTGCTCCAGAGTCCAAAGCAGCATTACAAACACCCAACCCTGAGCTTAGTGATGCCACTTCTAATGAGTTAATTAAAGAAATGTTAAATACCTATTCATAAAATCTTCTTTCTTCCAGAATGGACATTGATTAATTAGTTCTCAATAAATAGAAGATCATCAGCTCTTATTCTATGATAAATCTTTCAACTGCAATGTGTTTGCACTCTCCTGTGCTACCCACTGCTATGAGCTGTTAGTAATGTTTCCAGAATGAAAACATGGAACTGTTCCTGTCTCTTCCCAAACTGACAAAAATGAAAGAGTGGCATTGCCAACAGTTTTTACCAGATCCCATCATCCTGGCTGAAAATAAGTGTACAAATAATAATAATGCAAGGCATAACTCAATCCTACTCCTACTTAAGTTAAACAAATTTTTCTCCTTTGACTGAAGTGGGAAGACTCTTCATATGCCAATACAGAACCCTAACCAGAGCAGATGGCTCTATACAAGGGGGGGGCGGGGGGCAGGGAGGGAACAAAACAGAGCAGAACAAAACAAAGCAAACCAAAACAAACAAAGAACAGGTCATGAACCCAAAAAAACAAGTCATGATCCATACATCATAGTTTAGTGAATGTCAGTGTTATTTCTGGCCATGAGCCATCATAGGCTCTTTTGGAAGGACAGGCAAGGGAGACAAAGAGGGGGTGTCTCCCTCTATGTCAATGACCAGCTGGAGTGCATGGAGCTCTACCTGGGGATGGATGAGGAGCTGACCGAGAACTTATGGGTCAGGATTAAAGGGAAGGCAGGGACAGGTGACATTACGGTGGGGGTCTGCTACAGGCCACCTGACCAGGAAGACCAAGCGGATGAGGCCCTTCCATTCATCTCCCAGACAGATAGGAGCAGCCTCACGCTCACAAGCCCTGGTCCTCATGGGGGACTTCAACCACCCCAACATCTGTTCAAGGGACAACACAGCAGGGCATAAGCAATC
>NW_008795686.1:1701341-1705541 GCF_000699145.1 Aptenodytes forsteri | reverse complement strand
AGGTCAGGTTGGACGGGGCTCTGAGCATCCTGATCTAGTTGAAGATGTCCCTGCCCACGGCAGGGGGGTTGGACTAGATGACCTTTAGAGGTCCCTTCCAACCCAAACTATTCTGTGATTCTATAAGCAGTCCACAGTTTACAGGTCCATGTTACACAGCAGAATTTTTAAGTTTGTTATTTCCACATAACCACGACTACCACATAAGTTGGGGCTGATCATGATTCTTCCATGCAAAAAGCTTGTGAAGCGGTAGTCTGAAGGAGCTAGATTTTACAGAGAACTATTTTACTAAAAAAAATGGGTTTTCAAAATATTCTTCTACTTTGTAGCCAGAGACTACTAAAGCAAACAGCCTTACAGTCCTTCAGGAGAACCCAGTTAGGCAAAGCCAAAAACCCTACAAAGAAACAGCGATAAGTATGAATGTGATAAAGCAAAGCATTGATTTCCAGTCCACTAAATTGCTCCTTTCAAAGGCATCTACCTCCTTACCTTGGCTATATGGGGAGATTAAGTTCCTGTGTTTTCCTTGCCTAAAAATAGCTGATGCAGAAATCCTCTTTTCAGAGCTCCTTATCTCCAGTATACCCATCTTACAATAGTACTGGTAAGTCCTTCCTGAAGTAGATTGCCTTCAATAGCTCATAAATTAATTTCCTTTCCTATTTAACATTCAACACATTTTGTGCTAACAAAGCTTTAAGAGCTTGCTGGACTTTCATATTTCTGTCTCTGCAGTAAAGGCTTCTGAGAATCTGGTCAAGACTGCACTGCAAACACAGAATCACAGTAATAGCAATACATATTTTACAGGATTATACAATTAATGACATGGTAATCTGTTTTAAGCTACTGTTTAAGGATAATTCTGACAGTGTCAACATTCCTTAGCCACAACTCCATTAAGCAAAACTGAGAAGGACATATAAAAGCAGATGTGGGGGGAGGTAGTGAACAGAGAAAGCTCCTTTCCCACTCATGAAACAGCTGAAACATGCAAGCAAAGCCACCGGCAGTAAGTGAACTCTGACAGCTTTTCCCCTAACTAACATCTCACTAACACAGAAACATGGAGGCAAGTAGGTCGTGAGGCCTCAGGTGAATACAACCAGTAAAGACCCATTTGATCATCAGTGGTGTCCCATCCAAACTGTGGGAACGGAAAAGGCAAGATGGTATATCCCCTCAATGGAGAGAAAAGGGAACACTCTCCTCAGCAAATGAAGTCACATGAACTAACGGTATTAGTTATATTCTACTTACCTGTTCTACTCATGTATTTCCCCAAATTTAGGACCATTCCCCTTCAAAAATCCCACTGAAGGCAGTCTCTAAGCACTCAAACTGGAAAGCTTGCCCCTTAAAAGTTCCTAGACAGTCCAAAGGCATGGACATTTAATTTTCCTTTGGTGAGATAACTAGTTTGCCAAGAGGGACCCCTAGACCACAGATGTGGCTGTTGTGACTGTCAGCACCATGTGACAGAAAGGTAATAGGAGAAGACAGCTCTACGCTGACCACTGGCAAAACAAGACACAACACAGAGGCTGGAGGCCTCAGTTCTTGCTTAGATGCAAGCAACAGAATCTGTATTACTCAGCTTACAATACAAAAAAAAAAAAATCAAAAATCAGTCTCCACAAAGGTCACAGAAATGTTCAACACACCTGGAAACAGAAGGCAAATGAGAGGTTCACCTTGAGGTTCCCAGATGATGAGGCAGAGTACGCCCTCAGCAAGGCTGCAGATGTCACAAAACAGGGAGGAGTGGCTGACACAACAGAGAGCTGTGCTGCCATCCAGAGGGACCTTGACAGGCTGGAGAAATGGCCTGACAGGGACCTCATGAAGTTCAACACAGGGAATTGCAAAGTCCTGCCCCTGGGAAGGGACAACCCCGTGCACTAGGACAGGCTGGAGGCTGACAGACTGGAAAGCAGCTTGGCAGAAAAGGACCTGGGGGCCCTGGGGGACTCCAGGTTGAACGTGAGCCAGCAATGTGCCCTTGTGGCAAAGAAGGCTGACAGCCTCTTGGGCTGCATTAGGAAGAGTGTTGCCAGGGGGTCAAGGAAGGTGGTCCTTCCCCTTTACTCAGCACTGGTGAGGCCACACCTGGAGTACTGTGTCATGTTCTGGGCTCCCCAGTACAAGAGAGACATTGACATACTGGAGAGAGTCCAGCCAAGGGGCTCCCAACCTCAACCACCCTGTGATTCTGTAATTTTACTCATTACCATTGCGATAGCAGGATGAGTAGCAGCTATCAGTATATCACAAATAACAATAGCATTTTGATACTACCTGAGGTTGCTCTAAGCCTGCCCATACCCTCCAATGGCATTTCTAATAGTGGCTCAGCTTACAGCAGGTGGAGGTCTCAGCTAGAAATTTCATGGTGGCTTTCTGTGTCTGCACATGTGTGTATGCGCATGTGTGCATGCATGCAAATACTTATGCATGACAACAACGCGACAGAGATATAGGAACACAGTACTACACAAACAAGAACAGAAAAAAATATTCATTATCAAGATAATACTGACAAGAGGAAAATATTTGGTTGTTATATGTTCAAAACCAGAAAAAAGTCCTTGTAACTTGCACTTCTAACCCCCTTTTGAGCTCGGCCCAAGTTGCCACAGGTGCATCTCAGCAAGATCGGGGGTAGATAATGAAGTCTGCACCGAGGGCTGCTGCACAGGCACAGAAATACCCAAGCATTCCACAAGGTGTTAAAGGGTTAGTAAGGATGTATCTATGGGCTAACATGTTGTAAAAAGTGACTTCATGTTGTAAAAAAGTTTGCACCAGGTCAGTAGTTACCTTTATTTTACAATGGACTTAAAACCTTCGTTGCAGCATGCCACCACTACTGCATATCACTTGAGACAGAAGAAAACAGAAAAAATATTAGGTTTATAAAGCTGTGGTGGGGATGGACTCCACTATACCCAAGGTAGGAGCTGCCCCTTGATAGACCAGTATGCTTCTTGGTTGATCCCTTTGCCTCAGTCCCGTCAGAGTCAGCAAGCAACTCCTGTATTTAAAACTGAAAGCATCATAGCTTTCAGAAGAAAACTACTAAAATATTCACAAATCGACAGAGCCCATTTGAAACATCTGGCACTGCAGCCGTTGTGCAGAGGCTATCAGCACTACAGTCACAAGGAGAAAGGCACGTTTGAGAGCCAGTACGTAGCTATGATGCCTCTGCTCCAGCCGGTTTTTTGCTACTGTGTTTTCATAAAGCCTTTTCAGTACTTAGTGTAAATCTTACTCCATATAGCTCCTTTTTGGAGGAATTTTTTAAATCTCATCCCCTTAATGAGCTAAATTTTTATCATCAAAGCAGGAGATTTGCTCATGCTCTAAGTTACATGAGGTATAAAAGCACAACCCAGGAGAAATTAAATTCAGCTTCAGAACTACATGAACTTGGACATTACTGAAATTGAGGTGGTAATTTCAGGCTCTGAACAACGTAAAAAAATGCACAGCTTAATGACTGCTATGCAGGGAAGGCTTTTATATGGGAACATTAGGAATCTTTGGGTGCTGTTTATACCAAGTCCGCTCTTCAATAAAAAACAAAACATCGCATACACATTTTGTCATTGCCACTTACGGTGAAAGCCTTACAATTTCTGCGCCAGTTGGTGCATTTCTAACATATCCAATAGCACTTCGCAGAATAAGTTTGCACTGCACAGTATTACATAAATCTTCACATCTCCTTGTCCACCAAAGCTTTATCAATACTACACCTTCAGTTACTGCTGCTCCTTCTGAAGCTGCAAAGGAGCAGGGAGAAAAGGGCTGAGTAAAACCTGGGTTTGTTGTTTCTAGGCAAGAAGAGGTTGGAAATTGTGAGATGAAAATGAATATAGGGCAGCATAAACAATTGCAGCTTGCAACTCACAATGAGTTTTCAGAATTCCAGCCAAAACTTCCTTTTTGATGCCATCAGCCAGAAGAGAGCGCGCCCTGGGAGTACAATTTCCACCTCTGTCTGCTTGCGTCACTGCCCAGCCCTGATGGGATGCTCTGAAAGCTCACACACATCAAATAATATCATGTGCTTTGAAAAGTAACCATATAGCTCTTTTTCCCCCCGAGCAATCAACTTAGGCTCATGCTTTTTTATTTTTATTGTACTGTTTTGCCATTTCCCTGTCTCTCTGCTGCTGCCCACCCCCC
>NW_008795686.1:1692047-1697287 GCF_000699145.1 Aptenodytes forsteri | reverse complement strand
CCCCCACCCCCCCCCCCCCACCCTACCTCCTGGGGATCATTTTTTTTTTATTTTATTGCTTCAAATAACAGGGATTTCAGGTCAGAACTTTCCCAGATTTACTACATTTTAGAGTAGAGACTCAAAAGACACTTACCGCCTGTTCTTACAGGTTAGCTGAAAGATACTGCCTATTAAACACCTGGAAGAAGTATCCATGTTGAGGTTAAAACAAGCTGTGATTAAAATCTTCACCTTCTCTTTGCTTTTTTCTTGTCTTGATAGTACTAGAATAATACAACATATTTAACACAGAGATGGACTGAAATTGTATTGCAAAAAAAAAAAAAAAGACGCATAGAAATATATAAAAGATGTACTAGAAACTACTTCTATGCCATCAACAAGAAACTGCAGAGGATGGAAGCTCAATTTTCTTCTCTTTGCAGCTCGCCTTTAGACACCTCACAGTCAGCCCATCGCTTCTCCAGGCAGGTGGCACGTGCTACTCAGTGCAGCTCCTGCCTTACATTACTGTGCCTTCCCCCAAGGAATTCATCACCACCAGCTCAACTAGTTAAGCTTCCCTATTTAGAGTGAAATCATCACACTAGAACTCGTAGGTAACAATCATCATTACTTGCCAATAGCAGGTCAAGCGCTTTTTACAAGACCATTAGTCTACAAGACTAACAATTGTTCACGAACATGGAAACAAAACAAAAAGAGAAATATGAGCTGACCAGCTTGTGAAGGGCTTGCAGCCCCTTCAGAACAGGAACAAACAGATACTACCAAATGACTGGCAGCCCAGAGGAGCATGTTCTGGCAGCAGAGCCGCTCGCTTCAGAAAGAGGGTCAGAGAAAGAGAGGAACAAGTCCTGGTTGAAAGGAATTTTCTATATAGCTGATCCCAGAAAAGCTACAGGCTCTACATGGGGCTGGAAGAAGAGACTTCCAGATTCTCCTTCAGGACATGACCATAAATTTACTGCTTAACCTTAGACTAACCAACTTCTGTGTTGATAGCCACACCTGGAAGTTGGGTAACAGTTCACAGTTATTGTACCTCACAAATATAGTGAGGCTAAATTGTTAACATTTGCAATGCGCAGAGATAAAGTTCAGATGAAAAGGTTCACTACCACTCAGTACGTACAGATGGAGAGAAGAGATAACACGTTAACTCTATTTGCCGAAGTGGTGCAATATAATTCAATTCTACAACCGCAAACAAATCAAATTAAGAGTTACGGCTATGCACACGTGCACGCACACACATTCTCCTTCAGCCCCGATGCTATCAGCTATTTGTGTAGTACAAAGATGTGACCCTGAAAACCCCGCTGCGTTCATAGCCTTGCAGCTCAATTCCATCTTCGCATTGTGCACAAACGTGGGCAGTGTGTCTTGTAAACATCTTAAAATACACACAGTGGGAAAAGGACTAAGATTCTGCATGTTTTTCTCTTCTATTGCAATAAAGGCGGTATATAGAAGGCAGGATAAACAAAAATGTCTGTACGTGTGCATAAGGAAAACACAAGACAACTTTATGCTTAATACATTCTTCATATTTTTTTCTTTTTGCTAATGTACCACTTGTTGTTCCAGATGTTGTGTCACCAGATGGCACGAGCACAGTTCTCACAATGAAGTGCTGTGCTGCCATCAACGACATTTAGCAGAAATGGCAGGGTCCCCTTCAGAACAAACCTGTAACATTAGGCAAAAAACAGCCCTAGAAGCTCAGTCACACTGCAAGGCAGTCACAGCTGATGAATCACAATGACTAGCGAGAGCTGAGCAGGACCAGGTAGCTTGTATTCCCCGTGCAGTGCTCGTGGCCTCTTCACCTACCATACAGGGATTATAGCCAGGCTCACGCAGCAGGTACAGCTGCTGTGCTTAAAGCAAAGGGCACCTGGCAACCTCTTGCCTCCAACCACATAACCTGTGAGACAGGCAGCTATTTCCTTGTAGTCAGGGTTCACTGGCTGGCAAACGTACGTGACATATTCCTGCGGAATTACAGGACCCTGAAATGACTAGATGGGAAAGCAAGACTCATCTTCTACTTTAATGGCACTTCAGTCTGAGGAGACAGAGATCTATAAATGGTTTACCACTGTGAGAAATTAGTTGAGAATCCAGCCTCAGGTGTTGCATTCTCTGTATCTTCCTGGAATAAACATTTAAGGGATAGGAAGAAAAAAAAAGGTATAAGAAACCTTAAAGTATTGAGAACCATAAAAAAAGCTTTTAGGTCAATTTTCCCTGCTTCTTCTTATTTTAAAAAAAAAAAAAAAAAAAAAAAGGTAAGAAACCTTAAAGTATTGAGAACCATAAAAAAAGCTTTTAGGTCAATTTTCCCTGCTTACCTTCTTATTTGAGAATGTTTCATGAAAATTATGATTTTTTTTATTAGGAGAGGAGAGAGCTGACTTTCAGCTTTCCCCCAGCTGTACATTATTACTTCAGAGCAAATGCAGCGGGCCTGTTTAAGTGTGCTCTTACATAAACTTGCTTTTTATTTGCTTGTTTGCTTGCTTATCTGTTTTTTATGCGTGCGATATCCTGTATGCAAATGAAATAAGAAGAAAAACCCCAAACCATAGGCAGGCTTTTAACAGTTTCATTCCCTTTGATACCTGAAAAGCTCATGCAAGATTTGAAAGAATTGACCACTAATATTACAAGTATGTATTTTTAAAGTGATTCTATAGATCAGTAAAGAACTCATTTAAATGGAGAACAAGGATGAGAGTGTGGTTATCTGTTCTGAACCATCACTTAACTGAGACCACGTGACCTTCCTGGATCACGTTTCCCCTCAAAACCCTTGGCTGCAGTTGAACAAGAACACTATTCTCCCACTCCGTGAGATTACTGATCCTGTAGAGGAGCTTGATTTTGACTGGATTTTTCCAGTGAAAAGCATCCTCCAAGAAGGGTCACCCAAAGACAACGCACTCGCACAAAGCTTATGCTTTTCACAAACTCCTGGTGTTCCCATGAAAACATGAACCAAGAAGTTCTCCTCCCTCTTTGTCAAGGTTGAGACATGCAAGTTCAGGCATGTGCTCTGGGAAATGGTCTTCCCTTGCTGGGGAAGAGCCAGCCAAGGCAGGCACCGGAGCCTGGAGAGAACTTCACTGACCAGTCTTCAGGAGCCCAATCCAGGATCTTCACACTCCCTTGACTCAACAGCCTGACTCCTTACTGTCTATAACAGCAGCTTAGTCACATAGCACCTACCCCAAGGCCCAATTTCAGGTTTCAGGCTCTCGCTGAAATCTATACACACCACATCAAAAGAGAAAACTGTTAGCATTTCAGGAAATAAAACGTGTTTTAAGCAACACCTTGATAAACTTGGTTAAATTCTTCAAGGCTGACCTACAGGGCAGTTTCAACTTGTATTAGCATTATGTATTAGTACTAGTTACTGTTAATCCTTATCTGAAGCCCTTGCAAGAGTTTGCTCAATTTCTTTTCTCATTTTATTCAAGTGATGAGAGAGAAAAAAGGGGAAAAAAGACAGGCCACGCTAAAGAAATAGCATTCTATATGTGCTTCGGGGGGGGGGAGGGGAAAGTCAGAATCTTTGCTGGAAGAACGAAGATAGCTCACCTGAGGGGTAGCTCCATCTCTAGGAGATTCTCATTTGTTCACACCCAACTCCCTTCCTCCAGGCAAGTCCCTTCCTCCAGTCAAGGCCTTCAAGGCTCCTGGTGCTGCAGCGCTAGTGCAACATGAGTAGTAGTGCAACATGCAGGCAGGTATCTGAAAGCTGCTACAAAAATGGGGGGGTTTTGGTGCCTTTGTATATACCATAGTGCAGGAAATAGTTGCTTGGAAAGTAAAAACTTTCTAGGTAGAGTTTGTGTCAGACACCACTCTCCCATCCAGGAAAAATCTCACCCAAGCCATTTGAGTTACTCCCCGAACTTGGAGAATTCCTTTGCTGCACCATTACTAAAGACTTTTTCATTTAAAACATATAATGTATGTGTGTGAATTTGTTGGCCTTCCACAATTAGTAAGTCCTTTCTCAAAGTTAGACACCTAAAACAACACTGCAAAAATAGTTCCAGAAGGAGCACAAGTATTCCAGGCTACTTTAACCTAAAAAGCAGGTAACAGGGTGGTGGGGAGGAAAAAGCATACGAGATGGCAGTGGAACATGTCTTTTGTTAGGCATGGTTTCTCGCAGCTCCTGTACGAAAACCTTTGTCTAGATAGCAATGTGAATGAGAGCAAAGAGTAGCCATTCAAGACGACATGGCAATTACTACTTTGGACAGATACGCTGTTCCACTGCCTACTCGCAGTGCAGGCGTAGGCACCCAACTTACCACTGGAATCACCACTGTGAGACTCTAGAAAGATCCTTTTCTAAGAAAGTTTACGCTCTGAGGCTCGGAACTCGCTTGGCTGTCACAGGCACCCTTCTGATCCTGAATCTACAGATCCTGCCTGTAGCATTCCTTCAAGAGCATTCATAGAAACATTCTCTACATTGCTTTCATTGGGTTTAAGCATTTGCAGACACATGAGTACAGTAAAAAACAGAGTTTTGGATTCTACAGTACTGGTCAGTGGTCAGAAAGATTTCTGTATTCCAGTGCACAACTGGCCAGATACGTCAGGTTCCTTCCCTCTTGACAGTTCTGAGGTTTGCCACAGCTAGAACCTTGACAGGAGGGACTCACCTTTTGGATGCCTCATCAAGATCTCACTTGACCAGGGTGAAGTGCATCGGATTTTAGAGAGGGAAGAATTTCCCTTCAGTTAAACTAACAGGCTCCTTGGTGGAGTTCTACAGACTTTTCTTGGAGTACAATGGGAGGAATCCATTCTGAGATCATTTGATACCTTCATTAACCAGCTTCCCCATACTGCAAAGGTCTTCAAAAAAGACCTTGCCATTCTCTGATGGCATCATGCAAGTCAAGGGTTAAGGGTTAAAGTTACTTTATTCCAATATACATTTTTTACCTTTATATTTAGAACAAGATCTAATAATCCAGTATCTCTTTTGACTTAAGTTGTCATTACATTAGAGCAAGCGATTCTTCAGGCATGGGAGAGTTCAGATTGCTAGGGGGCTGCAGAACATTATTCCAATAATAGAACAATCGATGAACATCTCAAGTTGACTACTGTCAAGAGAGCTCGAGGAGTCACTTTCTATCTTTTCCCCTTATTGTAAGCATTTAAAAAAAAAAGGGGGGGGGGGGAGGGGGGGGGAAACAAAA
>NW_008795686.1:1627698-1692035 GCF_000699145.1 Aptenodytes forsteri | reverse complement strand
AATCATTTAAAGTGCAAAAATTTAAAGAAGTTCAGTTCCATAATTTCACCATAGCAGAAAACTACAGTGGAGCCTTTGTGAATACTTTCATTCCAGAATCTGTAACTGAAATTTCCTGTTGCCACCTGTAAATGACTTACCCAATCGGGGGCAGGGGGATTCAGTTAAAATGCATATGGTAGGAAGGTATCATCGAGATTTGTACCACAAGCTAAATTAGTAATTTAGTAGTTTTTTGTCAATGCTTTTCCATGAAGAGTTGCAAAATCAGTCCTTATACAGAGATTCCACTCAATGATACTCTACAGTCAATTTATTCACTAAAAATAGCCTCTCTTCTTCGGGAACAAAGGCAGTTACAGGTTCTCTAATTGGCTGAAGTCATCTACTTTTCCTGCATTTTCATTTCAGTACACAACGCAGAAAAGTTATATATTCCTCAAATGCCTTGACACAGTGCCTATAACAGCAAGTGCTGAAGACACTGCAGTATTATCAAAATACTAGGTGTAATTTTGTCTCCATTTTAATGTGAAAACATTTTCAAGTTTTACTTGTCCCTCCCATTTTTTGAAAAGTGACTGAAGTTTGAGATAATGAATGACAAAGGAGAAAAGACAAAATGCTTACCGTTGTTCAAGAAACCTGGTTTGGAGGTTGGTCGGTTGGTTTGTCTTTGAGATATAACAAATATTTCACTAGAAACCTTTTGTTAACTTTGTATTTCTTAAGCCAGCTAGCTCTAATACATACATCTCCTTGAAATTATATACCAATATGCTAAATATTGTTTTCACCGCAAACTCTGAGGTGTTGCTTTATGTTCATTAGGACCTGGGAATTCCACCCTTGACTTCACAACAAGTTTTGTTAGAGACACTGTTTTGGTGCATGTTAAAGGAGTTAACAAGCCCAGAAATAACAAGACGTTGTTAGAGCTAATCGAGCAAAGATGGAATTAATGTTTAGCATTACACGAAAGGCCACAAACTTGGGCATCTGAGCTACAAAATGCCCGATTTTTCGTGTTGATGCAAGGTTAACATATGCACTAGGTGGCTGAATTTCTGGATGCTGTTGCCCAAACCCTGAATATGTTCCTCACGCAGACTGGATGCAAAAGAGGAGTTGCACAGACAACTAAAACGTGATGTTACTTTGTATGCAAAGTTTGGGTACGGATACCTGACAATAACAACTTAAACTATGATTTCAGCATATCACTGTTTCACGTAAAAACAATTCTAGCGAGTTTCAATACCTAGAAAATCCTCCCCGTGGGATTTTTATTTTTCTAGGAAAAATAACCAGAAGAAATCAAACTACAAATATTCACTCAGCTGACATATATAAGATCTCTAGCCAGATTAATGGTTATACTTTTATCTCCCTATACGGTTATTAATAGATATACTTATTTCCTTGGTCTTAGGAATTCTGATAGACTAAAACAAAAAAGTAGGATTATAAAAAGAAAAGAGTCACATCATTTTGAAGGCAGTCTCATAAAAATCCATTAAGAGAAAAAGCCAGTGTAATGTCCACAGGCACATTTCCAAAGATCATTAAAACCAGCAGACACCCACTTACCATTGAATGTAGTGAGTCACAAGTCTCAACTCATTTCACTAGATGAATACCGATCGATACTATATAGTAAACAGGGATAAACAGAATTGTTTAGGCTTTAAAACTCTTAAAATACCCCTAAATATTTTTCCAGAAGACATCTGGTAAAATAACGCTCATGGTGAGCATGGACATACTGGAGAGCCCAGCGAAGGACCACAAAGATAACTGGAGCATTGACATATGAGAGGCAGAGAGAGCTGGGACTGTTCAGCCTGGAGAAGGCAAGGTTCGGGGGGATCTTACAATGTGTGTAAGTACCTGATGGAGGGGCAGGGAAGAAGATGGGAGACGGACTCTTCTCAGTGGTGCCTAGTGACAGGACAAGAGTCAAGAAAGGGCACAAACTGACATACAGGAAATTCTGTTTAAATATAAAAATGCCTTTTTACTGTGAGGATGGTCAAACACTAGAACAAGTTGCCCAGAGAGCTTGTGGAGCCTCTGTTACTTTGGAGATACTCAAAATCTGAGTGGACAGGGCCTAAGAAACCTGCTCTGACTGAGCCTGCTTGAGCAGGGGGGGTTGGACTGGGCAATCTCCAGAGGTTGCTTTCAATCTTGATGATGATGCAATTGTCAAGTCTATACAAAAAAAAAAAAAAAAAGATTGACCTCACATTAGTACTGGGAAATGATAGTTTTCAATCAAAGCAAAGTATGGAACTGAAGGAAATTTAACGTTCTACCACTTCCACAGAAAGACATTTACATCTGTCGATGCAACTGCCTTGTTCTCAATTTTTGTTTGGGTTTTCCTGTGTACCGTAAAGCTATCCCCAGAGCATATATCCAAGGATTTAGAAATTTTTGTTTCTGTTTCCACTATTATTTGAAATTTTTAAGTATGCTTCAGACATTTTAAATTCTGTTAATTTCCAAGTTTTAAGGAAGTCAAATAAAAATGGAATCTGTACGTTTACAGAGCTTTGTGTGACACATTTTAGCCTTAAGCTGTTCTAACACAACAGTTTAAAAAATGTTCTCAATTTCAGAAGAGTGGTACGCTGATCATCTTTCACTTTGTTTTGTGAATATTAAGTATAACCAATGACAACCCATAAGCAAACTGCGGCAATAAACCCAGAACTTAAAAGTAGCCAAGCTCCTTGGCACTGTGGAAGCACGAATCCTCTTATAATGACAGGAGAATGACGTTTTAAACAGCATATTCTAATCAATTTGGGAAAAAAAAAATGAAAATGCAAATTAGCAACTTCACAATAATTTTATATTGGAGAACAAATTGGGTTCACACCTGGAAAGGTCCACTGCTTTTACAGCTATTTCTCACAGTACATAAGCTTTCTTTTAATTCAGAAGGATAGTTTCAGCAGGCCCTAAGGCCCTGCAGTGCACCAAGTAAAGCACTTAATGCAAGTATTCTCATCAGTATAGTGAATGAATCACTAGTACAACTTAAAATAGAATTAAAAGCTACATCTTCCTTTGCCTGTGTAACTTCAAAATGCCTACAGTTCTTGTTTCATACACAAAGAAATACTTCTGGATTACTCTATAGTTACCTAAAGTATTGATTATATATAGACAGCACATAAAAGTATACTAACTTTGTGTAAATCAAGATTTTATGGTTTATTGCATTTGTTTACAATTTTTGTGGGGCATTTTTTGGTGTAGCTTGACCTGAAACCATTGGAGACATATCTACATAGGTTTTTTTCAAGATTCTTTTATCACACAGTGATCAATTCTCTACATTCATTTTCTGTAGCTCTCTCAATTCCAGTTTTCCAGAGTTCGTGAGTACTGACACTACTGAAAAAGTACAAGTTCAAACACACCTATATATATATAAATTTGTTTAAACCAGGCACAGAGAACTTTGGAACACACAATACTGAAAGCCACCTATGATAATCTTTGAAGGTTAGGTGTTTGCAAATTCCAGTCAAGCATTCGTCCCTATAGCTTTAACAATGAATACACAGATCTTTTAGTTCCTCAGCACTTCAAGTGAATTGTATCTTAAACACAGTGGTTCTAAAACTGTACCATATTTACCAGAATAAGACTATAGATCAGCTAATTAAGTGCCACCACGTTCTACTAAACTGTGTGCTTTACTTCACAACAGAGCTGACTGCTCAAAGGCCAGTCTCACAACAGTGAAAAAACATGCACAACTGAACTGAGAGCAGGCAACGGCAGGGCACTTAGGTACAGCATAGAGGTTCATCGTGGAGCACGACAGTAAAAAGTACCGGCCACAGCAATCGGAGAACCAGTACTTACACACATAACTTAAGGAAAACTGCATTATCAAACTGTACTTTTACATGAAGTTCAAGCACAAGCTTTTTCCAATAATCCCAATTTGCCAGAAAGCTCTGAAGAACATACCCACCCCCCAAACTTTAAAGATGTATAATTCTGCACACTCAATTCCACATTAAATCACAAAATAAGCACTTGCTTTTCAGCCACCTGTGAATTTAACAAAAACCCCTCATAATTTAAGATTAGCAAATGCATTTCCAATCTGCAGCTTCATGTAATGTTACTAATAATATGTCTTGTTAAACAAATTCTCTCAAAACATACATACAATATGTGGGTAAAGGACACAGTGCACACGTTATTTCCATTCTCTCTAACAAATACCTAGTGATTATGTGCAGTGTTTTAATGCTGATGTTAAAAATTACATGTGATTCCTGTTCTTCCAGTCCCATTTTACTTATAACAAGAATTAGAACTTCAGAAGTGCACATACAACACGGACTGTGAAGAGTACAAATTAGTGCTTGTTCCACATAGGTGCTGCTATAGGTCCCTGCGGAGCCCTTTCAACAGTCACAAATTCATCAGGGTTGTTAAAAGCTTCATAGTGGATTAATAAATCTTGAATAGCACACTCCTCGATCTGGAAGGAAAAAAGAACATGTATGTCAGTGTCAGATCTACATTTAAACCTGTAGCACAGCTATGAACTGGCTTTACTGGTCCTGAATTCATGACTTCTTCAGACCTCCTAATCAGGAAGAAGTAGTAGATGAGGTCTTCTTCAGACAATCTGAAGAAACCTCATGTTTGCAGTCCCTGCTCCTCATAGGAAACTTGAGCCACCCTGATATCTGCTGGAAAGGCAACACAGCAGGGCACAAGCACTCCAGCAGGTTTGCATTGGTGAAAACTTCCTAACACAGACGATCAAGGAGCTGATGAAGGGAGACACTCTGCTGGATCTCATACTTACAAAGAAGGACTGGTCAGGGATGAGAAGGTCAAGGGCAGCCTTGGCTGCAATGACCATGAGAAGGTGAGGCTCAGGATCCCAAGAGATGGGAACAAGACAAATAACAGGATAACAACCTGGGACTTCAGAAGAGAAAGCTATGATTTGTTCAGGGATCTGCTTGAAAAAAATCATGGGATATGGGCCTGGAAAGAAGAGGGGTCCAAGACAGCGGGTTGATTTTAAGGATCACCTCCTCCAAGCTCAAGAATGGTCCATGCCAATGAGCAGGAAGCCAAGCAAGAGTGGCAGGAGGCCTGCATGGATGAAAAAAGACCTCCTGACAAAACTCAAACAAAAAGGAAGCATACAAGATGTGGAAGCAGAGAAAGGTGACCCAGAAGGAAAACAAAGACACTGTCTGAGCACGTAGGAACAGAATGAGGAAAGTCAAAGTCCATCTGGAGTTGAATCTGGCAAGGGACATGAAGGGCAACAAGAAAGGCTTCTACAGCAGCAAAAAGACAACATAGGCCCACTGCTGAATGACAAAGGACATGGAAAACACTGGGGAACTAACAGCCGCCTTCATCTTGGTCTTTAGTGGTAAGATCAGCCTTCAGCAATCCCAGGCCCCTGAGATCAGAGCTGGCCGATACGACTGCAAGCCCACTCTCAAAAAAAAGAAGAAAAAAAAAAAAATCTTTGAAAGGTTGTGGTGATAAGGGTTGGTTCCTGAGGACTGGAAGGAAACAAATGTCTTTCCTACCTTCAAGAAGGGCAAGGAGGCTCTGGATGACTACTTACCAGTCACAGACTGGACTGGTAAGCAGACTTACCAGTCCGACAGACTGGAAAGCAGCTTAGCATAAAAGGATCTGGGGTCCTGGTGGACAAGTTGACTATTAGGCAGCAATGTGCTCGTGTGGCAAAGAAGGGTGACAGCCTCCTTGCTCTACGAGGGACAGTATTGCCAGCAGATTGAGACAGGTGATCCTTCCCCTTTACTCAGCACTGGTGAGACGCATTTGGAGTGGTGGGTCCACTTCTGGACTCGGGACTTGCCAGTACAAGACAGACATGGCCATACTGGAGACAGTCCAGTGAAGGGACACAAAAATGATTAAGAGCTTGGAGCATCTGACGTATGAGGAGACGCTGACCACACTGCAGTAGTTTAGCGTGGAGAAGAGAAGGCTTAGGGAGGTCTCATCAAAGTGTATAAATTTCTGATGGGAGAGAATAAAGACGACTGAGCCACGCTCTTCTCAGTGGTGCCCAGTGACAGGAGAAGAGGCAATGGGCACAGACTGAAATACAGAAAATTGCATTTAAACATAAAAATCTTTTTTACTGAGAGAGTGGTTAGACGCTGGAACAGGTTTCCCAGAGAGGCGATGGAGTCTCCATCCTTGCAGATATTCAAAAGCTGCCTGCACACGGCTTTGAGCAACCTGCTCTAACTGACCCGGCTCTGAGCAGGGGTTTGGATTAGACAATTTCCAGAGGTTCCTTCCAACCTCAACCATTCTCTGATGCTGTGAACACATTAATCATGGACTCAGTAGTCAATCTGACTTTAATATAGGCCAACCTTATCAAACAGCAATGTGAAGTTATTATTAAATTACATTTAATATCATTATGTAAACGATACTAAGTGTACCAATACATAATTAATCCTAAAAACTGATCTCTGAAACATCCATTGGAAACTCCTTGTGTTACTTCACAGCTGCTGTAACTTAGCACTTTACCTGGATCAAAGCCAAAGGTTTTTCTCTGCTCCTAATAAGAGCAGCTTCTTGCTGGAGCTCTTCCTCTACAATAGCTGAAAACATGACAGGTGCTATCACAGGAGAGCTAGTTGGTGATGCTGCTAACCAAGGACTGCAAAAAAACCAAATGACATTATGAGGCAACATCAAGAACGAGGTCAGCACAACACACAGAAAACAAGCTCCAGACTCTAAGCCACTGTCAAACTTACTTATGACTCTCCAGCTGCGGAGAATCCAGAACATGGTCTTCCAGACCTGGGCTACTTCTAGTGGTGCACCTGGAAAAAGGTAGGAAAGCAGAGTGAAAGTCACTTCTCCTACATCATACCGTGAATTACAAATTTACAGTAGGAAATTACAAATGTGTAGGGTTTTTCCAGAAGAAAGGCATTAGGATGCAATGTTGAATTTGTCTTTATGTGTGATACTGTGACTGGAACAGACACTAATGCTCATTTCTGACTACCAGAACTTAATGGATTTTCAGCTTGGGCATTATTTCTGGCATTTCCTAACATTTGAGCATTTGAACAAAGGCGCTTTTTTTAAAAAAAACCTCTTTTTTACATGTAAAATAGTCAACTGAGTTATGCGCTAATAGCATTGACTATAAATGTTTGCAATTAATATTAAAAGAATACGGCTTCAAGATAAAAAAGAAAAACCAAAAAAACCCTGTCCTGTATTCAAATTAAGCATTTCATGTAAAAGAACCAGTGCTACAATAGCACTAGTAAATTATTTCCTCAAGTGTAAGCCCAGAAATTATGGACTTTCAGTACATATCCTGCAACCACCTCCCACATTCATAAGAATAGCATAAAACTAGAATTAACAGAATTGAAAAAAAAAAAAAAATCCTGAAATATCAATAGAGTTCCCAACAGGAAGATATTTTATTCAGTTCAAAATGTTAACCTCTCAACAAAAATAAGTCACATTTGATATACTGTATGCCTTAAGAGACAAGTATATTTGTCAGAAAAATCCTACATCAGTAGGAAGGGAGGGACTTATTCTCATTATTTAATACCTATCTTTGGCAACTTTTGCAATTTCCAGAACTCTAAAAAAGTGTTGCAGCATATTATGAAATGCTAGAAGACTTTTTTTTAATTATTCTATGGCACTGTAAAAAACTCTAAGAGTGTTGGTATTTCAACAAATCAATCTCAATTTTCTTTAAGGCTTTGGTAATCCTCTGTAAGTGGCCACAAACTCTTGGAAAAGAGGAAAAATCTATAGAAAGCTAAGAGAATTCCAGTAACTGCTAAGTTCTCTGCCTGGAATATTTTCCCCAGAACACAATTCCAAGGACAACAAGAACCACGATCCCTACTGCTAAGCAATGAGGGCAAGATCTCAAAAAATCTAAAATGCAACATCCATCATCAAAAATGGCATTTGAATGAACCATGCCCAGCTTTCTGTCACAAAACGTATTTTTGCCCAGCAAACAGCTAACTACTCAAAGAACAGAATGAACACAAATTTAACTGCTCAGGGAAAAATATCTATCTATCTATCTATCTATATTTCTGCAGCAACAGCTGCAGGGCATAACACTGGACTTCAAAAGAGGCTTTCTACAGTGTCGCTCCTTTGAATCAAACCCAGCAGATACACCTTCTACAAGGTGATATTGCTCCTGTGTTTCAATTGGGAAAGCACAGTTTGTGTTAGTCAAGATGATCCTTCCCCTCCATTTTCAGTAATGGTGATCATATCAGACACTGAGAGGACAGCCAGTGGTACACTGTGTGGAGAGGAAACCAAAAAGGTGTGGTACTCTCCAAACTGGACATTTCTGGATAACCACTATTCCAGAGCTTTGAAAGAACTGACACATGAAACAACAGCTCCATGGCAAGAGTGGTCAAATCTGCTGTACCATTCTCCAGATTGAGTATCTATATAGCTGCAGTTCCTCTACTTTGACCTCATTAATATGCAATGCTTTTTCCATAGGTGTGAAGAATAGTTAAAAATGGAAAAAAGATAGAAAAAAATCAGTATCTTGTAAATTTTTTTCTGTTTTATCTTTGGTAAAAGAAAATCAATGGCAGGTTAAAGAATCCTATTTTATTTAAGAAAGGTAACGGGTCATGCCAGGTAAGTGTGATAAATGAATATGGGAATTCTGTAAGACACTGAGTCAAATGCCACAAAACCATTTATTTTTTTTAAACAAGTTTCTCATACCTCTCCTACCTAGCTAATTCCTTACTCACTTTACAGCTGGGTTAATCATTATTTTAGAGAATAAGTTAACTAAAAGAAATATAACTAAGCTAACGTTAGTGGACACAATAAGCAGCAAAGCTCAAACCAGTACACAATATTAAGAGATGCTATTAATTTAGCAAAGGATAAAAATGAACAGTATGACTGTGGAACAAAGCAATGGGAAAGGAAATTCAGAAGTACGAAACCAAAGACTGTGTGAAGTGAAGGCTGTAGTAGCTATAAGCTGGGAGTTTTTTAGCTTGAAGAGAAAAAGGAGAGTCCAGGGTATACTGATCATGATAACAAATCAGAAGTATGTGGCTGGGAAAAAACCAAAGTTGATTCCACTTGAAACAAATACTTTTGCCAACACATACCACACTGGACAAAGCTTATTTGGACGAGCTTTCAGTTTTGGTCTCTTAGGTTCAAGGAAGAATAATCTAAACTGTCATAGGTGCAGAGAAGAATAACTGATATTGAGTCTTCCACTGATCATCTTCTGAGAGAAGAATAACAATTATCTCTAACCTTGCAAAGGAAAAAACGAGAGAGAATGACTACACTTCATATAGACAGTATCTGGTCTGATTTCTGATACACAAGGACAGCCTCCTCCAAACACAAAACCAGATCATTTCAATGTGCCTTAAGTCAAGCAAGCATAGCAGAAGGTTGGCAGGAACAAACAGGCAACTCTATGTGGACTTCAAATTCAAAAAGGACACATATAAACAGTGGAAGCAGGGACAGTCTACACCAGAGGAAAACAGAAATATTACTTCTGTGTACAGGGACAGAGTTGTAAGAGCCAATGCTCAGCTGGAGCTGAAACAACTGAGGGATGTGCAGGACAAAAGCAAGGGCTTCTATATTAGCAAGAAGAAAAACAAACCAACCAGCCACAGAGGTTTCCTGATAACTAGAACAAGCTGAATGTTACACCCATTTTCAAGAAGGAGGATATGGGCAACTACAAACCGATCAGTCTCACCTCAATCCTGGGCAAGGCTGTGGAGCAAATCCTTCTGGAAGTAACTTCTGAGCACATGTAGGACAAGAAGATGACTGGGAACAGCCAGCATGGATTTATGACACAAGGCAAATTTTGTCTGACCAACCTGATTGCTTTCTGTGACAGCACGACAGGCTCTGCAGACAGCCAGAGAGCAGTGGATGTCATGTTCTTTGGCTTCAGTAAGGCCTTTGACATGTTCTGTTATCGTATCCTTATACGCAGTCTTAAAAATACGGACTGAGTAAACGGACTACAAGATGGGTGGAAAACAGGCTGGATTGAAGGGCTTCAGGGGTTGTGGATTAGCTGTACAAAGTCCAACTGGAAACCAAGTACTAGTGGTGGTCCTCAGGACTGATACTGGGACCAATCCTGTTTAGTGTCTTTGGTAAAACGGAGCACACTCTCAGCAAGGCCACAGATGGATGGGGAGAGGGTGGGGACGGTACAGCAGTCCACATTCTGGATGCCAGGCTGCCATTCAGAAGGCCCTCAAGAGGCTGGAGAAACGGGCAACTGAAAACTCATGAATTTCAAAGGCAAGTGCAGAGTCCTGTATTTGGAAGAGAATAGCCCCACACAGCAGTGCAGGCCAGGGGCTGACTGGCTAGAAAGCAGCTCTGCAGAGAAGGACCTGCAGAGTCCTGGCTGGCAGCAAGTCAAAGATGAATCGGCACGTGCCCTTGCAGCAAAGGCGGCCAACTGCATACTGGGCTGTACTAGGAAGAGTGTAGCCAGGCAGTCAAAAGGAAGTGATTCTTCCCCTCTATGCTGTATTTGTTAGACTACATACAGAGTATCATACCCAGTTTTGGTCTCCTCAATACAAGAAGGATGCTGTCAGGCTGGAACAAGTCCAGTGGAGGGCCACCAAGATTAGGGGCTGGAGCACATGGCAGGAAGAACTGTGTTTTGTTAATCCTAAAAGAAGGCAGCAAAGGGGAGATCTCATTGCTGCATTCAACTACCTAACTGGAGAGTAGAGAAAAGATGCAGCCAGAATCTTCTTAGAGGTGCACAGTGATGGAATAAGAGGCAACATACACAAGCTGCAAAATAGGAAATCCCACTTAAATATAAGGAAACAAAAAAAAAATCCCACTATGGGGATGATCATACACTGGAACATGTTGCCCAGAAAGACTGGGGTATCTTCATACTTGGAAGCGGTCACAAATCAACTGGACCAGACCCTGAGCAACATGATCTGGTTTGACTTATTTTGAGCAGGAGGCTGAACTAGAGAATCTAAATTATTCTATGATTTCAACAGCAGGGGACTACTTTTTAGCTGAAGTCAGATAAATCAGCTTCCAGCTTTTACTGCACTTAAGAAAGATAGTAACATAATAAAAAGCAGGAAAGAACCAGAGAAAAGGAAGGAAGGAGAAGAGGAGATGAAGGCAGTTTTTGCCTGCTGGTTTGTTTAATTAAGAGCATGTTTGTACAACTTACTAAATGCCTTTATTCTGGTGTCATCTCTCAACTTCATCTCTTTTTCCGCCTGCTTTAATAATGCTCAGCTTCCTGCACATTTGACAGTAACCAACACCTATCCAGCCCATTTGACAGCTACGCTCTTCTTCCCACTCACAATCCAAAGAACTCACAGCACTACTATAAACGAATCCAAGTAGATTGTTTCAGTACAGATAAAAAGTTCTTTCCAGAGTAAGACTTCTAAACAAACCAACCAACCAAATAACCAAAAAAACCACCACAACAGAAATTTCCAAAAACTGGCATTAATAGTTCCAGTGTCACAGCACACTCTAGTGATCAATTAAAAGATAAGTTTAAATACCTGTGTCATCTCCCTCAATTTAAATGTGGCTTTAAAATGTAGGAAGCAGTTCAGATATTTTGAAGCTGTTTGTACATATGTACATCTGTGTTTCTTGCTAGCAAGACAGTCCAGATATTAAATCAACTGCAGATATTTTAACATGCTAGATTAATTCCCCAGCTGGCATCAAAATAACTAGGAGAAATGGAACAGACGGGAAACGGGAAGCTAGCATATACAGAAAAATGGAAAAAAAGCCTCAAAAATATAGAACTTGGAAGCCTGGAAGTCTTGAAAATTAAAGACTGATGCAGAGACATAAGTGGTTCTGCATGGAAACAAACCAGCCAAGTATCATCAGTACTGAACCAACCTGATTAACTCAGTTGGCTGAACTTGCCATGACTCCTGCACAGCCACCAAGATGTCCCAGCACTCAGCTCCCCAGTGTTTCTTGAGGATTTGTTCATTTGAAGCCAGTTCAGGTCCAGTGCCTCCCTGATCTAATGACTGCTCTCAGAAAAGGAACACAAAGCCTGGTCTCCTGCAGAACCTCTTGGGTTTTGCTGTACCATTTGAGTCATGTACTACTTATTAGCTCATTATTAGCCATGCCAGAACTAGGCGATTCCCACGCGAAGCCACAAAGACTTGTTTCCACCAAGACTCTTCACTGCTCCCTGGAGTAACACAGTGAAGACAACCCAGGCTGCCACAACAAAGTTAAGTCATGTCAGGCCTATGTTTTTAGCTTGGACTATGAGCTACACATGCACAGCTGCACAGCTAACTCCCAAGGCTGAGCTGTCCCTGGAAACAATGCAGCCACATCCACACAGCCCAGCTTTTAGGCTGATTTGCCTCTGGACTGAATCCAGTTCACATCTCCACATTCATGACATGGTTCATCTACAGAAAATTTCTGGGCTGCACAAATTGGAAGGTGACAGTTTATGGAATAGTGTTTATGCAACCACCAAAAAACCCTCATCCAGAGACTTAAGAAAATGGTCAGTTTAATTACTGCACAGTTTATCCAAAGAAAAAAAGACAAAGCAGGAACAGTAGCCATGCACGTATCTTCAGTGTCCCATCAGTAAGTCTGATATCAACAAATGAGGATTACTTATGCTCTACGCACGTGCAATTTCCTTTCCTTAAAAAGGAAGAGGTAGGGGTGTGGATAATTAATCTTCACAGAAATAGCCCTTGAATGCCGCAAGCAAAAATCAGAGCCTACTGTGACAGGAACTGTACAGTCAAAGAATAAAATTACCTCAAACTAGGAACTCAACTCCTAACTTTCAGATGGATGAACTAGTCACCTAGGCTCTTTATACCTAATAGAGAGAAATAAGCATCTTCAGACACAATTCAGAACAACCTGAAATAGCTCTGGAAGTGCCGTCTTTTCCAACTGATTATAGTCAATCTAATCATCTAGACTCCCACTAGCTTAATGTATCGTTTTCAGACAGCTAACGTATTAGGCCAGCTCAAATAATCCACCTGGAGAGCATGCAGACTGGCCAGACTGTACAGACTAGACAGAGCAATGCAAAAGGAAAAGAAATGACTTTATGAAGATCACAGAGCAGGTGTGACAAAGCTAGTAATAGCATCCAGTGCAAATTCTCTTATCACCAGCCCCTACCATCTCCCATATGATGAAAAGCTTTATTATTTTGCTAGCAACAAAATTAATGATACCTGTTTTTCCTGCAGATTTGTGCTTTGTGTCCCTACATCTCCACTCACCACAATAACTTCAGCTTTATCCCTCTGCTCCTGAAGAATGCCCACCCATCACACACACTCTCCAAATCCCTCCTCCCTCTCTCCTCTAACACCATCCCACACACAATGTTCTATATTTCTACCCTCATTTTGTTCTTTATCTACCAATAGGACACATACTACTTCTGTCCTAGGAAAACAAGCTGAGCAACCAACAGGGAGGCCCAGCAGAACTTTCTTTTCCTCATGGAAGGGACAGTTTTTGGAGGGGGATGGAACAGGAGTTCATAAGGAAAACTGGGAGGTAATGGGTGTCAGGGCTCCCTGTGCACCAACAGGCTCTGCAAACTCTTCTCCCTCAGCACAGCTGTGTAAACTTGACTTAGGCTGCTACGAACAGAGTTGAGTTGTAAGGAAGAGCTGTACGAAGGCCCACAGGGACTCCCCCTCTTTACTCAGGAGCTGCATTTAAGCTCAGTCCCTCAGTCTTAGGCCTTTCTTGAGCTATGCTGCAGCTATGCCCAAGCCCAGCCTTGCTGTTCCTGACCCTGACTTGACCTGCAGGTTTGACCTCAAACCTGCCTCATCCCAACGGACTTGTCTGCGCTCACTGACTGCCGCTCACCCTGATTTCCATCACGGAGCCTGCCCTGCTCACTTCACTCCGGCACAGTGGGGCTGTGCCCTTGCCAAGGAGGCCACCGCCCGGGGGCCGGTCCTGCTGTCACCCTTGGCTCCCCTACCACTGTGGGGCAGCTGGCCTGTGCTGCTTCCAGATGGTGGGTAGGAAAGTCTGCAAAATTTTCAGGTCCTCTGTCTCGTAAATATATTTGAAATGCATAACATTTGAAGTTACTGATGACAGGGGGAAGAGATGCAGGTGGGTGGGCAGCTCAGTCATATAGACCTTCAGGAATAAGGCTGAGATTTCTTTCTTCAGCTTAGACAGTTATTTTAACCCAAAACAGAGGTTTTACTGGAGGTAGAAAGAGGATGCGTGGCTAAAACAACTTGACCAAAGAGCAACACTGTCTAGTAACTAGACATATAATTCACGTGCACCTCAGAACAAGTTATTTTTGTCCTTAGAATTGTAGTCCCCCAGTAATTATAATACACAGACATAACCAATCAATCAATATTTCAGTAAGCCCTCTTAATCCATGAAAAATTACACCTAAACAATTAAGTCAGCTTATAAGAAAACTCAGATCAGGAAATGCCAGAATTGTGTTTGAATAAACTGACTTTATCCACTCAGTGGTTACACAGAAATACTCCTAAGCAAACTCTGTTCCATGCATGCCATATTTGAATGCTAAAGAATATCTAATTTCTACAGAAGTTAGAAAATATAGGTTTATCATTTTTATACATATGTATATAAATGTACACACACACACACACGTATTTTGTTGGAGCCTGAAATGTTTGTGTCCATGTACACACACACAAACACGTGTCCATATATACAGACACAAACACTTCAAACCTCAAACAAAATATTAGCAGTGGCATTAAATTGCTTTAGTCTTCAAGCTTCCTATTCATAAGAGTATTCCGTTCATAAAATCCTATTAACAGAATCATTAAAAGAATGCTTACAGGATTTTTTTTTTTTTATTTTAAATGACAATTTTATTCTTTCTTATTTCAGCAGAATGTAAACAGGTTATTGTGGTTCTTGTATAATGGTTGATCAATTAGGAAAAGACTGCTCTCTTACCTTATGGTGTTTTGGACTGATGAATCCTCAGTTCCTTTATATCCAGCTCTTTTGATACCAATACCGGGTGAATTATTCGCACTCATACATTTTTCTTCTTCCATTACAAGATCACGGAATGACTTTGGCAAAGCAGAATGTAATGAAGATGACCTTTAAAAAAAAAACAAAAAAGAACAACTAATTTTATACTTGCACTTTCCAAGACTCCATATTGTTCCACGATTCAGATAGTAAAGAGGGCCTTTTCAGTTACTAACAATAAAAATACACTATTACTTAGTTTTTGCATCTCACCATTATGCCTGCTAGACCCCATTCACTAAAATAAGTCACTTTGGGTCAAACAGGTAAACATCAGAAAATAAATACCTATGAGAACAGAATAAGCCAGTAGTATGGAAATTTCATTAGAAGGAGGGGAAAAAAGAAAAAACCAAAACCAAAAACCAAAAACCACCCCTCCATCTATTCCCCCCCTAACCCATCCTCTTAAAAAGCAATTTTATTTTCACAGATACTTTGTTTTAGACAAGTTGTACCTTTTCTAGCAGTATTATTCGTTGAAAAGTATTCTCATAAATCACACAACGCTTTAGTACTTTTGTTCTAACACTGTTAGTTTACCACCAAGTCAAGTATAGCTGATCTTCTTTCCCCAAGATATTGAATGAGTTATTCATACCTGCTGGAGGCTCTAAAAATCACTTAATCCACAGTGAAATTCATAAAAGTGATATGTTTCATTTTCTTTTACTTGCCCAAGTATAATGCGCACGGTTACTAAACTAGAGCCTGCATATTATCTTTCAAAAATAAACCAGTATGAAAATACAGCAATTTAGAATCATAGCTATTCTGAACACTTTGTGATCCAAAAGCCTTTTTATTTACAGAATTCAAGGCAGTTACCATCAGTCTTTTCCTTACCCATCAAGACTTTGGAATTAATTCTTCATACATTTGCTACATTTAACTTTACTAAGCGTAGCAGTCCCACTCGTCAAATATACAAAATACATATTATAAGAATAGCTCTGCTCATTTTCTACTCAGAGATCAATTATAAACATTACTGAAGTAAAACAAGCTTTCTATACAATGCTAATTGTTTGTGCAGCTCCCACAAGAAGGGAAGCATTTGAAGCCAAAGACTTCCAAACAAACATGAGGGAATTAAAACACTGCAACATTGTATCTGAAATCTTACAACAAAAGCATCTGAAAGTTATATATGATGTCTGACCCCCATGCTAGACCACCCGGGCCTAAGTTTGAGAGGGGTTTTGGGTTTTTTTCGGTTTTTTTTGTTTTTTTTTTTTTTAATATTGCATGAGCAGCGCAGAAGGTGTAGAAAGCAGAATGGGAACCTCCAGATGCAGGGGCTCAGAGTGATTTTGCACATCCACTATTCCTACTACCAGCTGGCACACAAGAGTCCAGGCAAGTGTTTGACCAGAACTTCCCCAAACTTGTTATACCCAGTAGGCAAATGGTTCCCTTGGCATCTGCTGTCACAGAAGCCTCGTCTGCTACTCACAGTTTAAGCAGCCTACCCATTTTCATGAAAATTCTGTACTACAACCAGATCCACATGCAACACAGCACCAAAAAAAAAACCCCAAAACAACCCCCCAAAAAAACCCCAACCCTGCGTCATTCTCAGCTTGTGAACCTATCCAAAACAATTACCGGTGGTTTAAAATGGTTCAGCTTAAACTGGTACAAATTTTCCTAACAGTAACAACTCTAAATTTCAGCTTGTCCTGCCTGATACATTGCCATTTCTATCTAATCTGTAGCATTAGAAAAACTAATGTATACATCTTTTTTAAGAAAGTGGAATACGACTAAGTTTCTCTAAGCTGTAACTGCAAAACATCAAAGCATGACATTCCAAAACAGATGTTGATGTTTCAGTATAAGCTGGAATACTGACAAACTGACAACCCAGACATTAAAATACGCAATTGTTAATTCTCAAGAGAGACTTCAAATTTCTTTATGCCTCCACTCTTGAAAAGCCATAGGCTCTCCTGAGCTTAACAAAAACAAAACAAATAAACAACACCCCCTCCCTCGATCAAAATTGGTTTGGAGAACTAATAAAGTTAACACCTAGCTTCCTGCATGACATACTCTCAAAGTATTACTAGTGTGATTTCCAATCCCCCCCCCCGCCTTCTAATTTTGACTTTTCTTCAAAGGAGGAAACATAGGTTCAGTCCCCCCAAAACTATGAAACTGGAGGTTTCTTTTGGTGGAAAAGGTAGGACATTGTGTATGATAGACTCTGTCTTTTAGTCAACCAAAAAAGAGCCGGAAGGTCCCACACCCTTCTGGCAAGTGTGCTCACTGCACATCCAAGATGAGTATCTTATTTCATTGGAACACAAGTTCTATGCCTTTGACTACATTGCATGCGTGGAAAGCTCAATCTATTGCCAAATACACTCTAATAGTCCATTGTGAATTTACAGAATATAACTTTGCAAATGTAATATTAGAGCAGAAGAGTAACACTTACCATTCTACCTTACATACAAAAAATACTTTGAACAACTAGCAGGGGCAATCAAATAATTGATGGCTTGCCTAAAGCAGCTTAAAGTTTATTCAACAAATGCTCTCTTCCAGCAGTTAGGCATAATTTTAAATATTCATATACCTCCCACTAGTTCTTTGCTTGAACTCTTGAGCTACCAGCATTTTCCAGACCAGCAGCCAGAGGAACGCTGCAGAGGAACGTACAGAATCATGTGTGGTGACCACATGAGCGTTAGACTGGATTCCATCCTCCTGAAGTATACCCTGGCCTTTCCATTTAAGATGGTTTGTGTAACACAGTAGAGCCCAGCTACTTTCAAAAACTGTTTAATCAGAACCTTAAGAGCACAATATATTTTCTAGAGACAGTTATCTAAGTGTATTCAAAAATCAGTCCATACTTGCTTTTTAAATGCAAGGAACAGTTCATAGGCAGTTGGTAGTTTAAAATTAAATAACACCCAATAGGTGTTATGGTGTTATTATCTATCTCTGATAGATAATTATCTATCAGAGAGTAGATGAATAGCATGAATAGTCAAACTATTCAGATGTCAGATCAAGGAAGTTATGCCCTATGTTTCTATATGCCTTTTATCAGAGCTTCTCTTAATATCTTATTTCCTGTATTAAGAAGTAAATCATTTACCTAGAGGCATCTAGCTCATGTACTTAAATCAACCAGTACAAATACTTCTAAACAGTCATTTATCTTACACTGAAAAATAGGACTTCAGGAGCAAAAAAACCCCACACTTCTGAAGAAGACCAGATAACTAGATGAGCTACACAATGTCCTCCAAAACCTGCTTCAGGCTTTGTTGTATCTAGAAGTTGCGTATGAAGGGGAGAAGGGAAAGACCAAGCTAGAGAAAGACAGATACCCTATACAAACATCCTCCTGCGGAGGAGTTCTCACAGCCCCTTCCCCTGATACCCAAAGTCTGTCAGAGACAAGTACATAAAACTGCAGCTTGGAAATGGCTAGTAAAACAAAAAAGGAAATTAACTGATGATATTTAAGATGACTGGTTGAAAATACCCATGAAATGCCTACACCAGTGATCACTAACATCAGCCCAAGCCACGCCATGGCAGGTCCGGGGAAGTCCCTTTGAAGACTCCAGAGAAGACCCACTTGTGACCACTGATCACAGAAAGGCCCCTGACTTTGTTGGGTGCCTGAGGAAAAGCATTGACTTCATGAAGGCCCCAGTCCACCTCATTAGCAGCACCCCTGGCCAGCTGCAGCTGTTCTCCTGCATCAGCATGGACACCCCTCTGAGCCACCCATCGGGTAGTGCACAAAAGCATGGCTTCCCTGGTGCCGCCACGCTGAGTCACTGATGGGTAGAAAGGTGGCGGGTTTGTAATGACGCATAAATTAGTGTGTGAATGAGCCCGTGTGATATGTGTATGTAAGACTGTGTACATCATCACTGTATATGTTAGGTTACATACTGTTTATGCATAATTATAACATTAGTAGTAGGATTAAAAATAGTAGATAGAATTTTATTCTTTTTAAATGTAATAAAAGATAGCGTAACTCAGTATTTCCTGTGTTGGTCACCATCTGATTCAACTGTCAGTCTCTTCCAGCAAATTTTAAGCCTCAGAGGTATAATTGCCCTGTGACACCTCCATTAGCTAAGGCAAATAGCTAACTTGCTGCTTGACCTGCAGTATCACCTCTGTAAAGCAGGTAGCGTGTTCTTTGGAGCATTTGAGAGGATCAGTGTTAAGGATTCTGAAATTTATCCACTCATTAGTATTCAGAAGATGAATCTTGGAAACCTTGTTTCTCCTACGGTGAAGGTCCCAATGACAGTTCAGAGGTCAGGTAGAGTCTGAATCCTTAGGTGCAAAGCAACTCATTCTATTTCCTCTTTAAGACAAAATTGTGGGCTTTGCCCAATGTTATATCAGAGTAACTTTTGGGGGCTAGGGGAGTAAATGAGACCCTAAATTTTGGTATTAGGTGTACACGGTTAAAAACAAATTGAGAAGACAGATATTCAAGTCCTGCTTGTATAAATCAAAACAAAAGAACTCAACCTTTTCTTAGATTCCCTTGAAATACTGTGTGCTGGATATTTTTAAAACCAGGTCATCTTAGGCAGTTCATTTTTGTAAATAACTACTGTAGTAACATACCTCTATAGCTTGTAAGCTGGACACTAGAAATACATGGCATATAACTATTTTTTTTAGTTATAATCAACCCATGATATACAGATGCCTACAGAGAAGATTTCTTGTCCCTACTTTCACTGACCCTTGGAGGAATCCCAGCCATCACTATCAGAATCACTACTTGAAGGACACGTCATGCCACACTACCTTGAATTCACCAGACAACTGCCCATTTCACATCAGACTGACGTGATCCTTGACAGGCCCTGTAAAATACTAAAGCCCTTTAACCATAAGGCTGAACGTACTGCATGGTGTCCACTAGAGAAGCAAAGCTTGTTCTGGTGTCATAACTGGAAATAGAATACCATTTTAGAATCAATTATTATCTGATTTATAATGCATGATTTTAGGATGATTACAACATACTCTTGCAGTTTTTCCCATATGTTACTGATAAATATTTTCAACACCAGCTCTATTTTACCATTGTTATGTTCTAGGATATTACTGTTATTACTATGGTCTTAAACTAAGACAATAGCATACCAACAGACCTATGCAGAATCTCAAATAAATCTAAAGGCACTTCAAACTCAAGGTGCTGATTGTAACAGCATCCATCCAAAAAAGAAAGATGATAAGTTTCATGTAACAGATACATGAAACGGAGCAGAGAAGCAAGCAGTTCTAGATATTACACTAAACCTTTTGACACAGAACACCTTTCAGGAAGCAACTACTGCCAGGAAGCAGCCTACCTTTTCCTCAGCCAGCTAGTGATGTGATTTTTTTCTCTCCATACACTCATTAAATAGCTAACAGGCTACATGTCTGTTTTGAACTTACGGGAGCATAGCAGAAAGGCAAAGATTTCAGCAGATGCTTACTACTCTTATTTCTGAAAGGAGCAACCAATTCATATAAAGGATCAAAGGAAAGAGAGCCAAAAGACACAAGAGGGAGATGGCTCTAACTGTGGAAAATAAACCTATCCTTTGAAAGACAGACTCCTATTTTAGTTTGAAATCTATCCAATAAAAAAGGAAAACTACTACAATAGCATTTTAAACAGCTAAATTGTCTAAAAAAGACTTCATTTAAAATAGGGTGACTGTGGTGGGTATGCAGCAAGCTTTGTTCCCACTGAGGGGACACCAAACAGGTAAGCTCTAGAGAGAGGAGACTGACTCACAATTCTTCTAGGGTACCACTACAGAAACAAGCTGCAATAAAAGTCTAGACCTTCTTGAACAGGGAAAGGGGGAGAACTGCCCAACATTTACCTCGTTAAGAGCATGCACATAGGTATTTATTCTGTAGTAATGAAACACATTAAATTTACATAGCTTGCAACTTCTACAGTTATGCCTCTATGCTTTCATCCAATACCAACTGTAAATGTGAAGAAAAAAGCATGAATCGGGCTAGCACCTCATTACATTCATTGTTGTAAACCTAGTTCACTGAACAGATGATAAACCATTTTCCTATTTGATACAGTGATATTAACTTGAACATTTAAATTGTGTGTAATCAGCATTAAAAGTCATTTTAAACCCATTACGCATCCTTCCACCATAAGAATTCTTAGCAGCATCCATCACTCCCTCCAGCTCCTAGCCACCTAGATAACTTCGTTATCTATAATTTTGGTCTATCTTTGCTCTACTCCAAAGTCATTCCAGCCCTTTCCCCCACGAAGGGCTAACATTTTTCTTTATGTTTTTGACAGAGAAAAAACAGCATTCATAATGGTTTTCAATAACCTCTTCCTGACTAAGTTTCAGAGCTTGTGCTCAACCTTCTTTTTCTATACTCCACTTTGATACCATCTGCAAATACCACATCACACATAGGCAAGAACCAGATGGGATGCAGTCTTCTGACTCACCATAGCAAAATTTCAAAGAACTGTTAAACTGCAACCACTGCATTTCCCTGACCCCTTTGAATTTCTAGATTACTACCAAATGTAGATACAAATAGTTCAATGCTAGTCTTTTTAATGAACAGAACCTAGGCCATTTTTATTTAAGAAACTGTTTCTAAGAGACTATTCAAGGTAAAAACCCTCCAAAGAAAAGTAAGCAATATCTGATTTGTAACATACCATGCATTCCCTAGCTTTGCAACTTTTGTAGGTGGCGTGGTTATTAGCGTAGTAGGCTCTGCGCTGCTAGTGACTGATCCATTGTCTTTTGCTGCCAGGGCAATCATTTTCCTTTGCTTCTGAGAAAGCTTGATTCCATGAGATGCCATTCTGCTGTGAATTGATATTGCAAAGACAGAAGATGTAAAATCAGTGTTCTTTGAGATGACTCGCCCTTAATCTTGCAAATTAAACTGAGAAATACTTCTTTCCTAGACCAAAATACTTTGTCTACAGTGCCAAAAAGGGAGTATAGGTGGGCGGGAGGGGTTGGATGGCTGGGGAGCAAAAGGAGGATCAATGAATATCAAGAGTGACAGAAAGAAAAGCATCATAAAACTATTCTTCACATAGATGTCTACAAATGAAAACACGCAGAGTTTGAATCAAGTCTCCAAAAGAGATGAACTAGCACCAGATGGAGACTATTTTCTAATTTTGTGATTTTTTTAGACACTGTCAGAAGCTTTGCTCCCTTAAACCAAAAATATTCATGCATAAGAAATGTATACAACATAATATAGCCGTTTTTCCTATTTGTAATAATTTGTTTTCTAAGTTACTTGGATTCATCAGCCTTGGCTGTTTTGTTCACAGCTTCTGAATCTACCTAGCCAGCAACCCTTTACTAGGCTCCAGGACTACTGTCCTAGCTCTCCTTTACAAGAATGCTATGCTTCAAAGGTCATGAAAGTCATCTCCAGTTCTCTTCTGTTTATCTCCAGTTAAGAAACACTAGGTTTAATCCACTGCCTCCTGAAGCCTCCTGAAGACGTACATTTATCTCCCTGTGTCTTTGGGATGCTTCTCTGAGCAAGAACCACTCTTGCTTCTGTCTGAGGAAGAACTGTCAGTATCAACACATAGGTGTTGGGGGAGGTCAGAGAATGCAAGACAAAAAACAAACTTCAGGATCAATTACAGTACTGGTCCACAAGTAATTTACAAAGCGCTAGGGACAAGAATTAATTCTTTTTGGTTGGAAATAGGAAAGCTCAGCAGAGCAGGCCACTGATTTAAGATACTAGTTTACTAGCTCTTTCTTCCACATTTCAACAGTTAAGATGCTTTTGCAGTAGTTGACCAAATAAGACTATAGTAAAATAAAGGGATAAATTTTGTACGCTCACAGAAAAACACCATAATGAACTGAAGTAAACAAAGCCATTCAAAAACAAATAGGACTTCTTTTCTCCTGCTTGTTTTAAACTCTGAACTGCCTGAACCACTAAGTCAATTCATAATAGCCCGGTCTATCACACTTTTCTTTTATAGATTTTGGTTTTTTACCAACCCTGAATTTGCCTTTGGCATGGTTCCACATTTCTGCATACTTTCTTCAATTTCCATGATGGTTCTTAGATCCATAGCAGGAGGGCTGGCCGGGCTAAATGAAAAATAAAAAAAGTTACCTTACAAGGCACTCATTTTTACTTACATTCCACAGTTCCAGCCTTCACTGAAATCCTCTAAATCATACATAAGATTGGTAACCGGATGTATAATTTATGTCTGTTTCCTCAATTATGGCAAACCTCAAATAGAATGTTTCTGACAAAACTTTTATAAATATATACATATTTAAGAGCACACTATAAAAATACTTTCAAGACTCATTATACTATGAAACAAAAAGATGTGAACTATGATTACTTTAAAAAAAATTAGATACCTAAATCCAGGATACTTATTTAGTAGTCAAGTGCTCATGCTAAGTATTAGAGAGGCATTGCTCACAGCTCTTTCATGAAGATTGAATTAGATCTTTCTTTGAATAACAGGATTAAAATTACTTCACATGGCAAACATAACACTCTGCAAAGTTAGAGCTCTGTACAAACACCAGTACCATTCTCAAACTTTAGGAATCAGTTTCTGTTTCATAAATGACCTAATTTTAAACTTCCACAGAAATGAACATGAATTAAATCCAGACATTTCCAAGCTTTACATAAAACTATAAATTAAAACCTGTGTACTTAAAGGCATTTGTAAACTAAGCTGTGTTACAACTAGATTCAAGGACAAGCTTCGAAATAAAATGTAAGCAGCACTCCCTGTCTCTCCCTACATAAATCCAACTACCATAGACTAACTAGCGAACCAAACCCTGTCGTCACTGCTCCTCCACAGTAGTTCAACCAAATACACTACAGTATTAATACTTTAAACATTCTACACAACGGTGCTGCCTGCTTTTTCTTGACATCATACCAGCAATACTAGAAAAAGTGAAGAAAGAGTACAAGGGAAACCCATAAAGGCACAGTGACGTTACAACAAAGTCCTATGGTTTTATTTGTTCCCCTTCCATGCAATCCTCTAAAAAACGTTTGAAAAGAACTCTTAAGATAGCAGATGAAGGTGGAGCTTCTTCCAACCAAAGACCAAAGAATTGGTTGTGCGATATGTTACTCTCTGCATAGACTAGGCTTGCACAAATACATAGTGAGACAAAACACAGATTCCTAGTGGACCCTGCTCACCAAACGATATACTTCAGAGCTGCAACTTCTAATTTCTACAGCTGTATCACCTGTATTAACAAAGCCCATCAGCCACAAACCAACAGAGCCTGGGAAAACTGTGGGAAATTATCACTATATGATTCCCTAAATCCTTAAACTCTTCTCTATTCAACCTTTATTGACAACTGTCAGAGACAGGACACCAGGCAAGACAGAACTTCAGTCTATCACAGTACTGCTCCTTTTTCATACACAGATACTGCTACAGATAAAAAATTGATTATTATTTTTTATTATTATTTTATTGTATCAGTTAAACCTGTGGTGTTGATTTTCACAGACTGTTTAAGTCTAAAGGCATGCCTTTAAAAATGTCAAAGTACAATGGTGCTTCTAATGGCTTCAAGCATGGTCTGATTCTACAAAAAACTGCCAAGTATTTTACAAAGTGTTCACTAAGCAGGCCTTCTAAAAAAAGATATTAGAAGTCCAGACTGGTAGCACTTAAAAAAAAATTTTTTAAAAGTATCTAGCAATTGCTTTTTTCAAAGAATAATTAAAAAAAGTTACCAGTTTTATTAAACTACCAAAATCTTTAATTTACATGTCAAGTAATGTATGATCATTTTGAAGAGCAGAGAGCTTTTCAGTCTGAAGAGAATATTATTAGCATTCACTACCAAGTGTAGAACAGTGACTTTAAGTTAGGCAGGCACCACAACTATTACTCCACCTGAAACTGGTTGCTACCCAATTGGGGGAGCTTGCAGAGTTGTTTTTGGCACTGGGAATGGACTGTGGAACAGACTGTGTCAATACTGATGATCCTTTGCATGACTTCATCTCCTTGTTAGGCTGAGAGGGTTTCATACCCTGACTGCATGTTTTGTCCTTCATCTAAAAAAAGACAGAAAAATGTTGAATAAATATTCTTACATCTTTTCATTCAGAAAAAAAAAGAGTGATGCTACAAACAACTTGAATGACATGTGTAAGTGAAAAGATTTTAAAGGATACCACAAAAATAGCAATAACTTAGTGAATCCCTGATCAGTCTACTATTTGTACCTCTTTTTTTTTCCCCCCCCCTGCTTCACACTTCACCCTGAATCATTTAAGTCCAAATATGCATCTTGATAGTGGAAAATTCACTCGGAGATGTTCACTTCTAAAGCTTTAATGCTTAACACAGGCACAATTCTCTCAAACTTATTTCTCTTTGCCAGTTATGCCTCAGTTATCCTGGACCATACTTCTGTCCAACTACAGTAGTCAAAGAACAGCAGGATTTTCCTGGAGTTTTTTGGCTTCTGTTTTTGTTATTTTGGCTTCTGAACTTCAGATTTGCTTTGCATTTTAAATGAAGTAGATGGAGTCTTTACATAATTGCTCTTTCAGTTTGAAATTTTAGGAAGACTACAGCATATAAAAATTCTTACTATGGTACCATATTAATAAATTACCCTTAGAAGATTTAATAAGGAATACTAATTTTTATTTGCTTTATTGGACAAACAGTAACTACCTAAAGTTGTCTACTGCATTTTAAGGACAACAGCTTCTCAGAAACACTCCAAAATACAAACTCTGCTTTTGATGGATTAGATAAACACAAACAAATAAATTGCTAGGAACAAAGAAATCCAACCTCAGTCCTCTCTGGATGAAATCCTTTCGTGAAGTCAGGGGACTGCAAGTCTCTGGGGCTACCCACTCCTGCATAACTACCTTCAGAGTCAGATGTTAAGAGTTCTGGAAGCGATTCTACAGAGTTAGTTTTATCCAGTTTTACTGAACCTAAGAAATAAGAAAAGAGAGTAGAACTATTAAATCATGAGAGCTGGACTAAACAATGCTTGAAAAAACCCAAAAGTTATTCACTCCATATGACGAATACAAAATAACCAGAAGTTTACCTAGTCCAGTGTACTAGACTGCAATAAGCATAAACAAATTTAAGACTATCTTAAATATTTTTTCAGAATAAGAGAACTCCGAGTTTTCTTTCTCTGTCTCACAATATACAGTTTTAGGAAGTAACACTGACACTTTTCTGTTGAAAATGAAGGCTTCTACCATCTTTCCAATAAACAGTGACTAATTTATTTTTTAAATTCCAGGAAAAAAAAAAATCCACCACATTAGCAGAAATGTTCCACTTATTAAAACCACATGGGAAAGTGTTCGTTAACGTTATTTAAAGTTAAAACTACATGCTTTTACAGAATCTGAACTCTGGGCACAAGCTTAATATGACAAACATCCTTTCAAACAAAACTTAATCTTAAGAATTCACTATTCATATTCAATTATGGTGTTCACTAGAAAAGAAATAATCTTTGCAAGATTTTCTTATTAAAGTATAGAAATCGCATTGCATTGCATATTAAACTTTATGTTCTGTTTTTATACCTGAAAGGAACCTCTTTCCCACTGACCTGTAGAGGCTGGACTCTGAATAATATCTGATAGATTATATCCTCCAGAGCTGTCGGACCGTTTTCGTGGCTTCTTTTTTGCCTTAGTTTTTGCTCTTTTGAAAAGGGCTTCCCTATTAAAAACAAACAAAAAAAAAAGATGGATTAAAGCCAAAGAAATCAAGTCTCAAAACTATCAGTGTCAATGTCAAGTTTTTCAGTCAGCAACAGCGGTTATACTTCAAGCGGTAATACCTGGTCCCACCAGCTGTCACTAGCTGCTTCTTCCTGCTCTGCTTATGCACTGGCACAACTATTTAGTAAATGATTTGGGGGAAACAAAAAAAATCCAGGAGGAAGAGAAAAAATTCTTTCCAGTGTAGATCTAGTCTCCGGCCTAGTACACTGCACAAAGACTTCTGCTGAGACAGTGGAAGATACAGCAGCTGCATAGGCTGGCACTGCCACCTAGGTCAGATTAAACCTGCTACACATCGCAGCAACTGACATAAAGCAAACTCCATCCAAGTCTCCACTTTTTTCTCTCTTGACTTCTCCTAAATTAGTGAAGTTCAACAAACTCCACAGCTGGTCTCATTTTTCCCCCAACACAAATACTGCCACCAAGATAATACTACTTCTACAATAAAGCAGGTATACTGTCATGTTACCAAAATGTCACATGTTCCTATATATGATATTAGGAAGAGTGGAATCAAATAAAAGGCATCTTTCATTTTAACGAGACTACTAGAAATTCAGAATTATATGAACCACAGCTACAGTAACCCTATTTCAAAAAGTTTCTTTGACAAGCTTTTTGTGGAATAACTATATATGTACTTATTCATTCCTGCATCAATACCGTAACCTTGCAACGGTTGGGTTTTGTTTTTAATCCTTGGATTGCCCTATCCGCTAAAGGCTATCGTCTAGCCTTTAAAAACACTGAAAGGCTTGAAGTCTGATACAAAATAGCCTCTCAGTTCCCTTTATCTGCTAGTCCTTATCTGTACTAGTTCATTTAGCATAACTTTTCCTGACACAAGTGGTCAGAACAGTACACAATACCACAAGTGAGGTCTCATCTGCACCATGACATCATATTTCACTATCCATGTTTGAAGGATGTTACCAAGTCATCCTATCAAATTAACTTTTCATACTTGTGATGTCATAGCCAATTTCTCCAGTCTAAAAACTGTACCAAAAAAAGCAGTTTTAATTTTATTATTTGCTCATCAGAGAAAAGCAGCATATTAAGTTAGTCTGACAAGACTTCACAGATTGTATTGCTCTCACCTGTGTGTCTTCAGAACAAATGTTCAAAGACAAAATACCAGAAGTCCACAAAACCACCGAGGCCAGACTACCTGATCTACGGTTGTTTGGATCACATTTTCTAACACCTCTTAAACACAGGTTGCTTGTTTTGTTATTCTACAGCCAGACAGTAGCCACTTTAAATCAACAGATTAAAAACTCATGCTACAAAACTTCCTATTTCGCACGAGAATTCTGTTAATATTAAGAAATGTAGATTATCACAATTTTCCAGACAGATCTATAGTACATTAAGTCTGGTGTTTTCTCTTTTGATTTCTCCTAATTCAGTGAAGTTCAATGAACTCCACAGTTGGTCTCATAAACACACAGATACTCTCATCACATGCACAACTCCCAAACATTACTGTGAATGCTTGTTTTGCTACCTTTACTCACATGCTACTTAGAAATCAAAAAAAGTGCTCCACTGCAGTTCTGCAACATTGTAAAATACTTAAGGGGACCGAGAACAACCTTTTAAATCTTCATTTGTCCTATTTCTTAGTATTTCAATTTTGAACCCAAAGGGAGTCAGGCACCATCCAAAGGGGGATAAATACTATATACAGCTCACCTAGTTAAAAATGTGGATGAAAAATGGATACTTACTGAGAATTTTGTTCTGTATTCATTTCTTCCCTTAAAAAGACAAAGTTCTCTCCATCTTCAGGCTCAAAAGAACTTATGTCAGGTCCATCTGGATATGGAGTAATTACTCTCCTGACCATAGCCGGAATCTATAGTTGGAAAAGCTGTTACACTAAGTTTCTCTTAAGTTGTATGCTAGCAAATATATGATCTGTTGTAAAAGGACCAAAACTGACTGCCATTTAAAACACTTTTACAGAGCAAGTAATTAATTACTTAACTAGCTTATAAACTTGTTACATCTTTAAGCAAAACAGAAGGAGAATTATTTTAAGTGACAGACTCAGAATGCACGTTTCAGCTGCCTATAACTCCTGACAAAAAAACGCTTCAAGGTTTTGCAAACATTCATCTTTTACTACTTTACAGTTAAAGAATACTGGATTACAATGTGTCTTGGTTTTCCCCTTTGCATTAAAGTTCAACTTTCACATTATTTTTCTTACTGCTTTTAAGATCTATATGATCACCCTGAACTTTACACTGGAGAAGTCTGATTTGCTTTCTTCTCCTTTCTTCTAAGTAACAGATGCTCTTTTCCATAGGTTTTGCTTATGTTTTTTCATGCAACAATTGTTAATTACAGAACATTAATACGTTTAATGTGTATAATTAATTAAAGGACACAATACTGTTGCAGCAGTGGCTAGTGAAAAATGAAATATGAGTTCCATGAGAGTGATAATAGCAGCAGCTAACCTTAGCTTTGGAGTCAGATGCTCCACATTCAGCCTGTTATCTACAGCCCCTGCAGGTATGTATTTATTACTCATCTGTTCTCATTTTAAACCTAATCAGCTTACACTCAAGTTGTATGACTTACCATTTTCCTGTAATAAACAGAAAGATCTTTTACAACTTCATCACTTAAGACATCCAGAGTCCTAAAAAAATAAATACAAATTTAGCTGCGGAGGGGGGGGGGAGGGAAATCACATTAATGAAAAATTCAAATGATCGTTTTATACAAATCTCACCTACATGCATTATTACCTATTAATGATGGTCACAGAGTCAGAAGGAAGAAAATGAACACAAAATATGAACTAGTCAATGCCCCTGTAAGGCAGGATTAAACCCACAACCTTTCCAGATAACCTACCTTTACTTAAGGCCACAGCCAATGTAGACCTATATAGTTAAGTTAGCATGAACTAGTCACTACTTTACCTATTTCTGCATACTTTCAAGTCTTCCTAACATGCATCTAATACTCCAAGTCTATGCAAATTCTTCTATAAAACTCAGCCACAACATCCCTTGACATTCATGCCAAAAAATAATACTACAGCAACAAACTTTACTCAACAGAGCTGTCTTGCCCGCATGAGCAGCTCTCCTTGCACAAAGCTGTCATGACTAAATTCTCTCTCTCAGGTGTCTCAGATTAAGTCTTGCTACCCAGTAATGAAATTTTCAGATTTTCACTAAAATGCAGATACAGTCTTAAGAATGTTGCATGTCTTTTCCAGGCTTAAGATGAAACAAATCTGAATTCAGAATAATACTTAAGACAATGTTATTAGATTTCTACTCTTCTCTCCAAAATCAAAGGTTAAAATGTTTATACTTTATAAAGATATGAAGAGGAAAATTGCTAATATGAATGAACTCCTGTATCTGTGATACAAGCAGAGCAGTTGTGTGACATAGCAATGAAGTGCTGGCATTCTGAACCAGCTCAGATCTCTAAGAACTTCTACAGGTAAAACGAAGCATGACAAAAAGCTAGGAGTGGACAGAGTGGACCAATAATCGAGATGTGGTTTTTTTCTTTTGTTGGTTTTTTTGGAGGGGGTTGGGTTTTTTTAAGTCTTTGCTAGAAAAGAATTTCAATCGGTGCTGATAAGGCTTGCTCTCAGAAGATGAAATGTACTCTGGAAGCAACCTGAAGCCCTGTCCAAAAGCATCAAGAGAAGGAAGCCTTCGATTTCTTAGAACCCTAGCTGAATCATTGTGGAAAGCAAGGGTAATTAATTAATTTGTTCAGCCCTCACTGCAGACAGTTAAAGCAAAGAGACTACCAGAAGGTAGGCCTATCCTCTTTGGAAAATGCACCAGCTATAATAAACCTACTTAAAATAAATTCAATTTACATAGTAACCATCATGTTAAAAAAAAGAAAGAAAAACAAACAATAAAAAAAACACAGCAGTTTTATGCATCTTCAAAAACAATTTAAAAAAAACAAACAAGATTAGGCCTAATGTCAAAGCCCACTGAATTCAAGAGAGGTTTTCCCTCTTAATTCAGGCTCTTCATGCCAGATTGTAACATAGGGTTTTGTACTATAAAATGTACAGTATGTACAGGTATTTAACTAGATATTTACCTAGTTTCTCTCTCCCTGTTTGGCAAAAAATGAGCCTCTCTTTAAACTAGCAGCATTCAGTTGGATTTTAACATTTAACTGCTCCTATTAGTTCTTCCAACCCTTTTGCCTTTTTGGGATGTTTGAATTTTGGGAATTTTTTGAATTTTTTGGGAAGTTTGAACAGCTGGTACCTGAACACGTTTGCATTCCTCCTTACCTTGCTTCAAGCAAAGCTGCCATATTGAGTCCTATGAACTGCAAGCAGGACAGTTTTAACTGTTCAGCATTATACATTGCTGAGAACTCCAACAGCTCAGCAGCATTCTTCAAAGTAACTGCAAAGAAGAAACACAACAAACTTAATTGGATAACGTGCTGCAGTATCATGCAGCAGTTTTTAAGACTTACTGCACAGCATGATCTAGTTACTGAAACATATCATATACTTCTCCATTCCTAGAAAAAATGCTAATGCTCAAATGGCCACAAACTACAGCAAGCTCCACGTAACTTTGTAGCAGCTTGAATGCAATGGCTGCTTCACAGAAATAGAAAGGCCCTACCTACAAACGTATCAGTTTCAATATATTGAAACTCAGTAGTCCAAAACAAAGGAGAAAAATAAAGTTTAAAATAGCAAGTGTCATATACAGCGTAAACAGTTCTTAAAGCTCCAAATGTTCCTTTAGCAGGGTGAAAGAAAAACAAAGGGGGTGAAGGGTTAGGGGGCAGGGGGGAGAGAGAAAAATAGAAGTCACTAAAGAAACGCCAAGCAAAAATTGTACGCTGACTTCTTGTATGAAGCTAAGCAACAATGCTTAGTGTTTTCTAGAAGAGACAGATCTTCATAGCCATCTAGAAACAGCACTGTATCAAACAACAGAAGAACTAGCAGAACTAAATACAAGGAAAATAGAAACATAGAATTCATTTTATCGTGTTTTAAAGACAAGAAGTTTGAATTCAATGAAATAAAGGTTTTATAAAAGTTTGGTTTATTTGCTGTAGTGGTTTGGGTTTTTTTGCTTTTTTTTTTACTTTTTTTTTTGCCTTTTATTAAAGAGCGTGAGATGAAAACAACGATGCATAAGGAATGGAAGATTATGCTAACCTGGAACATCACTCAGACTAAAGAAGCAACTGTTAACAGCTATGCAATGAACAGCAAAAGGTAATCGGAGCAAAGGAATATAAACAAATAATTCTGTGCTGAAATAGGCAAGAACATTAACATCTAAAAAAAGCAATTTTTATTCTCTAACCCTTTATAATACAAGTGGAAGAACTCACGTTTTTCTGCAATGGCTACTTCACAGATTTCTTTGAGTCTGGATATAAGAAGTTGGTCTGCTACCACAAGAACATTACATATGAATTCCACATTTTGAGAATCTGGAAAACAAAGCATCACGTAAACACTGTAGGCAAGTCAAAAGCAACTATAACACATACAGCTTCAATGAGATTTTTCCAAAAGACATGAAATGGCTTTGCAAATTTTGATGGGATTTTCACAGCACAAGGAATAGCTTAGAAGAGCACAAACAGTCTTTTTTTTGAAGCAAGAGATGGAGGGAAAAGGAAAACTGCAGTTTGACAAACTAAAGAAAAGGTACAAAATGGCCTGGGGTACAGCTATCACCTCAAAATCTAAAGCAAGATTCACGAAAATTTGGATTTTTTAAATAAAACTTCAAGGCAAGCATATTAAGTATTGAACTTCTATTTTAAAAATACAAAAATTGCAGGAGTTACAGTTGAGTTGAAGATATATTAATGGCACCTTTTATCGCAAGAGCTTCATCTGTATACAGGTAATCTACAATTATCTGTAGTATGTCAGAATGGATTGGCATTTCCAGAGCTGAACAACAGGAAGCCTAAAAGGCAAAAGGATTGGAAAAAAAAAAAAAACCAAACAAAAAGAGTAAATGAAGATGACTACCTGGAATAAAATACAAAATTAAGACAGCGATTATATTTAGCAAATGACTCAGACTGAGGGTCACACTTTCAAAGTTAAACAATTATTTAAGCATTTGCACAAAATCTGTTCAAGTTCTTCAATTAAGAATTGATTGTAGCACAGCAATTAAAATCTGCCCAAACTTCTGAATAAATATCCATGAAACAGTTCAGTGTTTCATCAGTTTGAGCGTCTTCTCTAACAATCCTCCTTGATTATATTACTTTACCCACAATTGTCTAAAAGTAGAACTACAGGAATCCCCTATGCAAGTACTGAACTGCTTTCCTTTCAAGGTAAAATATCTAGTGAAATCACAAGTTCCCATTCAAGAATAAAATGCAAGTAGCCATTCCTGTTAATCCCTCAGAAAACAAGATCCTCAGCAAACCCTCCATTTGAAGAACCGTCTTAACCATTAAGGCAAAGCATTTGTATGAGCAAACATTAGCCATGTAATTGTCACCATTCAAGTTTATGCAACATCACTGCTTAACAACCTTGGTTTATTTCAGGTGGCACTGAAGCAAAGCTTTATACTAAAAGATTTCTTTTGCTTTAGAACATGCTACTGGTACTGACGTATTTCCCGTCAGAAGTTTAAAAACCTCTTACAGACATTTAAGATTTTTATACAACTTCTAGAGCACTTGATTCACAAAATATTTACTTATGAATTTAGCATGATTTAGATTTACTTATGAAATAGTAGATAACTTACGAACTACATACAGCTGATATAGAAATCAACAATACAAATGGACATTCAACACTTAAAAAAAAATAAATAAATCAATCACTTGTCTCACAGTGTTTCAGATACGTTTCCTCAGGGATAACCGGACAGGTAAAGTTCTGTTACACAGTAGAAGAGAACTGCCAGTACCTTGCCAGGTTCTTAGATTTACATATTGCCAAAAAGCTATGAAAGTTGAGAAAACTCTTGCACACTGCTTCAGCTTTCAGTCTCTGAAAAATGCTTCTCCATTTAAACCTTTCCTCTCTTTCAACAAGCATTATCAATAGTATTCGGATACTTAAACAGAAGCATTTAGTGAAATTACAATGTCCAGGAATTGACACACAGATAGCAAATAGGAACCAAGACAAACAAAAGATCTACTCCTTTTGAAGCAGCAGCCAGTGACTAAGTGGAATAGTCCTTGATAGCCTCTATTTCATTAACAGTAAAAGTCAACTAGAGATTCTACACCTTGACTCTTGATTCTGCTGCATCTCTCACTCAGTACATATGAAAAGCTATTCCATACTGCATACTATTTAAACTGTAAGATCTTTTACAGAAAGAAAATGAAAATTCATCCAAAGCAGTATCCCATAAGAACAGTCCAGCAGCTTTTATAAATCCATGAACTAGCTCAAAATAAACCTCTAAAACAAAGGTAATACTTTAATTTCATTTGATACACCTTATTATATTTATTAGTCTCATTTAATACACAATCTCAATAGTACAAATATAGAGTAACCAAAAACGTGTGTATGTGGTTTTTTTTTCTTGCAAACAGGATCCAAGAATCCAGCCTTTCCTTTTCCCCAATATTTAGGATATGCTGTTCTAGGAAAAACTGAAAAGCTGTCACTTATTTGATGCAACAAAACATACCACCACACATGTTTATTGGCAAGCTTACCTCAATCCACGAGCTGCTTAACATGCTGTGAAAATAATCTGTAAAGAAAGGCATTTCAGTTCAAGATGCAATAAAATTTCAGTTAAAAAAGACAACATGACATATTTTTTATATATATATATATATAAATATACACACACATACCAAGTCTTGCACAAAGTACACACTTATGACACGGGAATTCTTTTCCATCTAAAGATTTCAGGGTCACAGGGCAGAGGTATGAACTAGAAGATATTTCATAGGATCAGAACTGTGACTATTCAGAAGAGCTACAAGTTGTAAACTCTACAAATAAATGCTTACTTTAGCAAGTTATGATTTATCCTCTCAAATAAAACACACCTGAATATTAATAATATCATATAAAATGAACCTAAAAGTACAGGCATGATAGTTTCAAGAGAGAAATTTTTTGTCCAAAGCTGAGCTTTCAAAATTCCATCTGAAGTATTTCCTTCAAAACACAATCAATTACTGTTTCAAAACTACTATGCCCAGATAAATTAATTATGGCTAATTTTAGTCTATATCTTAAATGGTCTGAGTTAAATTAGTTATTTCTTTTACATTAGTAGCTACTATAAGCTTTGACAATGCATTTTAAGACAATGCACTTTAAGAGTGAAGTAATTCAAATTCTGTGAAAACGCTACATTTTATGCAATGTAGCTTTTACCATATAAGTAGACTATTCGAGCCTTTGGGTATAAATAACCCAATCACACCAATGCAATTAAAAAACAAACATCACTGATAAAAGCACAAGGAATTTTTCTATTGAAAGATATTCCAGAGATTTTCTTAATTAGAAAAAATATTATATATTTGCTTATTTCCAATCCATGTAGTCTTATTGTCACAGCAAGCTTATTTGCAAAAGTCAAACTGCTTTTGACTGGATTACCCACATTTCTCCTGGCATTAGTATTCTATGACACAGTTAATCCACAGAACACATTAATGTACAGCAAAAAGAAGCAAAAATATACCATACATAATCTATCCCAGATTACTAATTCATAGAGCAGTCTATAAGCATCTACAGAGAACTTCCAAACATGAGTTACCATGAAAGAGACAAGTGTACAACAGAAGTTAAGATACAGCTGATCAACCTTAGCCTACACTTAACAGATAAAGAGATGACTTAAGAGGAAGATGGTGGGGGTAGGGGAAGCTTGATTTAAAAAGTTTACCATTTCTTCTGATTTAACTTTGGTTTGTTCCCATTCTTCTTGTTGACAACATTAATTTTTCCATTTTCTAACCTGACTCCATCCAACCTGCAAATCATTAACATTAGTAGTAAGTAATACAATTAGTATACAGTTCAAACCATTAAGAACAGTTTCACAAAGTAACAGCACTTCAGTGGGCTCGTATCGTGAATATGAAAAAGGATCAAAATCAATCATCACAGAAAACTAGAAAGGGCCAGTTGTTACTTGAAAGTCTTCACTGCAGATGTAAAATGTAACTGACATTCTTTCCACATCTTACCTATCTTATTTATTACCTTAGATGAAAGCTATACTGTTATAGTTAAGGCCAAAGTCCGACATCACAGGGTCAAAGATCTAGGAGTTATGTATACTGCTACCAGTCAGTTATCTGAGCAAAGACAGTGGTTTGGAAGAGATGCGTGTTTCAGCACAGGCTTCTTTAGCACCCTAATTCATCAAGGAGGCTTGTGCATGGGATGGTAAAGACACAGGAGTGCTGCTGGTGGATTACAAAGCAATACACTTTCAAAGGGAAAGTGCTTTAACATCAAAATTTTACTTGGGAACTCAGTTTTAGCAGCAGCTTCACATCTTTGCTGATTAATTTTAGTGTTTGCAAAAAATACGGTGAAGGAAACTGCCCTGAAAAAGCTCATTCACTCCTTTGAAAGGAAAAGACAAATGAAGAAAAAAAAAAAAAACAAACCTGAGTAATACAGTTCTACAGAGACATTGGGTCTCAATTCCGTTAGTTTCACCACATAATGTTAAAAATGCATCAGTCAAACAAGAATTTAACTTTGCTTTGTTTTGTTTTACGCTAAATATGTTCACTGTCTATGGAAAAACTGGTAGACTATGGACAACAGCATAGAAATTCATCAATCCAAAACTCAATTAGATCAGCTGTCTCTAACAAAACAAGTATTGATGTTTTATGACAGTCATTCTGGAAAGTCAGATGATTTGCATCAGATGTCAAGTCTCAGAGAGCTCATGCCTTAAAAGATACACAGGACACATGTTTTAAATGCAAATGTCCAACAGGTTCTAGGACACAGTAAGGGCCAACAGCACATTTCCATCCTATAGAAGCCTATTGAAAAATGATGCTTAAGTACATAAGCATGCTACGAAAGTCTGCTTCTGACATTATTCGAAAAGGTCATACATGCCTTCTCTTAGCAAAGAGCATCAGAACAAACTGATGTTGCTTTAAAGAGATGACATGGTGTGTGCTGTAAACTTTCATACTTACAAACAATAAAACCAGCAAAAAAAGGCAAACTTATCAACCCCAACTAGCCTTCTACTTTAGTAACAACTAAAGTTAGATCAGCTTATAGAAAAACACTCTGCGAAGAGCTTGCCAGAATATGAATGCATTTCCTTTCACCTACCTTCCACTTAAATTGCTGAGTCCAAACTTCTTCGCAGCACTTTGCAACATTTTTATGAGGTTAGCTTCTTCACCAGCAACTTTGCCTTTTTTAGATTTGCTCTTCTGTTTTTCATTTATAACTTGCACTTGATTATTTCTGTAAATCTCAAATGCAGACTTTCCATTAACATTTTCATCAAAACTCATTTTGCTCAGGTTAGAAATTAAAGTCTCTTGATATTCTTCTGATTTTCCTTTATGCAGGATTTTTGGTTTATAACCATGAGTCAAAAGATCACAAGTATCAGTATATATGAACTGCAGAAGGTATGCAAACAGATCTGGATGAACTCTCTCTATTACATAAAGATCACATCCAACAGCATCTTCATCTTTACGGCAGACGTCTGGAGTGTCTAGCTGGTTGTCACTGGAAACAAACAGCTTCTTGAAGAAGTCAGAGCGTACAGCCAGGATGTATTTGTGCACGGGGTAAGTTCTTGTGCCAATCTGAAAAGTCACATCATGGATGCTGTCCATTTCATCTGTTTCAGCTAACAGTTTGCCAAAATCCTCTCCAAAACTTGATAATGACACACTTGGAATTTCATAGAGACTAGAACAAAATGAAATCCATCAAAAAACCCACTACTTACAAGCTCCATAAAATTTTACATAGTATGTTTAATGAAAAGGGTGAGGTTGTTTCCGTTTGGTTTGTTTGGGTTTTTTCTTACATTGCTGAACTACTCAACTTGTCCTATTCTTCACAGAAAGAACTAATAATATGGTATTTAGGCAATTAAACCACATACGTAAGATCTATCTAGCTTCAGAATATCAAATATAGTATTTTGTCTTCATAATGTAGCCAGTAAATATGTATCATCAGAACTATCTTATCTTCATCTCATTTTCCCAACAAGAAAACACAGAAAAGTTTTCTGTATTTCATATTACAATCCAAAGCAATAAGGAAAAAAAGCTAATATTTACTTATTTGTCAGATATATTGAGAACTATTATGAGAGTGCAAGGAACATGATTCAGTATTCTACTTACTCATTTTACTTTATTTGTTTGGAAAAGCAGTAAAATGAATTAAAGATCCACTTTTCACTTTTATTTAAAAGCTGATTATTGGTGATTACAGAAGGGGTGAATTTCTACAGTATTTAGAGCTTGGAGTGTGTTAAGAAATATATCGCACAAATGCTTGCCTTAAACACTTTAGATAAAACATCAACACTATCTATACTAATCATGCAAATATATAAGCTGAGGTCTTCGGGTAACTTCAACACAGCTGTTTACTAGTAAGTGCTATTCTCTAGCAGTATGGATAACCATATTTACTGTGACTGCTGTATGAGCCAAAAAATGGTTTTGAAAAGCAGAATTATTTAATTGCAATCACACACAAAAAAGAGAAAAATTACAGTTGTTGATATTTTAAATATACCTTGTTTTAGGATCTGACTGTAAAACAGCAAAATTGCAACCATTAGGATCGGTGGCAATACTAACAGCTCGGTGGACAAAAGTAAGCTTCTGAAGTCGAATTCTTTCATACGCACTGTTCGTATCATGTTCACAAGACACATCACATGGAGAATTCTGAAGGCTCGATACAAGTTCTGCTAAAAAAAAAAAAAAAGATTTGGGGAAAAAAAAAAAAACACACAGAAAGGTCCAGCTAATTAAAATGCAACTAATACAACAAAAAGGCAAGATTTATGACATCTGTAAGTCCATTGATGGAGTCACTGAATAAGGCTAAACTATGCTGAAGATTTCATCTTGCTTAACTGAAATACAGGAAGACGTTTTAAGAACAAGACTTTACATTACATATAGGAGAGTTTTTATCCAGAACTACTTGTGGAAGTGTTTTGCCACTTCTTCATATAAGGGAAAACACTCCATCTAGCATTCAATGCAACCTCTTGTGGAATGAAACAAGCTGTGCATCAGTGTACAGTAGTGCAAGATCGTTTTCTTTTCCTGTCATACCAATTACAGCAGATATAATACAATTGCCTTCAGACTTCATCTTATATCTGTTTAAATTATACCCTAACTAACAAAATACTATTGAAAAAACATGATATTCTCTGAATACTGGATTATTTTTCAAGAACTGGATAACCGAATACATGCACACCATTCGCCACATTCATTAAAACCTCTCAAAAAACCAGAAGCTCTCATTCATTACAAATCAGTGATGAACATCAACTAGACATTCAACTAGTCAACAGGTCTGGATTCTGAAGTTTCCTTGAAGATACTAAAACTACAAAAAGAACAGCAATAAGCAGAAAGAAGAGAGTGCCTACAGACACGTACCAGCACCAGGACAAACAGAGCGAAAAGGAGATACGTTTGGTGCCTCTGTAATGAGGGAACTACAATGTGATGTGTAGAATAAAAGAAAGTAGCAACAGAGTAAAACTAGTATGCACTCTGCATTGAGCAACAGAGGAAAGTTTTTTGCTGTGAAAGAATGCAAAAATGGACTGATAAATCTAAAGATGGAATTTTGGTATCAAAGGAAGTAGAACTGTAACATAAAGTTATAAAGTTCAAATACATCCCAGGTTGGAAGTAAATCCCTTTCTATCCACAGAGTTTTAAGACCCCTACATGAACAGAGCTGACAGTTTCAATTAAAATCTTGTCCTATAGTAGACAGGTATCTTCCTCGCAGAAAAACAGTCCATCAGGACCTACTCTCAGCAATATGAGCCAAGTTAATAAGGCAGAAATTGCTCTGGACCCTGTATTATGGCCAGATAAGGGTCTGGGAAACATGGTAAGGTTTCACAGACTTAGCAGTGCAAGCAAGTACATGCTCCTTCATGTACGGTCTCTTAGGACTGGTCATCTAATATGTGACAAGATCGTTACGCTGGACCCTTGTGCTACTATTGCTCTTCAGAAGTGCTCTTCTTCCTGGAAATCTCCACCTGAAGGTTAACTGAAGGCTGCAAAGTAAATAAATCTTGGTATTGTTGAGGAAAGAGAACAGTAGTGGTCAATGCTACCAACCGTCAACCACTGAGGAAAGAACAAACTCAGCACATAATACTGTTAGAGACTGTAAAGATTCAATTAAACTTCTATATTGAAGTACTTAAAAACAATTAAGAATCACAACTAACCTTTCTTTTCTGAGATTTTTTTCCCTTCTTCCAGCCATTTCCCTGTAAAGGCTTCACCATCCTGTGACACAAACATCATTTCATTCCTATTTAAAGCAACATCAGACATGAAGACTTGCCGACCATACACCCAACGACACTGCTTCATGGAGTTGTTAGATGACTTCCAGCAAGACACCTATAATATCATTTTTTCAGAGAAAGGGGAAATCCTTATATCATATAAAAGCAGTTACATATTACACACTACTTTTTTTAAACACAAGAACATGCCATCTTAAAGTTGCATGCAAAGGGAGAAAGACAGTCTTCAAAATTATATCCTGAAGTGTTATGAGCATCTATTACAAAGAACCCACAAGTAAAACAGGGAAAACCTATTATGATATCAAGATCCATTTGCCCATGAAGGGCATTTGAAAAGCTTCTCTGAATATTCAAACATCTTCACAGCAGTCATCTATAGGACAGTTTTTACTGACATTTCAACAAGGACAGCAAAAGGTGTCATCAAGTCAAGAAACAAGCTTAATCTAGTTCTTAATTTACAGATTTGTCCAACTGGTTTGCTTATAAATCAGGTAAAATTCAAAGCTAGCACACCAAAAATTTAAACCATTTCCCGCTAATCATTTGACAAAAATCTCAAGTTTTTCTGTACCAGCCAAGGTTTTGGAATAGAGATCATGACCAAACACAAACTTCAAAACATTCAACAAAATGTGAAGAACTGCATGCACAGCAGGACCCCAACAAGGTATACTGTAGATGTCTGAAAGAAGCAAGCATGAAGCAACAATCCCATGCAAGTTAAAGCCCAGATGTGGCATTAGCAGTGCTAAAGATGGGCTTTCATCTTCTCCCACTGAAGGACTTGCACAGGTCTGTTAACACCTACATAAGGAAGGGACAAAAGAATTTGAGTAACCTATTTCCTTTCCCCCCCTCAAGTCCTACAGAATCACAGAATGGTTGAGGTTAGAAGGGACCTCTGGAGGTTGTCTAGTCCAGCCCCCCTGCTCAAGGAGGGCCACCCAGAGCCAGTTGCCCAGGACCACGTCCAGACAGCTTTTGAGTATCTCCAAGGATGGAGACTCCACAATTACAATGGGCAACCTGTGCCAGTGCTCGATCACCCTCACAGTAAAAAAATGCTTTCTGATACTCAGACAGAGCTTCCTTTGTTTCAGTTTGTGCCCATTGCCTCTGGTTCTGTCACTGGGCAACACTGAAAAGACTGGCTCTATCTTCTTTACAACTTCCCTTCAAGTATGTATATACATTGATAAGATCCCCCTTGAGCCTTCTCTTTTCTAGGCTAAACAGTACTCTCTTAAAGAGAGTACAATCAAGCCAGACCAGGAAGTGCTCATTCGGGAAACAGAAGTATTAAGATTTCTTCCATCTCCTTACTCAATAATTTATATTGCCTAAAAGCACTAAAGATCCCAGCACTTGCCAGTATTCAGCATGGAAAGACATTAAATGTAGGTTGACGTAGCTCCACTGATACAGGAAGACAAAGTAGTTTCTTACTGCTAGAGCAGTGTCCCAAAGATGTTGAAGGGGCACCACCAATACTACAGATGCTAGAGGCTAAGCCTCCCATGAACAAATACTGAACTGGAAGGTTATAATCTCCGAGACAACTAATGACCTAATAAACAGATAAGATCTTCCCAAAACATAATTCAGTCAAATGCAAGGAAAAAAAAGGAAATACCCACACTGCTCCCTACTTTGGCATAAAAGCTCAGCTTTCAACATTCTTTAAGAAGGCAGCATTTCAGTAACAAAACCTTTTTGTAAACACCACTAGATGGCACTGAAGGTTTACATCTCCCAGTGAGCAGGTCTAGAAAAGGCTGGGGTTTTGAAGGGTCCTATGAACTGTTACTCTATCAAAGAATGAGGGAAGAAACCAATAAAACCACCATAGTATTCCAGTTCTAAGACAACAGAGTGTCTACACTTAACTAGAAATACTAAGCCACTCACAAGGTTTAGCTGCAACTTTTCTACAATAAAAGGGACATCTCATCTACAGAACAACCGCTTTTCAACAAAGGCTCTAAAAATTCAAGTCCAGAGACTACTTCTGAGACTATTCTGGAGGGCATAAAGGTGACTGGGTAAGTGGGGTGAGGGGAGAGATGGGAAAAAAAAAAAAAACAGACCATGTAAGCTGTATAACCACTTATGTATGTAAAAGTAAAGGAATTTACACCTTCACTGAAAAACCATTAGATATTCACAGATTTAAAAATAAACTACTGCACATTACTTTGGCAGTCTTCCCACAGCCCTTTAAAAAAAAAAAAAAAAACAAAAACACACACAAAAAAACCCAACCAACAAAAAAACAACAAAAAAAAACCAAAAACCAAACCACTAGCAGCTCTACACAAATGAATTGGGTACTTCCTATGCATGATTTTGACCTGTCAACTTCTTATGTTTAAAGTTTGATTAATCAGTATGCAGCTTGCTATATAATTATGATTTCTAGGGACACAACTTACTCTTCCAGCTTCATCCAGCACTAGAATGGAAATCTTCTGACCCCCATTTTCTTTAAGATGCTGGGTATCTACCTTATATTCCAAATATCCCCCATTAACAAGAACTTTTTTAAGGTTCAGCTGTCTGAAAGAACACAAAAGGTTAAATTAGTATTTCTTCATTGTGTATTGACGTTGCTTCTATGACAGTTACCTTTTTCATTTAGAGAAGTAGAAAAAAAAATACAGTTGAGGTAGTGACACTGAAAATTACTTAAGTTTAGTTTCTCCCCACTGGTATTACTAACCTAACTGCTAATAAAATACTATTAGTAGATTGTAATTTTTGCTTTGCTTTTAAGTAAGTCACATCATATCCACAGGTTCTTCACAAATCTTCACAAAATACAGTAAGTGAAAACCAGTATATGATTTAGCTTTGATCTTCAGCATTACAAAAATTATAGTTGTATAAATTTCATTTTAAAAGACCTATCCTATCCCAGTAGGCTGTTTCTCAGGTTTTTTGGTGGGTTTTGTTTTTCACCTGATCAAAACCATGCAAGCTCTCTCTTTTCAGTTTCTTAGTATAAGAGTGCAATACATGGTATTTTCTCCAAGTACCAGCACCTTCACTTACAACCATAGAAATGAAGTATAAAATAATCATTAAGCTATAACATGTCAATAAACACTGCTAGAATTTGAAGTGAAGCTGAAAAGCTAACTGGGAGTTAGTTGGGAAAAAATGCTAATTATCCCTTCTAATCTGTTATTGCAAACTAAGTAAGAGAGAATAGGATCAAATAATTTCCTAAATTTACGAGTCACGGGCCCAGTTTCTTCAACAGGTTTTACATCCAGGTTTTAGCGTATGGACCAGATGATGTCACAAGGTTCCCCTTGCAACCTAAATTACCCTTTATAACATACTATATCCATGAAATTCAGACCCCAAATTACTGATTCAAAATCATAACAACATAACTAAATAGAATAGCAGATCTTCAACACCTCTACCAAGATGCATTTATAAAAATTCAGGCTAACAGATGAACAAAAAATACCAGTTAAATACTTTTACACCTGTGACACAAAATATTTCCTCTTGGTATGTTTTTTTAAATGTCTTTGGTAAACAACGAGTGGCACCTTAGCCTCATCCAATAACAAATAAACAAACAAACAAGATAGCCGCAGTTCATATGAAAGAACTGCAAATGAAAAAAACTCTGGGGAGCACTGTATTTTCTGTACTTTATGCACAAAAATCTTTAAAATAGCTTGCAAGTATAAGACTACAATGAAATCTTCACCTATTGTTCTTCATGACAAATAAGGAAAGTAACACATACTTCGAAGCCATCTTTTTGCACTGATAGTCTGCAAGTAAATAAATATCTCCTCTTTCAGTAACACACACTGTAGCGCCATCGCTTGCAGAGACCAAGGACACAGAGATATCTTTATGGTGTAAAGCAGAAACTTGGCGAGGTGTAGTTACACATTTTTCTCCATTAGGATCCAGCAGATAACCTAGAAAATACAAAACACCCCAAAAATATTATTTTCCATTCCACACATTGTGCATTTAAAGGACACTTTGCTACACTACTTTGAAGAACCTTTAAATTCTAAAAGGTTTTTTAGGTAGTTAGATAATTCATCTTCAAAATAATTAGACAGATAAGAGACCCACCACACATGCTTGTTAATTCACCACAAACACCAGAAAATATTCAAGATTTGATACACAAAAAATGAGGTAGGGCATATTCTACAGGGAAAGCTATTTAATGTGGTTCGACTCTGCAGTGGTACTGCCTTTGATTCCAAAGAAAGAACATTTATTTGATCATATTACAGCTCAAGACACTAAAAGTACTATCACACTGGCATAAACTATAGATTATTTCATCCATTGGAAGATACTAAACAAGCTTGTCATAAAAATTACTATAAGTGCACATAGGCATGAAAGCAGGCAGTTACATGAAACAATGGACAAGGTTGGAGCTGTAATGTAAGGACTCTGAAAACTTGAAAAAAAAAAAAAACAAACAGGCCACTGCTGCTCTGCTGCATCAAGAAACCTAACATGAAGAATCTCACGCATAACATAACGCTGCTCTGTGTGCACTTATGTCTGCACCACAAAGTGGATCAGGATACAAATATCCAGGAACAAGCAGCAGAGCTACCTCTAAAGCTGAAAGCAACCCTGTCATATGACAGTGTAGTGCGATGCCCAAACATCTTAAAAAGGCAAGGTTTATTACCACAGGTCTATCATAGTGCCCAGCTGACACAACTATACCGCTTACGATCCAATTACTGCCTCCATATGGTACTGCACTGGGCCATGTGCACACCAGAATAATCTCAACAACACAAGCAACCACGAAAAAAACGTTGTATGATGGGTGCATATAAAAACCCAAAAACAAACAAACAAAAATATTCATTAGTAAGATACTTCTCTGACAAAGACAAGTTTTTTCACATACCTTTGCAATCTTAAATAGGAACACAAAAAAGTGTCTGAACCTGATGCCAGAACTGATGCAGATTAACTGTAAGTATGAGAGCTAGCTAACAGTTTTGTTTGCACACAGATACAGAACTGCAGAAACGCAAATCCAAACCAATATTGCAATACCTGTTTATTAAAAAAGACAAAAGCAATTAAAATATCCCATTCATACAACAAATCAAGAAGTTCACTAGTTGGTAACACATTTTTTATTAGGTTCTTTCTTGACTTCAGAATAATACTGATTTAAGTGAAGACTGTGGTAATGGCATTGTTGAAAAAAATTCTAGGTATGGGCAAGCATTTCAGTTTAAAAAGTTAGTATGGAAAAAGTTATCAGTAGCATGTTTACAGTGCGTGGTGAAAGAAGGACACAGGCAGGAGAGCTGAATGCTAGTTTATAATTTATTAAGGGCAGTACCAGCCAGACTGCTGGAAGGAGACAACCACGCCTTGGGGTAATTTGCAACACAAACAGCAACATTCTGTTTCCTGAAAGTCTTCAGTAGCAGGACCACGCAAGATACATGGAAGGCGAAAGAATTATAAAGAGTTCAAATAAATAACAGAGCTAAGTCTGACTAGCTCCCATCATCTCAAAATGTGAAAGCGACTGGCAGTAACGAAAAATATTTATCAAAAGAAGTGTGAAGGGATGATGTCATCAGACTGGTTTAAAAAAAAAAAAAAAAAGGGAAAAAAAAAGAGAGAGAGAAGAGAAAGCTTTAACCAGGCTTCTGTTGTAAGCAGCAGATGACAGCTTTAGTACAAATAACATCTTTTAATGGCTGGGTTTTACTTTCAGAACGCTTCTACCTTACCTAGTTGGCCGCCATTCAGCCCCATGGTATACACTGCTTCCTTAGTCCATAGCACTGTATGGAATCTGCCTGCAGCCACTCCAATCACCATTCTACCTTTCAGGTTTTTTGCCTGAACCTAAGCACAAATCCAAAGTACATCTTAATATTAAGCAGCAACAGGTGAGTTTCACATGTACAAACTTCTGACAACATTTAACTCCTAAAGTTGTTAAGAATGAAGCATCAATCCACATACAGTCTAATAAGTCAGGATTATTTCAGAAGTTTGTCAAGTGGGGCACTATTGCAGTAGTGACAAAAAGAAGTAAACTTTTTGCATTATCTAATCATAACTAGAATCAAATCTCCTTAGGCTGTCTTCATATGTAAGATGTTGAAAAAGACTGCACAGGACATGTATAAGATAGCCAAAGAAAACCCAGGTGCTGCAAAAGTGTCAACTAAAAAGTTTCAGCTTGTAAGTCCTAACACCCTAAACACACTGCAGAACACTATACTACTAATTCCACACTTCAAATCTAAATTGATTTTCCAAATCATCAAAGCAAATACTGTGGATACACAGGTATCATTACACTATTGAAGAGCATCCCATTGTACCCCAAAACACTACCCTGTTGCACTTCGGCCAATTATTCTTTCCTACTTTTATAACACTGGTAGTGAATGTTGTTCTACTCCGGATGAAGCTTCCTTTCAATAAAAGGTAATGTAACTCTTATTTACTTAGGGAAAAAAAAATTAGAAAAAGTTCTAGATTGAGCATAGAAGTATAGTCAAGTTGCTGATGCCCATACCCTCTCTTCCCTATCGCTATTCTTCCCAACACATTATGATTCCAGAATCAACAGTGCTTCCAGCAAAGGACACAACCATCAAACCCTGAGATCCATCATCCAGTGAGATTCAAAAGGAGTAAAGAGCATGAATCTCAAGCATTACATACCTATTACTTTTACATCATTTCAGCTACGGAACAATTTAAGGAACAAAAGGGTTTTGGCAATTGTACCTTGTATCATACTTAGCACTACAAACTTTCGTACAGTTCAGGTTACAAACCAAGACGTTTATCAGGACACAGGTAAATATTTAAGACTGAAATGTATGATAACACAGAATTGAGATTTTATCTGAACTCACATTCAACTTTATTGTCCTGAAAAAGTTTAAAAGTTATTTCCACAATCTTTACATTTTACTTTCTGTTAAAAGAACAAACAAACAAACAAACAACTAAGCTTTAACTGATGTTATTTTTACCTGTCTAGGAACATTGCAGTTAGTAGGAGGAGGAAGAATACCCAATTGATGGAAAGTATTTAAACCAAATGTGTAAACATATCCATCTTCTGTTAAAACAACAGTGTGATCCTTCGCGGCAGCTATCTGAGAGCATTGATGGCCAGCTAAGCCTTCCACGAGTCTTGGAACCTGAACAAGGAAAAAAAAAAAAAGTTTGATATTAACCAGTGGCCATCTATGAAACTAAAGTTACAGCAACAGAAAGTCATGACCAAATATTGAACTACAGCTGAAAATGCATTTGAACATACAATACACTCATTAACATAATTACCACATCCAATGCAACAAGATGAACTACTTTCACTTGAAATGCATCCTCTGCTATCAGGGGAGATGATTTCTAAACTACCTGCTCTGAAATTAGTCTGGAAACTATATCTTCAGGACAGCCAGACAAATATTAACTATTATCTCTTTTGTTTTTCTTTTTAAATTACCATGAGCGAAAGATTTCTCCCTTCCTCCAAAACACAGGATAATCCTAAGAAAATCCCACAGAATAAGGAAGCAGTTCTGTATCTTTGACTCTTCATGCATTCTAACACGAGTTCTCCTTTATTCAGCTGGGTAACATCCCAATTTCAAAACAGCAATTTGCAAAGTATTCTCATTTCACAGAACTCCATTTTTTTTAAAAAGCATTAAAAATTGAGCTCCAGTCTTCACTATAACATCCAGCAACATAATATCAAGTTCTACCAGATACTTACCATTAGAAATTTTACAAAAATTATTGTGCTGCAAACTAGATGCCTGAAGTCTAAGAATTGTATTGTCATCATAGACTAGATGCCAGGTAGTGTGCACAGGATAAGATACTGAAGTCTAAGAATTGTACTGTCATCATATCTTAGTCTTCTCAAATTTTGTTTTTGCATATTGCAACAATGTACTATTCAAACGAAAATGATAGGTGAGTTTTCACTTAATTGCTGTGCAAGTCTAGTAAGAAGCAACCCTACCATCACTTTTCATGCCACTACAGCTCCACAGTACTGCTCTTGCCTTTGTGCCAGCCCTGACAGTTATCAGACGGCATCACAAACCTATTTAAGAAGGCAGCCCAGCCAAAAACCATTTGCTACCATTTGCTTCCACTTACCTGGCATCAGCTAGCCTTTAAAATGACTCAGCTATAACACAGTGATGACCGCAGTACCTAGCTATCTTAAATTAAAATATATTTTAATGCACGTTCTTCTACTCTGCCACCTCACTAGTAGTACTGGAGAGGGTTTTTTTTCTGTTATTTGGTGGGGAGCAAGGGGGTTGGTTTGAAATCAACAGCAAACTCGTTTTGAAAGTACATTCACAGAAACTCTAATTCACTTTTTAGACTTGCTGTTTGAAATAAAAGAAGTATCATGCTAGACTACACAAGATAGCATAAGATAGCATACCAGGCATGTTTGTTCATCACCATGACCCAAGCGTCCTCCTTGTCCATGTCCACATGTATATACTTGACCTTTGTGGGAAAGGAACACAGAGTGGAATTTGCAGAGTACCACCTGAAAGAAAAAGGGCAAAACAGGGGTGGGGAAGAGGCAGTATAGGACAAATTAATTTTCTTGGATAATCTGAAAACACCTGCCAAAACTACTTTGTGAAGAAGTTCAGCTTTAATAAAGATCTGTTCGTGAAAATACAAGTAAGATACTAGTATTAAGCACAGAACTGCCAAATCAAGACACAAGGAACACAAAATATTTGCTTTAAATTTATTATGTACTGCTTTAACCTACTTGAAGAGACCTACAGTTTGTATTTATTAAAAGAAGTTCAAGCAAGGCCCTACAGGCTAACAGAAGCTCAAAAGATTGAGCTTTAAGGGCAACAATGTTTCCTTCAGCTCTTCTGAGGCAGTATGTTAAGACTGCAGCACAGATTGTCTGCCCTGAATGCTTGTTCAAGTTGTACTTTAAACTTTCAAACATTCTTAACCTGAAGTCCCAAGAAGTTACTAGGAACAAAACTACTCTTACAGGAAGAGCGCTTAACAGCACGTGCTGCTTTCAACACAAGAATTTTAATTCAACGTGTATCAAACAGATTCATTGTCCCACTTCAGTTCACTATGGGAGTTGCACAAGAGGTCAGAAACTCAAAACAGTTACAGAAGTATCATGCTTCTGAATTTATTTAATGATATACAAGCCATATATCCAAGGTAAGTAATAACAAAAAACATTCTCCCCACCAAAACAGAGAACCATGATTTAAATGAGGGTGATCGGGGAGGGGGGAAGCAGCAAGAATATAATACAGCAGGCCTACTCTAGTACTCCTTAGCTGCTCTAAGCTGCTTGCCAGATCAATGGAAACTGCTTGCTGAGAAATAACTGGGAAGAAAGAAAGAGAGGGGAAACAAAAACAAACACAACAGAAAACCCACAGACCCAACTTTTTTTTAATGCGAATTTTCAAAACTCGATAACATCTTCGATAGTTGTTCCCCCAGACCCCCCCCTCCAAGTTCACTGAGAAACGTGCCTAAGTAATACTTTCAGAATACCTGTTTGATATACATGCCATTCCGAGGAAAAAGGTCCACCAATTCAGGATGATGTTTACCCTGTTGACCACCATGACCCAAAGTAAAATTTATATTGTTTCCCCACGTGTAGACTTCTGTGGGATCTGCAATGAAAAAAATTATCTCTGCAGACTGTAAATTTACCAGTCTCGCGCATACTGACTTTGAAAATCAACTCCTGCTGTTTCCGTTTAAAATTTGAAGAGGAAAGCTGTTTTTTACCTAAAATTGAACTTTTAAAAGTTTTATTCTTATGAGAAGGAAGGTGCTATGACAAAATATTTTAACATCAATGTGCAGAAGATGATCAACATTAATTATATGTATTTTCCAGTTGCAGAATATGCAAGCATTCCTCAGCAGCAAATGCATTTATGTTTTCAGAAGACAACTACTACTACCTTAGATTATACATGTTTTGTTTCAATTTAGTAAAAAGCCTTTCCCAAAAAAAGGTTATGCTGTCATGTATGAAAACCATACACTTTCAAATCAGAGGTGTGTCCAAAAACTAACATTTTTTAAATAACCTCTCAGTTACAATGATACCTGAACACCATTTTCTCATGAGCAAGAAACTGAAATCAATGTATATTTGATCATGTTGAGCTACTACTAAAAAGATTAAATAATTTTAACATATTTTACAAGGTAAAATTAAAAATACCCAAAACTCAGGGTTTGTGTAACCAAAAATACTTAAACTGACTGGAAACAAGCTGAAAAGAACAAATTTCACTGTGCAACAAGACTGAACTTGGGGACATGGAGAAAAGGGGAAAGAAGGGGGTAGAAAAGTACAAAACAGCATAAAAGTAAGTAAAAGCCACTAGAAAAACTACTCCCCTGTCAAAGAAAAACTTGTGTGCTCAGAGTTATTCTTACATACTCATTTCCTATTTGGAGAAACTGTACTTAGAGTGAATGTAACTAGCTTATATCAAGCTATCTTGTCTAAAAATATTTTGAAGATTCAAGAACATATTCCCCCTCTTTTCACAAAAGACACATTAGTGATGTAAACTATCAAATTCAAAGACAGTGTAGTCTCTCTGATAAAATGAATTGAGATAAAAGAGAAAAAAACATCACAGAATAATTGAGGTTGAAAGGCACCTCCGGAAATCATCTAGTCCAACACCTCTGCTCAAGCAGGGTCAGCTAGAGCAGGCTGCCCAGGACCACGTTCTCTCAGGTTTTGAATATCTCCAAGGCTGGAGTCTCCACAACCTCTTTGGGTTACCTATTATACCACTTGCCTTTTTTTTTCCCCCTACCTCTAAGTCAGTCATTATTCCTTCATTTTTGCTACACATGTGCATCCTGTGCCTACTGCCAAGATTCTGCATCTGCTGTCTTATGAAATTAGTGACTCCACATCTTCAGATCTCTCATCACTTATACAGTCCTAATTAGAAACAGGAAATATTGTCTACGCTGGTACATACATTAATACATTGTTGAAACATACCTCCTTGAAAAATACAATTTAAGCTACTTGATTTCCTACCAGTTTTCTTGAAGACCACATGGACTGGCCTATCTTTCATCACAAGATCCAGGGCTGATAAGCCTTCTTTATCCTGAACATACAGACTAACGCCATGCTGAAAGAGAAGGAAAGGAGGGGAAGAGAACAACAAAGTTAAAATTAAACTTCACAGCTTTAAGTATGCCAGGTAAACGCTTAAGAAGCTAAACAAATCTTTAATTGAAATTTAATATTGATAAAAGAAAATCCTCAGATTCTTTCAAGTAAATTATAAGCAGATCTGAAAAAACCAGTGCAGTTCTGTTCAACTACATATGCATCATGTTGATCTATTAACTGGGATTTTATTGTATGAATACTGATTGAGCAATAAGACGTAATCAGGGAAACACAAAGGAAAAACACTTAAAGATAAAGCACTGCCATCTAGGAAGGGCAAGTATTTACCAAAAATGCATTTACCAGCTTTGAAGAATACATTTTCTTCTATCGGCATGTTTACAGAATCAGTGGCTATGATCACTACGGCTTTGAAAACAAGCAGGGAACAGTGGTTCACAGCTGCTGAGAAAGGGCAAGAAGACACAAACAGCCAGACAAGACAGCAGCAAGGAAGCTTCAGAAGCACAAAGCATGAACAGGTCATTGCTTTAGAACTTTGAGAGAGGTAGATATTCTCTGTAAATACCGTTTTCTCAATACAAAAAAGTGCTGCTATACCAGCACTGGTTTTAAGGAAGTCAGGTGTCATCAATCAGATCCCTGAAGGGAAGAACTGCGGATGTCCCCAAGCAGAACCTAATGGGTAATACGGCTGTACCACAGCTCATGGCTAATATAAAGAAAACCTTACAGAATTTCACACTTAAGAGGTAAACACATGAAATACAAAAATCAAGGGCGCACAGTCCATTCAAGCATGACAGAAGGACAGATTAGGACAAAAGGAAATGGCCTCAAGTTGCGCCAGGGGAGGTTTAGATTGGACACGAGGAAAAATTTCTTTACTGAAAGAGTGGTTAAACATTGGAAGAGGCTGCCCAGGGAAGTGGTTGAGTCCCCATCCCTGGAAGTATTTAAAAGACATGTAGACAAGGCGCTTAGGGACATGGTTTAGTGGGCATGGTGGCGTTGGGTTGATGGTTGGACTCGATGATCTTAGAGGTCTTTTCCAACCTTAATGATTCTATGATTCTATGACAGCTAGCCACATCTGCAGTAGGATTTTAACCTGTAACTTCATTTGGAAAAACACTAGCCAGAACAACAACACACATTCTCCAAATTATAAAGGCAACTCTACTAGCAACAGTGCTGGTATTAATTCACTATATGACAGAAAGACCGACCTATTTTTATGATTTAACAGGTAGCTGGATAGTCTTCTCTTTGGCAGCTGCATAGGTCATTTACAAGCAGAACAGAGGCTGCAGTGATATTTACATGGTCTGAATTTGTAAAAACAAGCCCGAATTGCTGAGTGGCAAGACTTGTAGTTAGATACAGTCTGAGACTAAGTCATGACTGCGTCCAGCCCACAACAGAAGTCTGTCATCCACACTAGTTGAGTACCCCAGGGGTTGATGCTGGGGCCATTACTGTTTAACATCTTCACTAACGACCTGGATGACAGGACAGAGTGCACCCTCAGCAAGGCTGATGATGATACAAGACCAGGAGGAGTGGCTGATAAGCCAGAGGGTTGTGCTGCTATTCAGAGGCACCTTGACAGACTGGAGCAATGGGCGGACAGGAACCTCGTGAAGCTCAACAAAGGGAAATGCAAATCCTGGCCCTAGGAGGGAACAGCCCAGTGTACCAATACAGCTGGAAGCTGACTGGCTGGAAAGCAGCTTGGCAGAAAAGGACCTGGGGCTCCTGGTGGACAACCAGTTGACCACAAGCCAGCAATGTGTCCTCACAGCTAAGAATGGTGAAAGCATCCAGGGCTGCATGAGGGAGTGTTGCCAGCAGGCATTACTCAGCACTGGCAAGCCACAGCTGGAGTGCTAGGTTCAGGTCTGGATTCCCCAGTACAAGACAGACATGGACATACAGGAGCAAGTCCAGCAAAAGACCATGAAAATAATAACTGAGGCACCTGACATACAAGGAGAGGCTGAGAGCTGGGATGCTTAGCCTAGAGAAGGTTCAGGGGGGATGGGGGAGGATGTGTCTTATCAACGTGTATAATAAATACCTGATTGGAGGCAGGGGGTGGGGATCCCAGTGTTATCCAGTGGCAGGACAAGTGGCAATGGGCACAAATTGAAATATAAGAAATTCTGTTTAAACCTAAAAACTATTTTTACTGGACTAGTATTAAAACACTGAAGAGAGATGTTTGACTCTCTGTCCCTGGAGACATTCAAAATCCAACTGGACACAGTCCTGGGCAACCTGCTCTAGCTGACCTTGCTTAAGCATGGGGGTTGGACTAGACAATCTTCAGAGATCTCTTTCTAGCTCAGCTATTTCATAATTCTATTCTATAATCCCTTCCTGTTGTCACTATAATACCTTTCTATAATGCAGTACAGCAGAGAGACTCCAGTTAAGGAACTGGGAGGCAGAGCACTCTCCATGAGCTGTTTCATTCTGCTTCTTAGAGGCATATCAGCAGAGCTAGCTATCAGAAAAACCTCACTCATTTATGCAACTGATAGAAAAGTAAAATATGTGTGGGGAAACCTGTATAGGCCTCCTGTAAGCAAATATCAAAGCTACAAATATACACACACACTAGAGGACTGAATACTTTTTCATACATCACACACACAGTTTCCAGTTTTCTATAGAACAGAATCATGTACAATTCTCACACAAACACCTACTTTTGTGAAGTTTAATGAAAACCTTCTCACTACGTAAGGGTACAGCACATGAAATCCATATTTAACAGTTACCAGATCGTCAAGAATTAAAAACTACTGGATCCACAACCATTTTGCTTGAACTGCTTGTTGAAAGCAGAGAGTTTAATGCTGACAAATGGCCAGTCACTGCAATTTAAAAAGGCTGAACTCAAAATGGGAAATTCTCTGCCTTAGAAGGTTTGCTTTTAAGTAACCCTGAACCACAAATATTTCATTTTCTTACATGGTTAAAGGGACCCTGAACATGTCAACCATATGTAGCTCTTCCCTTTGCTGTATTTTGGAACAGGAGGAACAGAAGAGCAATTGAAAAATATACACAACTTGCTAAGTGGTAGGAAAGAAACAGTAATTGCAAGAAAGGATCGAGGGGGACTGAGCAAAAGCCCTGGTTAAAATATGAATGAAATGGGGATTCACTTAATAAAATGCTCCATATCTTGAAGTGCTTATCTCTCAAATGTAAGATTCATTTCTAATTATAACTCCATTTAAGCTTTTAATATTTTATGTTCTCTAAAAACAGTAATTGGTATAAGCACTGAAGAGTCTATTTTTAGAGTATCTTTAGTCTGATCACTCTCCACTTTTAAGATCCTGACCCTGATATCATCCACACAAACCAGTCTTCAGGGAAGTCCACAATTAATCAGGGATCCTTACTCAGTGCTGATTTCCAAATGGGCAAAGGCAGACATCTTTTATGAAGAGAGAGACAACTTTCAAGTAAATCAATGCACTGCAATCTAAACGCAGTATTAACACAAGTCTCAAGAGGCTTTCAGGCAAGTTTAAAAACCCACATTTACATAATGAATACAACTTGAAAAATTGTAGGTACCAAGGAAAACTACAGTTGTAAATCACTCACCTTCAGTAATGACAAAACACAATCAATGTATCCATAAAATATACTTCTGTGCAAAGCTGTCCATCCAGACTCTTTGTCTTTTGCCAAGAGATCTACTCCTTTGGTCTCAGCCAACCAGTCCAGGACACCTTTTTTGCCACAAGATGAAGCAAGATGTATAACATTTCTACCAAAGGCATCCTTTATAGTTGCAGCATTGTAGCAGTAAGAAGAGAGAAAGGCCTTGATCTGGCCTTCACTTCCTCTGGTTACCACAGAAATAACATCCAAAGCATGCTGTAGAGATCGACACTTTGAAGTGCAATCTGGCATGAGAGAACTCATCTTCACTTCTGAAGCTGCTCTTCTCCTTAAGGGGAACAACCCTTAAGTGTATCAAGGCACTCCAATTCAGTACACAACACAGTGCCTTAAAAGACTTGTAATTCCAAGGACGTAAATCCAGTTTTATTGAGCTGCCATTAGAAATCTTTGTACTGCTATGTTTGGCACTTGATCCAAGTAAATATTTATAAATATATATTTTTAGAAGTCTTATTTCACCATCTTATATAAAAAATATTCTTGTCCATAGGAAATTCCAAAAGTGAACTACCTCAAGTGTGGAGGGGGAATCCCCCTCTCCACACTACTTTATTCTTCTAAAACTCCATAATTGCAAGGGAGACCTGAAAGAGAACAAACCAGAACAGATTAGTCAACAAAAATTTTTTTCCCCAGCAACTGCACCAATTTAAATGCATATCAAACTAGCACTTGCAAGTACAGAAGCAATGTGGCAAGGGTTAGCTCACCTGCCCCATGCCATCTGAGCTTATACTCAGGCATCCAGTCAGTTTAAAAAGACACGACCCCATTCCCCACCCCAGCCTCCAAAGGCACCTCCTCCCATTCTTTGACATAAATCTTTGAGGCTACACAGTGAACTGGATCTAAAAAAGTCATCAGAAGAGGGAAAAAAAAAATGTTTGCTTTCCCAGCCTTAGGGTCCTTAGGACCCTCATAGTTTACTGCCTAATTATATCAATACTTTGTGATCAGAAAGCAAGGACAAAATTAAAGGACTGCTGGGGAAAAAAAAACAAAACCAAAAACTAAAACCAAAAAACACCCACCCACCAAAAAAATCCCCACAGCTGTTGAGAAGATCTTGGCTGACAGAAGCTTTGTCAATCATATCCAGAAAGAGGGAGGGACCACCACAGTTTCCCTTAGCCACTGAAAAAAAAGGATTTTTTCTTTTTTTGCTTTCTCTTCCCTGGCCTGAATGCCTACCCATCTCCCTGCTAAGTATCTCCTGCAGAATCAACAGGAAGGCTCCTCTCCACCAGTCCTGGAGCCACTGACAAATGTGAGAGGAAGGATGGCAACAGAGTGAAGAAAAAAACTTGTACAAGATCTGTGAATTCAGACTGTTAGCACTCATGCAGGGCAAAGGTCTAAAGCTCCCAAACTAGGCAGGAAGAAATTAAGGTCTAGGTTGGAAGGCGTAAGGGAGGAAGAAGAAGGAAAAGGAGGCAAAGATACAAATTCTTATTCATGAAAATATATTCAAAGTCTGGTCCATACAGCATTTCTGCTTATCTGTGCATACTTATCTTCAGCATATCCATCTTTCTCTGGCATCCACTTTCTCAGAAATAAAGAAGGCCTGACAGAAGCACTCATCTTGCCTATTAAATGCATGCAGTTGTATTTAAAAGGGTTACAGTACAAGAAATGCAGACAGCAGTATAAAAATCACACATAAACCCATTTAAAACAGAAAAGGTGAACTATACACATCACTGATACACTGCATAATTTAATGTGAACTGCTATTCAGTCCCAAAAAACTTCACACTTCAATCTTTTCAAGCATAAGTTGCAAATTGAGTGAAGTAGCATCCAATCATGTTAAACTCCTTGATGTTTTTGCTTGCTATGTAAAGTGTAGTTTAAGATTGTTCTACCAATGAGTAAAATATTCCAAAAGAAGTTGGACAATGCTATCATGAAAGATGAATAAATAAAACTAAGTATGTTAGCAAATCCTCAGGAAAAACAAACAAACAAACAAAAACTGCTATCTTTCCAGCTCAGCAGTCATTATACATGTAACCATGTGCACACCCCACTCCTTGCCCCCCCACCCCAGCCTGTTGATCTTAGCTTCCATTGCTTTTCAGGCACTGAATGCATAAACATATTTTGTTAATGTCTCTATCTGCAAAGACATGTCAGGGAAAGATTAATTTGTCTGGAAGAGAAAACAGAAATCCCAGTCCTCCTTCTATTTCAAGAATTATCATCAAGATTGCCACTATGTTGAAAGCAATCAGTTTACAGTAAACGCTAGTAATAGAATCTAAACTTTCAAGAAAAAAAAAAAATTCTAAGCCAAGAGTATTCATTTAAACATTTCATGACAAAGCCTTTAACAATTATTTTTCCACCTCATTCAGAAGGGATTAAATACTTGGAACGGATATCTATAAATCAAAGTTGTTCAGTATGTGCCTTCAAAACAATTTCAAACAGCAGGCACATGAAAAACAAAAAAGTATTTTTTATTCATTACAATTTAGTCCCTCATCCCTGTCCAGAAGTAACATTCAGAAATATTTCAGAGACCAAAATTGACCACAACCATTTAGCTTACATTTGTGACAGTGAGCTTGAGTTCAATCTACAGGGCATTTTACAACCAATATACAAACTTCTGCAGTAACACAAGAAGTTTAACACATACCTGTGTGGACTCTTCTCCGTTCACCTTCTCTAAAGCCTCAGACTATAAAGAAAAGTGAACCACTGTTGCAAGCTTGGGAAAAAGCTCTAGTTTCAAGAACGCAGCCTGACTTGCTGCTCCAAGGAATCAACACGCGACAGGTGACTGCTATCAGCAGACTCAGATAGCCAGTGCATCAAACACTCTTCTAAATAGTAATAATTTAAAAAAAAAATATTTGGAGATCTATAGGAAAAACATCAGAAGCGCTATTATCCTCAAACCAATTTGTCATATTTCATCAATATGCCATAAGGCAGTAAAATTATGCTGTGAAAGAAGTATTAATTTTACATATGTCTTGTAAAGCATATCTTAAATATAATTCGTTGTTAAGACACTGCTATTAGTGCTACAAAGAAATAAAAATAACAAAGAAAAATTACTCAGGGGAGTCATAAAATAAAGTTGACTGATCTGTTAGGTAAACTGGTACGAAATGGTACCACCACCCAAGGAAGCAGTCCTGCCGTGCCCCATGCCATACCTTCCCTTGTGCAGTACACACCTATTTAAGACACTGAATTGCATGAGAAAATGATTCAGAAGGAAGTAAATCCTGGTTCCAAAGAAACTTGTGCCATTACAAGAAAGGAACAGAGAGGCCAAAGAAAAACTTATTTAAAGCATCTGAGCTCTAGCCTCACCAAACACCAAAATACTGTGGACAACAAACCACACATTAAAAGAGTAAGAAGTCTGCTATTAGATAGAAATACAACCCTGCCTACCTCACACTAACTTCATTATGGTGACATTTACTGCAGCTATGTGAAACATGACTCTGCTGAATTATTTCTTTAGAAGTCATTCTAACCCAGCCCTCCTTTACTATAAACATTACAACACTAGATACTATATTAGTACATTGATATATACACCTTGAGTTTCGAGACAGAAGGCTGTAGATCAAGGTTTCACCCCTCCGCAATAAAGACTGGCACACCAATAACACACACTATCATGTTATCACAACATCTGGAAAGGGTTAATAATCAGATCTGACAATTTTTAAACACAAAGTAGGTCCTTAAATGAAACCTTAAAACTTTAAAATTGTGAATTGACGCTCACATCCGTGTGAAGACCTTGTGATTGCTGTCCAAATGCTTACTTCTAGTATATAGAGTCGCAGCTGAATGATCAGCACCTAATATAAGCACAAAATAGGAACAGCACCAGCATTTTTTAAACTTTGAATTTAACTGTCTAGAATACGGTGCCCTCTTGATTATGTGTCTCTGCTTTTATTTGCAGATATTTCTGTAGGCTTCTTAGTACTAATCATATTCATGTTATAATACCAGTGTCTTCCTCATGCTGTAATTATTGAAAGACATAAATAACTAAATAAGATTATCATCTTTTAAACATTTTTATGATACAATGGGTATCATTTGGAATTCAAATTCTTTTTAAAAACTGATTCCTAATTAACATTTTCATGATAGAAAAACGTCACAAAAAAATGGAGGAATTGGAGCAGTATTCAGAGTATCCCAAAGACGTTTTATTTCAGTAGCAAGCAGGTTTCTAAATTTTCCCTTAGAGACATGAGCTACTTATTATACACATTCACAGCCCAGGAAAATCTAAAAGACTACAACCAACTTGAGAGCAATTCCTAAGTAACAAGAAAGTGTTTGTGGTATCTTGCCTCCTGGAAGCGAGCAGGTAGAACCCTCTCATTCAGCTCTTCCCCTCAGAGAGGGCAAAGCACCACCGCACAACAGCTGCCAGACACCCTCCAAGAAGGAGTGTGTCAGATATGTCATCTAACCTTATGGAGTCAGAACTCCTACAGCTGAAAAAGAACCTTTCTACCTACTGTGGTTGTCTCAAAACTCTCTGCTTCTTTCAAGAAGTCAGTACAAATAGGCAAAGATTTGGCACTTTTTTGGTGAAAAAGTCTAAAATCAAAGCTGCCTCGAGTATATTTCATACCTCTACAAATAGGCAAAGATTTGGCACTTTTTTTGTGAAAAAGTCTAAAATCAAAGCTGCCACACCTTTCGAGTATGAAATTAACTACGATTCTACATATCTGTAAGACTAAGCTAACAAACACCTTAATGACTAAGGATGATGATGATTTCCTACAAACAGCAGAGGGCAGATGTGAAATCTTGAGATTCTGTTCAGTCATTGGGAAAAATGAACAGTTGGCAGAAGCTTCCAACTGTGGAGTTCCAGAAATCTCTCTGCGTATCAAAGCTGCTTACAAGAGACTTCTGGAGGGTTAGTGGTCTTCAGGTCCAAGGGTTCTGTTTACCTATTTTTGTTATCCAAGATGCTTCCCAGAATAGATATAAAAATATATAATCAATTGTATTCTGGTAGTATGAAATCTCACAAAAATTAAGCCAGAAGAAAGGGGTGATGATACCAAGGCAGCTTTAGGACCTCCTACTACGTATCTGTTTCTTAGTCACTATCTTTCAGAAGGCAAACCCAGTGAAGGCAGAGCATATTAAGCACAAATTTTTGTGATGCCTAGAACACTGACATTTAGCACAGAGGCATCACAAGCTACTGGATGAAGGAAAATACCAGACTGCTTGTTTCCACATCTGTAGGATCATGTTCTCCATCAACACATTCCCAATTTTCATTTTTTCTAGAAAGTATTTCCACAGAGGTTGTGTGCTCTTGGCTTAAAGGTACACGGGTGCTATCAGAAGAGAAACAGCAACCAACCCTTACCACATGGGTGGATGCCAGAAACATATATTGAAACTGCCAACCTGGAAGGCACATATTTGATACTAGAAATCATATCTGTGATCTTTCAGATTCGTCCTGATGAAAGCCTATGCTCAGTATTAGATCTAGCAAAATCTGGCTAACATGGATGTGGATACCAGTAACAAGGCAGTGGCTAGTAGCTGCTGTTGCAGTTTTTTTCATCTTAATAGAGACAATGGTCTCACATGGAAGTGAAAGAGAAAACAGAAAAGATTCAGATAGTTAGAATTCAGTGCCACTTGAAGACAGATTGCTAGTTTTGCATCTTCCATGTGCACTGCATTAAAGTAACTCAATTGCCAAATTAGTGACATGGCCTTGAAACCCAGCTTTAGGCTGCTTTACTAACAACATATTTCTCAAGACATTATTTGATCTTTAAATTGGCATAACGTCATTCCATTCACTGTTTTTCTGTTGGGCTTTTTTATTTATTTTTTTAAGTGGTACTAATTTTTTTCTACATACCAGTTGCATCTAGGATGCACTTGGTGAAAAACCACCTAGTATTTGGCTCTCCTAAAACAGAACTAAATAATGGTTTCTATTTTCCCTATGAAAGAAGCCTAGAGTTTTCCTTGTCAATCCTAATACCCCTCCTTTAAAAAAAAAATAGTGTAAGTAATATGGCTTTTCAGAAGGTGCAAAATTCATTTGATCTTCCTTTTGTTAGTAAGTTCCTAAATGAAGAGAACTACGACTTGCAATATCATACACTTCGGGAAGGTTAAGTCTATCCTTAAAAGAGGACTGCGAGTTCTTAAAGATTTCCAGGGTGGAGTGGGAGGGGAGCTTCAGAGGGGGGTTGTTTTTTAAACAAGCATGCTGACATTTAATAATATTCTCCAAGTTGGTCCATTCGCACCTGTTTCATAGCATCACAAAAGACCTGTAACCATAACAGCATGGAAATCCTGAAAATATTTGTACCCAAAACAAACTTCACCATGCAGACTACTTGATTAGTAAGCTAATCAAAAAAACAAATCTAAAGCTTACAGAATTAAAGCCATGGGAATTTGCTACCACATTACTGATTTTCCAGGATTTTCTGTTGACTGTAGTCTTACCTAAAGCCAACTTTCACTAACACATATTAAAGTAGTAGTTTAGAATCTGACAAAGGTGACTAACAAATTGAAGCTGTGTAGTAATATAATAAACGCAGCACTGGCATTAAGCAACATATCCTCAAGGAAACACATATGAATTCCGAGATAAATAACAGCAAACACACCCTTCAGCTATAAGCAGCACATTGTCCAAGGCTTTAAAGAACAGCTACACTCCTAATTTCTACTCAGAAGATTACATATCCAAAGATAGTTTAATCTGTTCAGAAACTCCCTGCACATTTATTGAAGTCTGGGTATAAATCTAGGCTTTTCAACCCCTTGAACGATATTATTTGAATACACAATATATATTATGGGGGGAAAAGTGATTAAATATACAAGGAAGAAAGGGTAAATCTAAGCCATGCAGCAGCTTACAGTGGTTTGGCAGTCAGAAATTCCCACACAGAGTCTTTTAAAAAAAGTAGCTTCTTCTCGACTATATTACAGGAGCATTGCAATACAAGGCACAGAAAGCAAGGGTTCTGTCCTTCTCAATACACAAAACATCAGGTAGAGTGCTGCCTCTAGTTCACATAACAAGTTTTAAGAGAAGTAGGTAAGTAGAAGTAAACTTTGGAAAGAGGAACTAGGATTCAGAAGGTTTACAAAACAACCCGTGAGTACAGGCTGAGCAAATTGGATCTATTTTCTCCTTCAGCTGTGTTTTCTACAGACCACCCAGAACCTTTGAGTAAGGCGGCTGTTTTAAAGAAGAAAAATAAAAAAACTCTAGTCCATTTTGCCCCTGACAGTGGGATAAGTAGTCATTTGTTCAAATTTCATAAGAGATTAAGATTATATGTCAGGAAGCACTTTCAAATTATAAACTGAATGCTAATGAGGCTCTCAAAATGGACTAGACAACAAGCAACCTGCTCAAGTTTTAAACAAATGTGACCTGCCTAGAAGTAAAGCTATGGAGAAAAACCAACTTGCTTTAAAAAACACCATGTTCCACCACGCCCGCTATGTTCCCTGGGCCATGACAGATCCAAGCTGCTTCATTTACTGGGCTGGGGCCCCTGTGCACAGGTACACCCCTGACCTTTAGAGGTTCTCTCCAGAGTTTCTACAACTTCCACCTTCACAGCGACAACAGCATTATCCTTATCAGGATGAGACATTCAGTGACCCAGCAACTGTAATCCATTTGCTCCTAACAGTGCTAATAAGCACTACCAATTAAAAGCAGACACATCTGTCAAAAAACATGAAAGTACCATTGGTAGCTAAATTCACCTACAACGCGTCAGAGCAGACCTATTAGTCAGGAATCATAGTACATAAATAGTAATATGTGCTTGGCTTATCTGGAAATAGTCAAAACTACTTACGTTTAATAACTTAACACTATCCAACAAACTAAAACACACAGAAAGTGGTGTAGACAAAAGTACAGTGAGTGCAGTTATAGGCATTTCCACAATATACTGGGACCTTGCTCTAGATATCTTTATTGAAAGAGATAACCTGGAGATAAGTCAAGAGCAACGAACCACAAATGTGTTCTAGAATTTTACCACGCTTAAAACTATATCAGATAAATACATCAAGTGTTAGGAAAAACTTGCTTTTCTGAATGAACTCTGAACTTTTGGTACAGTATTATTGAAGAGTACCCACATCAGATGTCGTTGGGTGATTATCATTTTTTCGTAAACCACAAATTGTGCTCAGTTTCCATGAAGACAGACAACCACACTGACCACGTCAGCAAAAAAAGGGGCCGGATTTCAGAGATCAGGTGGCTGGCCCCTAAGAAGACTGCACGGAAATATCCTTTTAAGCCAACTACGAGATTTCAGCTCTCTGGTGCTTACGCTGCTGCTCAAAGCCAGCAACACTGTGAGCTGCTACCAAAAGCGACAAACAAGTATCACCAAGAAGGCCAGAAACACGACAGGCTTCCCGGGAATCTCCAGCTAAGGAAATCTGGCAGAAGCTGCTGCCAGTGTCAAGGGGGGGAAGGTCTGAAGTGTTTCAAAGAGCCAGCCACAGGCGAGGGGCAGGCAGGGGGGAAGGTGGCTCTTTTGGCTCTCACTACACAAGTCCACGTAGCCGGGAAGCGACGAGCGACAGTAGAGACTTATCAAAACAGGCGGCCGAGCCACTTTTCTTCCGCCTCGAAGCCGGTCCCCTCCCATCCTACGTGGCCGGCTTCCCTTTACCCTCCCTGACTCGGACTCTCCCCCTTCCCACAGCCCCCCGCCGCCGCCGCCGCCCCATCCCGTCCCCTCCGGCAGGGCCAGCCGCAACACTCC